>NC_140956.1:88591777-89184277 GCF_014529385.1 Adiantum capillus-veneris | reverse complement strand
TGCATAAACAAAAAACGCACACATTGAGAGAGGAAAAGAGAGAGAAAATATGCATAAACAAAAAAACGCACACACATTGAGAGAGAAAGAGAGAGAAACTAATTTAACGTCGTAAGAAACTAATTAAAATTAAAAGACCTAAAGATCTAGCCGACGAGGAGTTGAACTCAAGACCTATTATTCAAAAGGGAAATGGCATAACCAATCTATCATACTTGGCATGGGTGATAGAAAGGTTATACCATTTATCTCTTTTTATTGGCACACACATCCACACACGCGCACACACACAAGAAGAAGAGAGTTATAACGTCGTAGGAAACTATCCTAAAAGACGTTAAAGATTAGGTTAGATGTAGACTTACGTTAAATTAGATTTAGGTTTATTTAAGCTAAATTAGATTAGATTTAGGTTTATTTTTAGTTAGATTTACGTTTATTTACGCTAGATTTAGATTTACGTTATATTAGATTAGATTTAGGTCTCCATAGACTGCGATGCCTGCATGAAGCAGGTGAAGAAATCCCTCAATGGAATATAGGGTAATGCTTCCTTCACTCATGGTGGGCTCCGTCGATCCAAAAGTACTGGTGAAATGTCTTTAGAAGATAGGGAAGAAGGTGGATCTTCAGGGCGGCAGGAGTCACTACATCCCCTACAATGGCCATCTAGACAACCTCTAGTCATTCAACAGCAACTTCAAAGTTAGTAACAAGAGCAAGAACGGTCCAAAGGGCCAATTGCTGTCGTTAGATGTGGATGAAGATGAGGCAGTGTCACCGCCGGAAGTTAACTCTCACATCTTTAGTGATGAGAATGCCAACTCTTGCCGAGTTATGTGAAAAATTATGTGTTAAATCAGTTTTAAGGTTCTTATAATCCCTGTTAGTTTAGTTCTTTGTTTTCAATATAGCATAATTTACGTTAGATTTAGATTTATGTTATATTAGATTAGACTTAGGTTTATTTAGGTTTACCCACACACACACACACACACACACACAAGAAGAAGAGAGTTTTAACGTCGTAGGAAACTATCCCAAAAGACGTTAAAGATTAGGTTAGATGTAGACTAACGTTAAATTAGATTTAGGTTTATTTTTAGTTAGATTTACGTTTATTAAAATTTACGCTTATTTACGTTAGATCGAGTCCACGCAAGAATTACTTACGGTTTAGGGTTTAGAGTTAGACGAACAGTGAAAAGATCTACTGTGAAAAGATGTTAAGATGCTGTGAAGTGCTACAGCTAGAGAAGAGGCAAAGGCGTTTTGTCCACTACATGCAGTATCATGTAGACGTGGGTCTGTAGATTTCTTGTATCCACAAATATAGGTATTGACCAATAAAGACGAGATTATAACCCGGTGGTTCTTATCTTCGTGCACCTCTAGACCGAGGTGTGCGGGGATTGTTGGACATGACTAGAGAATGTGAGGTAGAGAGAGAGAGAGAGAGAGAGAGAGAGAGAGAGAGAGAGAGAGAGAGAGAGAGAGAGAGAGAGAGAGAGAGAGAGAGATAAGACGAAGAATGCCAATAGAATATTAAATTTGTTGTCCAGGTTATAAGATTTTTATCCTCATTATGAGTAGTGACGAGGATGTGGGACCGTCCAACCGAAACACCTATCTCTCAACGAGGGTCTTATGTCCTTGTAATCAATGCAAGCATGCTGTGTGACGGACAAGACCTGTTTCTTTGCAGCACGTTCGCGAATTTGGCAAGTTCGATCCATCTATTATAGATCGAGTTGTTGCCAATTATAACTCGTCGGACTCTGACGCTGGCCAACAAGCAGCAATCTTGCAACCCAATAGACGTGTTCGTAGCATATGTGAGGCCACAAGACGTAGCCTCTGACAGCTCGGGGGATGATCATGCAGAGCACATTCCCAACGAGGCAATGTTTGAGCCCGAGATTGATGAAATGATCGAGACGATCATGGATTCAGAAAGGCTTATCTATGATGATATGAAAAGTGAAGCCGATACACCATTGTATAATGGAGCACGTATGTCTAGATTGAAAGCACTCCTGGTTCTTCTCAACATGTAGGAAAAGTTTGGATGGAGTGACACTAGCGTCATAGCGCTTTTCAGGTGATCTATTACAATTAGTTTACTTTAATAAAACTCTAAATGTATAATGATCTGATAGATTTTTACACGACTGTGTCGTATTTTTATGTTGTGTAGATTGCTTAAAGAGCACATACTACCAGCTGACAATGTGATGCCAGATTCCCGAGATGAAGCAAGAAAGATTTTGCGAAACTTGGGGATGGATTACAATTCTATCCACGCTTGTCCTAATGACTGCATTCTTTTCAGAGGGGAATACATAGACATGGAGAAGTGTCCAAAATGTGATTCCGAAAGATATCGAGTAGATCTCCACGAGACAAAAATTCCACAAAAGGTTTTGCGACATTTTCCTCTGATTCCTCGCTATGGATGGCGTAAATCCATTTGGTCAAAGATCAACATCTTACAGTGTATGGCCCGTTGTCATCGTCAACTACAACATTCCCCCATGGTTGACTACGAAGAAGGGACACCTATGGCTAAGCTTGATTGTGCTCGGGCGATATAAAGTGTAGAATATGGATGTGTATCTTCGTCCACTATTGGAAGAGCTACAACAATTGTGGATTGGCATAGAGGTGGTGGATATGAGCCGACACACAAGACGACGGAATGCTTTGATCAGAGGCATTCTAATGTGGACCATGCATGACTATCCCGGGCTAACAGAATGCTCAGGTGATCTATTGACTCTCCTCACTCAGACACTGTAAATCTTGTTTTTTCCCATAGTTGATCTATTATCATGTGTATACATGCAGGGCTTCAAACAAGCGGATACAGAGCATGTGTCACATGTGGACCTAGACTGAATGCACGTAGGGTGCCCTCACTGAAGAAGCAAATCTATGAAGGTCATCAAGCGTATCTTCCAGAGAATCATGTGTTACGCGACGGCTTTTTGGGAAGAGAGCCACCAAGGATGTCTGCACAAGCATGGTTAGAGCAGAAGGAGATGTGCGATGACGGATTGCCTCCAGGGATGAAGAGACTATCTCTATGGTACGAGTTACCATACTGGCCCCGGCTCATGATCAATCACTTGCTCGATCCAATGCACATATTCAAGAATGTGGGTAATCTACTATGGGACCATCTGACCGGCAAGAAAGATACTTTGGGAGCCAGAGTTGACCTTAGAAATGTGGATCGTATGGAGCAATATTGGCCGCAAACAGCGTCTGATGGATCGATAAAACTCCCTAAAGCACCATGGATTTTCACAGGAGTCCAAGAACGCAAAGTAAAAGAGACCATTCGATCTTTGCAGACCCCCACTGGCGTAATGCACTCGCTCCGAATGTGTTTTACTAAAGAAGGAAAGCTTACCGGTTTGAAGTCACACGATTGGCATAAAATGTGTCAGGTACGTTCATAGTGGACTTTAATATCATTGCATAAAATGTGGACTTAATATCATTGCTGCACATACTTTACAGTTTATTTTACCGGTTGCCATTGAGGGATGTTTGTCTCTCGACATCCGTAACACAATCTACAAACTTGCAAAGCTGGTGCAATGGATCTCACAAAAGGAGATCAACGTAGACTCCATACCATTCGCCAAACTAAATGCTGCGGAGCTTGTGTGCATGTTTGAGAAACATTTTCCTACTACCATGCTAACCATTCAGGTGCATCTTCTTGTTCACATAGTTGATGAGGTGGAAATAGCTGGTACAGTTCATTCCAGATGGATGTTCTTCTTAGAACGTTTCATGAAAACGCTTAAGGGATATGTGCGTCAAAAGGCACGTCCGAAGGGTAGCATGACAGAAGGTTGGTTGGTATCAGAGTCCCTAGTGTACATTGGAGAGTGGCTAGAGGGATTTGATAAAGCCCGGGACACGCTATGGCGAACCATAGATGATGAGCGCACATCTGGGATTGTCATGTGCAATCTCGGTGTTGAGAAGAAGATGACGGAAGATCTAGAGGCTAAAATCAACCGATTTTGCATGCTTCACAATCCAGTGATGCAAAAGTGGATTTCACAATATGAGGATGCAAAGCAAGAGGGACAAAGGGCACGAATCGAGTGGAGACGGGGAAGACGACCACCGATGCACTATCCGACGGTTCTGGAGAGCCTACCAACATTCATGAGCTTAAGATGGTTGCACAACCAATTGAAAAGCGCACAACAATGCGGTGACGAAGTGACTGAGGAAGAGTGGGAGTACTCTCAGGGTTGCGCGACCAAGGTAAGTTTGCAATGTACGACTAGCTAGTGACTTTATTTCTAAACGTTTGAACGGCCACTCATAATCTTTGTTCGTTGTAGTATAAGTCATACACAGCAGCATGGTGTAAAGGTCGACATTTTAGGGTGGAATGGATCGACAAAAAGCGTTTTACTCAAGATTGTGGAATCATGGCAAAATTTGAACAGTCTAGTCGACGACGTTCCTCTCATGCAAATCCTGTGGTGGCGGAACTCACTTACTTCGGCACGCTACAAGAGATTTTGAGGATCGATTACAGAGGATTTTTTGTCGACTTGTTCGACGTGCAATGGTTCAACATAATCATGGAGGGTCGCAACGCTACTGTGCGTAGAGGAGAGTCTGGTTTTCTTGAGGTGGATTCTACTAAGAAATGGACTGACCTAAGAGACACTTTCGTACTACCCGAGCATTGTGAACAAGTAAGTATGTAAATAGTTAACATCCCCCTTTTACAAGTTATGTGCTTGAAAGCTCTCATGTAAGTTATGTGGCTCTGGCAGGTAATATTTCATCCTACAAAGTCTACATCAAACTGGTGGTACGTCATAGAGGTAGCCCCTTGTAGTGCAAGGACGTATGAAGGCTACCATGTGCCAATCACAACGGCATCAATGGAGGAGATCAGAGAAGATTCTCAATCAGAAGCCGCTGCGGTGGTGCCAGACGAGCATCAAGATGCTACTACTCTATATGGGGTGCATGCAGAGGAGCTACAAAATGAAATAGAGGATATGTGTTTAAACGGAGAGCTCTATATAGATATAGGAAGTTATGCTGAGTTATGCGAGGATGAGAGAGAGATCTCTTAAAGCCACAAATATTGTATTTGAACAATTTTGCTCCGTGTTCTAAAAGCTCTGGCTCAAGCTCTGGCTCTCTAAGTACCTTCCATGGTGTATAATGCTCTTTTCTACTCGCGCTCACATCTTTTGATTGAAAATTTTGAGTTTTCGACTTGCCTCTTCTATCACTCAATTCATTGCGTCATTGTATTTATATGAGTCATTACGTCATTGTATTTAATGGTCTTTGCGTCATTGTCTACTCTATTCATTCAATATTAAGTTTAAATATTCGTGTGTTTAATGCAGGTATGGATGATGAGGAGTTTCTTTCTTCTTTGTCACCGCAGCAGAGACAGTGGTACGTGGAGCATCATCACTTTGGCGCATCATCGCGCGTTCCTACTCCATCCGCATCTCCCTCTCTTTCGGAGCATTCGGCGCGCTCCGAAGCTTCGGCGTCGACGAGACGATCTTCACACTCGTCTAGACACCGGCGCTCTAGTGGTGGCGGTGGCAGTTGTTGTGGGGATTCCGCCGCTGATGCCTCCACACCGCCTCGTGTTCGACGATTCTCTTTACCCTCCCCTTCTTTGCCCGTCCCCACACCAGCCACAACATCGCCATCTACGCCAGGTTTTGCGCGGCTGACTGTTCCTAGCAGCTACACACCTCTACCTACTCCTCCAGGAGCCACCGCACTCGACACTCCTCGCTTCGGGGCCCAGACGCCGGTGGAGACACCTGACGTCCGTACCCCCATCGACACGCCGCTAGAGACCCCTACCGGGACACCCAGGTTCACGCGTCACCGGCCAGAGGGCTTGCCTTACTCCGTCGACTTCAGCGGCGGCATCATCATGGATGATGACGGCAAGAAGGTGATCTCGCGCATGCGTGGTCTTTGCTCTCAGCTGTTTAGACACTACATACTAAACAAATGGAGTGAAGTACCAAGTGACTTAAAAAATAGAGTCATCAGCATACTTCATGTTGAGTTTCCCGTTCCAACACGGGATCAGCGCTTCAATGAAGACCTGATGAAGATTCGAATGCGCGAATACTGCAAATACAAGTGTTCCGAAGTGCAAAAAGAAATCAAGCATGGGTGAAATAGGCCAGATTGGCTCGCCAAAGAAGATTGGAAGAATGCGAAGAAAGAAGCGCGCGAGAATCCCGACAAGTGGAAGCAACAAAAGGATGCAGCCAGAGCGCAAGTAGAGGCAGGGAGCTCGCACCACTTGGGGAGCGGTGGATGGGCATCATTTGAGGCCGATTTTGTAAGTGTTTTCGCATTGCTCTTTATGTTTGATAGTTTAGGGTTTATGAGTTTTTTAATTCTAACATAATGAAATCTTTGTATGTTTTGACAGTGGTCGATGACAGGACGTGATCCCACACCGTACGAGCGTGAGTACGCAGGCAGGAAGGGCTTAAAAGCCCTGATGGACATTCTCAGTTCTCGCGGCGGCATGGTTAGTATTAGGGTTTACTCTTTTCTATTTTTTGTATTGTTTTATAAATGTCGTTATATGTTTATACTTACTGAAAACTGTCTTATTGTCTTTTTTTGCAGAATCCGACAGATTCGCCGCTTGGACGCGATGAGATGTCTGACTAGACGACGTCAGTTTAGCCGTAGCTAGATAGCATTAGTTTAGGGTTTCTCATAGCTTATGTATCATGAGACGGATTTTATACGTCTTTTTGAACCATGTATATTATTACATTTGTCACCACAGCTCATTTTGCCAATCAATTCTTTATGCCTATGATGTTGTACAATTGTCATTATTACATTTGCCAATCAATTCATTTTGCCTATGATGTGTACAATTGTCAATTTTACGCTTGTCAATTTTGCAAACAATGCGTCTTGTGGGTGACTATTTTGGGTCTATTATCTACCCTTGCACTTTTTTAAAAAAGTGAATCAAGTACAATATGGTTGATGGGTGGCAGGGCATTCAATGCCCTGTCACCAAAAAAAAATTCTCTCGGGCGTCGCTATAACCGTCGCTATTTATGGCTCTGTAGCGTCGTTATGAGCGTCAGTATAGACTTCTGTGTAAACGTCGCTATATGCGTCGCTATGACCATCGCTATGAGCGTCTCTATATAGCGACTCATATAGCGACGCCTATAGCGATGCATATAGCGACGCTCTCGTAGAGACGCTATTAGCGACGCCGGGGGTTATAAAAACCTAGTGTATTTCCGTCGCTAACAGCGTCACAAGAGCACACAACCTCTTGTAGTGAAAATATAACAAAATCACTAACAGAGCACTAGACCATGTGTAGGGATCGACCGGCCCACCCATCCAGTTCTGCTTTACTACGGATATAGAGAATTTCACTTCGTTTGGAGCGAGCTAGAATACCTCCAACTTGTCTGAGTGAGCCATAGGCTGAGGCTGCTTCACCTCCCTCCATGAACCCGAGCTCGGAAAAGATCCCAAATACCAGCAGGTGGTAGAATATCAACATGAACCGTACTAGATTAGGCACCACACCTCTTCGATGATGCCGAGCATCGGGTATTTAGGCAAAGCCAAGGAAAGATCCTCTATGCATTAGCTGTGTAGGTTGTTGAACCCTCGATACACTAACCGTGTAGATGAGCCTAAGAGAAAAGAAGACATAGTCAACACCCCCAATCCAGCAAAGCCCCATGTCAATGATCCTTTTATCTAAGTCTAAGCAATGTAGGTGATCCTAATCTTGTAGCGATGCTGCCATGAGAAACATAACACATGAGTCCATATGCACGATAGCATCTTCCTTATGCACAAACAATCTTTTCCAAGCCGTCAAACTGTAGAGGGTGTCTACCCTTACACGTCCACCATAAACCGTCAAAATCACTTCATGATCGAATCCAAAACCATAAACCATAATCTAGTCACATCACATGGGCTAGAACTCCACCCAACTTAGGGTGATACACATCCATCCTTCTAGAAATCACTTTAGCACCTAACATGGTTGCAAAAATTTAGGCAACATAACCATACCCAAAAAAAAGATCCAAGAGCCTTACCGGCTTCCACAATTAAAATCACAACCATAATCCATGAGGGATATCATAACCTTTTATGCATAAAATAAGTCCAACTTGAAACTAAACATGATATCAAAATACAATTTTGACAATATCCAATCATACATAAGTATTACACCATATCTGCACTACACCCCTCTAACACATAGAACTAGTTTTGACCTAGAAAGGTGGAAAGCAATCATACACATACACATGAGAGATCCACATCCATCCGTGAGGTTCCATATATCATATGATATCATTTCATCAACATAAACCTTATCCAAAATAGCTCTGACACGTCTTGGGTTGACCATAAACCATAACTTCACATATATGCGAAAAACAACTTTTTGCCATTTTTGGACGCATGCATAACATGAAAATGAAAGTGTTTGACCTCAAACCAATACATCAATCTTAGATTCATAATATAGACCAACATCATATCACATCACTTTGCCCATATGATACTCATGCAACAAACGGTAGCACAAAAAGAAAGCCACTTTATTCATATTTGCCCGTATGGTTTGGGTTGACCAACCATATACCCTAATATAAGTTTATGGACATCTAACACACAAAATAAACTCACTAAAACAAACCATAAATCATATATAAATAGCTCAGTCAACTCACGACGTCATATGGTACTCTCCTTTGGTGCATCCCTATACGCATAGGTAAATCTGTTTATAGAATAGTTAATAACTCGCATTCCTGAAGTGATATTGGAGACCTAAATACATTTATCATCAAGTTTAATCAATATTTTTTATTGTATCAGTGGGTTTTTTAATTTGATAAATCTATATAGTGGTTCTCTAAGGAGTCTGCGGCCCAAAAATTTGACTTGTGTAGTGGGCAGCAAGCTGTTTTTTGACCATAACTCTTAGCTCGTGCATGATTTTCACATGAAGACCAAGAGAGAAAATGTTCTAAATTATGTTTTTTATTTGGTATGATTCATAACAATTTGTGGGTTATAACCAAAACAAAGTTTCTACTACCTACGTGACGTGAAACGAAAAGCGCATTTTATGTACACACGTGACCATAAACACATTGTCTGCATAAATTAGCATGTTAAACATGATTAAGTAAGTATGGAAAAATTTCATACACACTTGAAATATACATACATACGTCACTGGCATATGAAAAAGCAACCATCGAGAGGGTAACTACTCAAAAAAACGAGAGAGAGAGAGAGAGAGAGAGAGAGAGAGAGAGAGAGAGAGATGATGGCTATGGAGTTTAGAGCTTCTCACCGTGCTTTAGGATTGATTAGGGGCCATCTAAAGGATTCTTGCTTTGCCGCAAGAGAGTGGTGATGAGAGTTATGTAGAGGCTTTCACCACAATAGCGGTTGGAGAGCGCGTACACTGTGAAAAGAGAGATGATATAGTAAGCAAGTACACAGAGAGAATATTCTTATTCTTCTTCTTTCCATGAACGAGAGAGAAGAACTGATGGATATGGTGATGAAGAGTTTGCACCACTCTGTATAATAGGTATGTATTGCCCTGTGGTAGTAGACGCAACTGAGGACACTGAAAACTGAGGTCTCTGCCAATTTATAACTGCTCCAAGCTGGTCGGAGTGTGCCCTAAGCTACAGGTAGTGCTACCTTCTGAGCTAGAAATAGTTGCATGCTTTTGGGCACTTTGCTAAAAACATGGCACGACTTTTGACAGTCAACTCTCCCAATTTTCCTTCAATCTTTATAGTAAAACTGACTAATTTGACAGTATCTGGATAAGTAGTGAAACTGTGATCAGACTATGCCGCACCATGATGTCCCGACATCATTATGACCTTCCTGTACTGCCTCGACGTATTTACGATACCGCTTTTTATAAAAATAATTCTTATAAAAATCCTGTTTTTTCTCCAAGGTGATCATTTTTAAATCCGACGGAGACTAAAAATAATAATTTTATGTTTAGGTCATCTGAAAAATCATGTTGCTTTTCAAATATGCCAAAAAGTACGAAAAGCTAAAAATAGCATAAAAAGAAAAAGAAAAAAACTAAAATTGAACCACGGGTTCCCCTTGTCCATTGGAATAAGAAAGCGGAATCGCTTTTCACTCAAAAGAACTAAAAATCATGAAACGCTAAAAATAGCGTGAAAAGTGCTTAAAAAGAAGATTTTTACAAAATTGAACCATAGCTTCCTTGGGACTTGTAGATTAAGGATGTGGCCCTACTTTTTGTAAAAAAGCACCGAAAAGCATGAAAAAGCTTTAAAAAATAGATTTTTTCAAAATTGAACCACACGTCCATTTGACCTACTCAAACATGGAAACGACCTTTCTTTTCACTTTAAAATCTTAGAACACTGTCAAATAAACATTCTAAAGAAATTTTTTTACGGAACATGCATTAGAATTTCTTATTCTTATTTTTAAAAGAGACCCAAAATTTGGGGATCTTACATCCTTACACACTTGAAAATTCGAGGTCCTCACCTCGACATGAATTCTGGGTAATTTAGTCTCATTACATCATTGCGTTCCCAAGTAGCATCTTTCTCACTAGATGTTGACCATTTGACAAGGTGTTCAATAATGGTTCGATTATGAAGAGGCTTACTTCTATTGTAAAGAATCGCTTCAGGATATACTTCAGAAGTTTCGATTAATATAGAATCATTAGGAATGTTATTTGGATAAGGTTATTTGGATGAGGTACATACCTCTTGAGCAAGCTGACGTGAAAAAAATCATGTACCTTTATATGTGGTGGTAACAAAAGTTTGTAAGCTTGATCATTAATCCTCTCTGTGCTTACAAAAGGTCGACAGTATCTGGCACTGAGCTTCTTACATTTACCCATTGATAAGGAGCTACGTTTGGGTTTTACTCTAAAAAATACCATATCTCCTTCTTTAAAGAGTCAAGTAAATCATTCAGGTTCACCGTAACTTTCCTATCTGTCTTGAGCAGTCTTACCATCTCGTCGTATAAGGTCCGTCTATAGTTGCATTTCATCCAACATTTCTTTGGATGCTTGAACCTTTATGAGAGGGTCCTACTATTTTAAGGGAGTAAGACACTCTGTCCATATAACAGTTGAAAAGAAGACATCCCAATTGAGCGTTGGAATGAAGAATTATACGCAAATTCAACCAAATACAAATATCTGGTCCACTTACTTTGTTCATGTATACAATAAGCTCTTAACATGTCTTCAATGGTTTGATTAGTTCTTTATGTTTGCCCATCAATTTGAGGGTGATAAGTAGTACTAAAGGCCAATTGGGTTCTTGTAGCTAAGAGTAAGGCTTTTCAAAATTTGAGGTGAAATTTGCATTACGATCAAAAATTGTACAACGAGGTAAACCATGATACATGAAGACACCTTTCATGAAGACTTGAGCTATATCCGTAGCCATAAATGTTGTCTCGATTGGAAACAAATGGGTCATTCTTGTAAGCATATCAACAACCACAAAAATAGAGTCATATCCCAAAAATATAGGAAGTTCTTGTACATAATGAAATCCATGGATATGCATTCCCATTTCATCTTGTGTTGCATCAATATGTTGAAGATTACTAGGATATTGAACTCGTTCAACTTTAATATGCTGACATGTTAAACATCTTGCAATATAATTCAACACATCACACTTTAATCTTTTGGCAAAAAAAAACTCTTCCTTACAGTAGTGTAAGTATTAATGTACCCTAAATGTCCTGCAATAGGTATATTGTGAGCTTTGTGTAGTATTTGAAGTTTGATCCCATCATGATTTGGGATACAAAGACGGCTATTGAAGTAAAGATCATTGTTCTCAACATGTAAGACATGGATTTTCCTTTCTTGCTTCTTTCTATGATTATTCAAGTTTATTAAATATTGAATCTTTGTATAATATGGGTCCTGAGACATACCTTCCCGAATCAGGTCAATCACAGAGGTAGTAGAGGTTGTGACAGCCACTATAGTACTCTTTCTACTTAAAGCATTTACTATGAGGTTTTACTTTCCATACTTATATTCAATTCCAAAATCATATTTGCATAATAACTCCATTCATTTTCAATGCCGAATATTAAGATCAAGCTGAGTGTAAATCCATTTGAGGCTCTTATGATCTGTATGTGATTCAAATCTCCTACCAAGAAGATAATTTTGCCATACTTCAAGAGCATGAACAATGGCCAATATTTCCAAATCATGTGTAGGATAGTTCAATTCATGAGTACGTAAGTTACGAGATTCATAAGCTATTGGCCTTTCTTCTTGAGACAAAACACCACCAATTGCTTGTCCACTTGCATCAGTGAGCACAATGAATGTATTTGAGAAATTTGGAAGCTGTAATATTGGAGCATTCACCAAAGCTTCTTTGAGTTTCTCTAAACTAGCTTGAGCACGTTCATTCTAGATAAACACTTTAGTCATCTTAAGTGTATTAGTCAATGGAAACGTAATCTTAGCATAGCCTTCAATAAAAGAACGATACCATCCTATTAAACCAAGAAATCCACATAGTTCCCTTACCGATTTTGGTGTGAGCCAAGCTACAAAAGATTCTATCTTACTTGGATAAGTAGAAATAGTATCCTTCGATACAATAAATCCCCAATAATCCACTTTGTTAGTGAAGAAGGTGCATTTACTATGCTTAGCATAAAATTGATTTTGAACTAGAAATTCAAGTACTCGATGCACGAGTTGTTCATGTTCTTCTCTATTCCTTGAGTAAACCAGGATATCATTAAAAAATACAAGAATCGAACAAAATCATCAAGATGCTCTCTAAACACGTCGGTCATAAGACAATTAAAGGTTACATGAGCATTTGTAAGTCCAAAAGGCATGACTGTAAATTCATAATGTCCAAAATGAGTGTTGAATCTTGGCTTTGGTATATCCTCCTCCTTGATTCGTATTTGGTAATACCTTGACTTAAGATCAATTTTTGTGAAGATAGAAGCTCTATATAATCGATCAAGTAACTCATCAATCCTTGGTATTGCATACTTATTCTTGACTGTTACCTAATTCAATCCATGATAATCGATACAAAGACAAAGAGTACCATCCTTCTTTTGGTTAAAGAGAACATGTGGACTCCATGGAGAAACAATGGGTCGAATGAAGCCTTGTTCAAGGTGAGTAAGTTTCTCTTTGAGTTTTGTAGACTCAGTACTCACATTTTGTATGGTGTATGAGCAATTGATTGATCTCCTGGAATAAGCTCTATTGCATGACAACTTCACGCTTAGGCAGTAACTATGAAAGTTCTTCGAGAAACACATCATCAAATTATGTTAGCCATTCGAGTTCAATTGTATCTAGCTTCTTCTATGTAGGTTTAAGCTTTACTTCATAAATCATTTCATTCTTCCTCTAACTCTTCATAAGTCTGGAAAAGGTCACTAGTTCAAGTCTAGGTTTCCACCATTTCCAAGTAGCTATAACTCTCGAGTTTTGGTTATGTACAATAGTTAATGAAGCATCTTTACAATGTATGTGAATACCATTGGCCTTAAGCCAATGATACTCATTCTTCCTCTAACTCTTCATAAGTCTAGAAAAGGTCACTAGTTTAGGTTTAGGTTTCCATCGTTGCCAAGTAACTATAACTCTGGAGTTTTGGTTATTTACAAAAGTTAATGAAGCATCTTTACAATGTATGTGAGTATCATCTTTACAATGTATGTGAGTATCATTGGCCTTAAGCCCATCCATTCCTAGGATTCCATCATAGACTCTGCAGACCCATAGGTCAACAATATGACATAACTCAAGAAAGCCTTATTTTTTGAGAGTTATAAAATTATGTGGATTATGGTTATAAATATCACTTGTAATGAGTAACTAGTCTAGTTGCAGAAACCGGGGTGCAATGGCACTTATAGATTGTAAATAAAAAGCCATTTGACCCAACTCTGTTTTAGGTTTAACCTATAGTAGCCTTAGTATATAAGGTACCTAAGTCATTTTGTAAAGAGAACTTTTTCATAATCTAAGTTTTAAGCTGTCGTCGACTATGGGTGAGAGAGAAAGAGAGAAAGTGTGAGCTTCATCTCAATGCCACTTCCTGCTCCCTCATCACATTGGTGATCCAATTGCACCATTGTGATAGGCTCAAAGAGAGCTACTCAACAACGCCAAGCATTCCACCGAAAACGGAGCACGCGTGTTAACACATCTACGAGCTACTTGTGGTCATAAGTGTATCAAATGATGTTTGTTTTCTTTGTGAAAGTAGTCATTAGAGTTGTGGAAACATAAGCTACGCATATGTACTCATAGATTTGTGTTTTTGACACTTTCAAAATTTTGCTGTGTCTTCATATGCGTTTTTTTGCAGATGGGTTAGAGTGAGGGCTTTGATTGTAGAAGCTTTGGGATAGGTGTATCCTAGTGAGGGGATGGTGTTCCTTTAATTTCGTTCGATTCTAGCATGATTTGGTGAGTTTCCCTTTGTTTGTGTGTATGTGGGCTGGGTGGTGTAGTTGAGAGCAGTGAGATTCTTCATTTTGGTAAATTTGGCCTTCCAAACAAGCTAATTTAGAGATGTCCTCCATGCGCATATCCTATCATTTGTGTCCTTGATTGACATTATGTTGATCTAGGTAGTGTTGCATGCACTTTATAGGTTGTGTGATTCGCTCCTGCAACAACAGACTCCCATGGGTAAGACTTTGAAGTGAGAAGAAGTATTGTGACCATCCAAAACAAAATTCAAGCTACCCACTAAAGTAGAATACTTAACCTTTGTATCCGTAGCTAATTCCACTATAAGGTCTCAATCAGGGTGTTCAGGCAAAATGAGGTTTCTAATGCATCTAGGAGAGATGAAAGAATGTGTACTCCCAGAATCAATCAATAAGGTAAAATGGTTACCTTGATACTCTGATGGGGTTGAATCACTAAAAATTGTTCATTCACTCCTTGATATTCGATCACAGCATGAACATATGTATTTGCTTGATTCCCTTCGCCTCTAGCACCTTGAGCTATGTTAGCTTGAGATCTTCCCTGAGGTCTTTGATTTCCTCCTCCTCATAGACGAGGTTGACAGTTGAAGTTATTCCCATTGTTATTTTTGTTATTGTTGGGTGGTCCATTTCAAAAAAAAGGTGGATTCCTTGGTCTAGAGTTCCCTTGGTTTTGAGGTTGTCTCACACACAAAGATGGAGGCAAAATAATGTACTTCTTCTTCGTCAAAAACTCAAGATAAGAGGTCTAACAAACATGAGGTAAAATACAACATAAGTCTCCCAAGTATTTTATATCAAACTCCTACATAAGTAGAGCCTACAAGTTCTCTACCTCAGCCACATTATAACCTCCAACAATCAAATCATCCACATAGATGCATATTACCACAATTCCTGCCTCATTCTTTTGCACATACAATGAATGGTATGCATGAGACATCTCAAAGACCAATGAAATGAGGAATTCCATAATCCTCTCATACCAAGCTCTAGGTGATTGCTTCAACCCATACAATACTTTATTTAACCTATATACAAGGTCATGTAGCCTCATATTTGCATAACCTTGTGGCTGCTCCATATACACGTTAGTGTCCTCCAAGTGTCCACTCAAAAATGCATTCTTTACATCCATTTACTTCAACACCCATTTTAACGTGGTAGCCACTGCAATAAACACACAAACAATAGCCATCTTAGCTACGGGGCTGAACATCTCCTCATAATCAATACCATAAGTTTGTGCACAACCTTTGGCTACAAGCCTAGACTTGTACCTACTCACACTACCATCAGTATTAAGCTTTATTTTTTAAATCCACTTGTAACATCCAATTGAATTTTTACCTTTTAATAAAGGCACCAATTCCCATGTTCCATTTGCATCAAGTGTATCCATGTCTTTACACATAGCTTGCCACCATTTTTCATCCTTGACATCATCCTCAAAGTATGTGGATTCTGCCTCTTCTGTAACCTTCGCCATAAATGCACAATGACGATCCACATACCTATCATAAGTTAGTCTTTGCACAAAATTTCTTGCTCTTTTTGACTTGAGTGGTCCAGGATCACTTTCGGGTGCCTTGTTCCCTTCTTGCATCCTTCTTGCACCCGAAGTCGTCACAGAGGGTATGCCAAGATCTTCATCCAAACTCTGCTCAGAACCACTACTATCACCATCATTATAACCAACACTCAAATTTGGCAACTTATGGGCATCATCAACTTTTTCTTTTCCTTTACTTTATACACTTGAAAACGTTAGCAGGACATACTCTTTCAAATAACCTGCCACTCCATGGATTCTCATCATGACTTAGAGATGTACCACCCCATACTTCAACTTCATGGATTCTAAGTCATGATGAGAATCCACTCCATGGATTCTCATCATGACTTAGAGATATACCACCCCATACTTCAACTTCATAAAGAAGCATCCTGTCACTGAGGTGTCAAAAGAGGTATTGTGAAAGAGAGAGAGAGAGAGAGAGAGAGAGAGAGAGAGAGAGAGAGTACAACACCAAAATGTTGCTGTAGGGAAGAGGAGGCGATCAACCCCCCCGACTACCAGAACAAGAGACTCATACAATGGTTAGATGATAATGAAATGTGTACCCCCTTGGCCCCTTATATATGTGCACACCTGTATTTTTTGCAACCACATTCTCTCTTACATCAGTCCCCAAATCATCATTTATATCAGCATACCAGCTTACCATTTAGTCAAAAGCGACATCCTTGCTCACCTCACTTTACCCATGATAGGATTGTAGCACTTGTACCCTTTCTGCTCAAGGGAATAGCCAATGAACACACTTTTTTTTTCTTTGGGATCAAGGTTACTCCTTAGCTCATGTGGCACATGCACCGTAAGCAATACATCCCAATACTTTAAAATCTGATACATCCGGTTTTTCACCATTTAACTTTTCTTCAAGTGTCACATCATCATGTACTACAATAGTAGGGGTCCTATTCATAATATAGACACATGTAGCAGCAGCCTCAACCCAATAACAATGAAGAATGTTCTTCTCATTCATCAAAGCTCTAGCCACTTTTGCAATGTGCCTGTTCTTTTGCTCAACAACACCATTTTGTTATGGAGTATACCTACATAAAATTTTCCTTTGAATTTCATGCTTTTTCAAAAAACCGTTCAATTCATTGGAGAGATATTCTCTCTGTCCATCTAACCTCAGGCACTTTATATGTTTCATAGTCTGTTTTTCAACCATAAGTTTGAAATTCTAAAAATGCATAAACACCTCACTTTTTTGCTTCATAAAGTAGACCCATAACTTTCTCGTATGGTCATCAATTAAGTTGCATTTATACGCTCGTATATCATAAATTGTACGTATATTACGAATTTATACACTGTATACCCGTATTATACATGTATATCCGAATAAATAGTATTTTGATCGAAACATATTTTGATCGAAGTACTATTTGCCTTATAAAAAAAGGCACCGTGACAGTTCGAACGAACTGTCGCGATTGTGATTGCTAGAGAGAGAAATTTTGGAGAGAGAGAGAGAGAGAGAGAGAGAGAGTAGACCAGGGCCGAAAGCCAAGCCAAATAGAGCAAGTAATTTTTCTTGTACTTTTTTATGTTTTTTTTGTGAAATTTATTTGCTAACGTTGTTGTTGTGGAGCTTTGCTCGCACCTCATTGTTATTTTGTTTTTTGTTTTTTGCTAGTGCTGTTGTTGTGGATCTTTGCTCAAACCTCATTGTTAGTCTGCAGGTTTAGACACCCGCCCTTGACTGTGTTGATCCTCATGAGACACTGCAAGGGGGGTTAGACTTTAGACGCTTTGTCCTTGACTGTTGTTGACCTTCGTGTCGCACTGCAGGGAGTAGCTTAGGTTAAACAATTATACTTTCCGTCCCTGGTTGTCGCTGACCACCGAGTCGCACTGCAGGGAGGAGTTAGCTATCTTACATCTTTTATTCCTAGTTGTTGCTAACCATTGCATCGCAATATTGGAAGAACGGATTTAAAAAAATAGATTTCTCATCTCTGGTTGTTGCTTACCACCGTGTCGCACTGCAGGGAGGGGTTTAGGGTTGTCAAAAATCCGTTGTCCTTGGTTATTGTTGACCATCGCGTTGCACTACAAGGAGCCTTTGGATCTAATAGATTCCTCATCTTTGGTTGTTGCTGACCACCGTGTTGCATTGTAGGAAGGGGTTTGGGGTTGTCAAATCCATTGTCCTTGGTTGTTTCTCACCATTGCATCGCATTGCAAGGAGATTGGATTTAATAGATTCTTCCTCTCTGATTGTTGCTGAGCACCGTGTCGCACTGCATGGAGGGGTTTAGGATTTTTAAATCCATCATCCTTGGTTATTTCTGACCATCGTGTCATGTCGCAGTGCAAGGAGATTGGATTTAATAGATTCCTCGTCTCTGATTGTTGTTGATCACTTTGTTGCACTGCAGGGAGGGGTTTAGGATTTTTAAATCCATTGTTCTTGGTTTTTGCTGACCATCGCGTCGCCCTGCAAGGAGATTGGATTTAATAGATTCCTTGTCTTTGGTTGTTGATGACCACCGTGTCGCACTGCAAGAAAGAGTTTAGAGCTTTTAAATCCATTGTTCTTGGTTGTTGCTGACCATCGCATCGCACTGCAAGGAGATTGGATTTAATGCATTCTTCATCTCTAGTTGTTTCTGACTGTTACCATATACATGTGGTAGTGATGTGTGTGAACACACTAGGACTGTCGGGGCATTTTTTCCCTCTTTAGGAGGTTTTTTCCCCCGTGCATTGTATATACGCCCATCACTCTAGGGCTATCTATCTTTCCATAGCACACTAAGTAACACACTCTCTATTGTGTGCCTTGAGCTTCCTTCGTCTTCTCCAAGCTGTGTGTGTTTCTGTGCAACCCTAATTCCAACAATTGGTATCAGAGCAAGTCACGTCCTCCCGGACTTAGTCGCCAGCTGCTCTAGCACACGCCTGCTCATTTTCTCCGATTTCAGTGAGCTTTGGCGAGCGTTCGCAGGTCGAGAAAAATTTTGGGCGATCTCGAAGAGCTCGGTCTGCTCAGAATTTTGATTTGGGCTCATTTCGGCCTCCGTTTCCACTACAACAGTACTTCATAGGCTATTTCGTCATTTTGTGCAGAATTTTTGTCAGTGCCATTTTTTGCATAACAGGTGCCTTATAGTCTTTTACGGTTTGTGCTATATAGCACAGGTTGTTCCCGCTCCGTTTCTCCTATTTTCGAGCAGTTTTCACATCAAGTGCAGCATTTACCATGGCTGACAACAACAACACAGATGTGTTCAAGATGTTTGCTGCTGAGGACAGGTTGGATGGGGACAACTACCCTATGTGGCTTATATGATGCAACATGTTCTTGTGTTAAAGGGTGTCTGGAACATTGTGCAGGGCATTGATGAACGTCCTGGTTCTAAGGATGTAGGCGATGTTGAGGATGTTGCAGGTCTTGCTGCAAGGATTGCAGCTGTTAGAGTTGTTTTGCCTACGCCAAAACAAGCTCGTTGGGATGTTAAGTATGCGCAGGCTCATGCATTGATTGTGTTGTCTATGAAGCGCACTATTGTTCCTCACATCCGTTCAACAAAATCTGCAAAACAGGCTTGGGATATTTTAGCAGGTCTTTATGCAAGCCGCAATGAGGCTAAAATTGCTTTGCTGCGTAAAGAGCTGGAGTCAAAGATTATGCATGAGGAAGATGATATGGACACTTTCCTTACTAGTGTCAAGGATATCAATGAGCAGCTTATTTCTGGAGGTGAAGTCATTTCAGACAGTTCCCTTGTGCAGACTATTCTTGATGCCTTACCAGATTCCTACCAGTCTTTTGCTAGTACTTGGAGACTGATGACCCAAGGAAATCCTGAAGTTGTCAAGTTTGATGCATTATGCACATTGCTGTTGCAAGAGTCACTTTATAGAAAGAAAGGACTAGGCAGCGTGCAGTTGAACAGGCTTTTATTGCTTCTCAAAGAAAGGGTGGTTACAACAATGCAGCCACTTCTTATGGTTCTGCTGCGAGTGGCAAAAATTTTGTTCCTAATGCTTCTGCTGGCAGTACTTCATCTGCCAATTCTGGTGATAAGGGCAAAAAGAAGATGCACTGCCATTATTGTAAAGCCAATGATCAAGTCGTGTCCTATAAGTTGAAGGCCAAAGAGGCTAAGAAGAAAGAGGGTGGTTCCACTGCAAATGCTCGTTCCACTACAAATGCAGCCATTGTTGAGTCTTCTGTAAAAGGAGACTGTAATGCTGATGTTGATGCAGAATGGGCTTTTAGCGCAGAGTGCACTTACAATCCTGTTGTCCATGATGCATGCTTGTCAGTTGCTGCAGATTCACATGTGTGGTATTTTGACAGTGGTGCTACAAAGAACATTACCTCACATCATGAATTGTTTACCTCTCTCGAGTCAGTCCCTCATGGGAATTTAGTCACTTTTGCCAACAACGCCTCTTATCCAGTTTAGGGAGTTGGAAAGATTGTGCTCACTGCTGCTAATGGAAGTTCCTTTACACTTGTTGATGCACTTTATGTACCTGGGATAAAGAAGAATCTCTTGTCTGTATCCGCACTTGCTAGACTTGGACTTGTAGTCAAATTTGTGGATGACAGATGTACAGTTCATGATCTCAGTTTTGGTGATGAAATTGTTGCATCTGGGATTTTGTGCCGTGGGATGTATAAGCTCACTTTGTATGACAAGTGTGGACAAAATTTTGCAAATGCTGTTGCAGATTCAAGGGCTATTTCAGATGCAAAACTTTGGCATGCATGTTTTGGTCATCTGAATTTTTCCAGTTTGTCGTGTTTGTAGAAATCTGATATGGTTGCTTCTTTGCCACCTCTTGAAGCACCTGTCAAACATGTTTTTGAAGGCTGTATTTTGGGTAAGATGCAGCGTTCTAAATTTCCAAAGGATGGTTCAGTTCAGGCCACATGAGGTTGCAGCTTGTGCATAGTGATGTTTGTGGGCCCATGCAAACTCCGTCCTTGGGCAATTACCTGTACTTCGTGACTTTAATTGTTGATTACTCCAGGCATGCATGGGTATTTCCATTTAAAGCAAAGTCCAAAGTTTTTATGTGCTTCAAACAATTTCTGGCTATGGCTGAAAATGTCTTGAAATGTACTATGGGCACCCTCCGTTCTGATCGAGGGGGGGAGTATATGTCTCATGAATTTAATGCATTTTTGGCTAGTCGTGGGATAAAACACCAATCTATAGTGCCTTATACACCTCAGCAAAATGGTATTGATGAGAGGAAAAACAGGTCACTGACGGAAATGGCACGATGTATGGTCAAAAGTCAAGCTTTGCCGCATTCTTCTTGGCTTGAGGCCATTATGTGTGCCACTTATGTACTTAGCAGGTGTCCTACAAAAGCTTTGCAGCCTATTACTCCATATGAAGCATGGCATGATAGAAGCCTTCTATTGAGCACATGCGTGTTTTGGCCTATTTGGCATATGCTTTGGTGCCACAAGTGCAGCGCAGAAAATTGGATGATAAGGCTGTCAAATGTATTTTTGTTGGTTATAGTCCTGAAAGAAAAGGTTACAGGTTGTATCATCCGCAAACAAAACTTATTCTGGTTTCACGGGATGTAGTGTTTGTGGAAGATTCTGTTCAGCCCTTGCTATCATGTACTAGAGACAGTAATGTAAGCTCACAGGACATTTATGACAATTTGTTGCCTCTTTTCAGTGGTGGAAATACGAATGTAAGTTACAATGAGGCAAATGTACAGCCTATGGGGGTTTCTGAAAATGTTCTAGATCAGCCTATTACTGATGCAGATGTACATGATGTACTTGATGAGGAAAGGGCTGAAAATGAGCAGGCTAGAGGTATGCCAAAATGGCTGGTGCACACTTTGCATAACAGTAAATTGGATGCACCTTTGTCTAGTCGTACTCGTTCAGGCTCTCACCATGCATCTTATGTATCAAATTGTTATGCTTTGGTTGTGTCTAGCTTACATGATGTTGAGGAACCTCTGACTTTTGATGAAGCATAAAATTCATAAAATTGGATGGCTTCCATGCAGCCAGAATATGATGCACTTATAGAAAATGACACATGGACTTTATGTGATTTGCCTCCTGGCAAAAAGGCCATTGGTACAAAGTGGGTTTACAAGTTGAAACGCAAGCCGGGTGGTGAGATCGATCGCCATAAGGCTCGACTTGTTGAAAAGGGTTATGCATAGCAAAAAGGCATAGATTATGAAGAGACTTTTGCTCTTACTTGTCGTATGACTACTGTGCGTTTTCTATGTGCATTGGCAGCTCATTTTGGTTGGGATGTACATCAATCAAACATTGTTACTGCTTTCTTGAATGGTGACATATTTGAGGAATTTTATGTAACGCAGCCTCGTGGTTTTGTCATAAAAGGAAAAGAGGAAAAAGTGTGCAAATGTAACAAGGCTTTGTATGGGTTGAAGCAATCTCATCGTGCTTGGAATGAGAAAGCTGACACTCATTTGGTCAAACAAGGCTTTCGTAACAGTCCAACAGAAAGCACATTGTATGTAAAGTGTGTGGGTGATGTACTTCTCATTGTGGTTCTTTATGTTGATGATTTGCTAATCACTGAACCAAATGAGAGACATATTGCTAAATTTAAGGCTGATTTGAATGCTACTTTCAAGATGAAAGATTTGGGGTTGTTGCATCATTATTTGGGTATACAGTTTAAGCAGTGTGATGGTGGTATTGCCTTGTGTCAGAAAAGTTACATAGAGACATTCCTATGTAAGTTTGGACTTGAGGATTGCAAACCTATTGCCACTCCCATGGAAACAGGTTTGAAGTTGAGTCTACATGATGTTGGTGATCATGCTGATGTCACTCTTTACCAAACTGCTGTTGGCTGCCTCATTTATGTATGCAACACGAGGCCGGATATTCAGTTTGTAGTCTCACAGGTCAGTAGATTTATGCATAGCCTAGGGTCTAAGCATTGGCAGGCTGTCAAGAGGATTTTTCGCTACCTTAGTGGCACTTTACATCTTGGCTTGTTTTATCCCAAGGGGGGATCATTGCCGCCAGACTTACATGCTTTTTCGGACTCATATTCGGCTGGTTGTTTTGACACGTGAGTGTCCACAAGTGGTTTTTGTTTCATGCTTGGCAGTTCATGTATATCATGGTTGAGCAAGAAGAAATCTATTGTGGCCACTTTGAGTTGTGAGGCTGAGTACAGGGCAGTCTTCACAGCTACGGTTGAGTGTGTATGGCTCAGACGCCTTATGGCTGATTTGGGTGTTGGACAGCACACTGCCAACACTATCTACACTGACAGTCAGAGCGCATTGGCGGTTGTGAGGAACCCAATTTTTCATGCTCACACAAAGAACATTGAGGTGAATTACCAGTATGTCAGGGAGAGGCTCTCAACAGGAGAGATCAGCTTGGCTTATGTGCCAACACAGGACAACCTTGCAGATCTTTTCACAAAGGCATTGTCTCGTGAGAAGCTTGAAGCTTTCCGCAAAGCTTTGGGCTTACTCCCCTTTGTGGACTGATCCTGTCCTCAGGGCATGGCACTTCCCTTTACTCATGTGCCAGCTCTCGTTCACCGCATCACTCCAGGGGGGATTTGTTACCATATACATGTGGTAGTGATGTGTGTGAACACACTAGGACCGCCGGGGCATTTTTTCCCTCTTTAGGAGGTTTTTTTCCCCGTGCATTGTATATACGCCCATCACTCTAGGGCTATCTATCTTTCCATAGCACACTAAGTAACACACTCTCTATTGTGTGCCTTGAGCTTCCTTCGTGTTCTCCAAGCTGTGTGTGTTTCTCTGCAACCCTAATTCCAACACTGACCACCGTGTCACACTGTAGAGAGAGGTTTGGTAGTATTAATCCTTCGTGCCTGACAGCTGCTGACTTCCACATTGCACTGCAAGGCGATTGTTATTATATGTTTTTTTATCTTTGGTTGTTGCTGACCACTGCGTTGCACTGCAAGGAGAAATTATATATGTTTTAAATTATTTCATTACTGGTTATTATTGGGCACGAAATGTTTGGATCTTTCATTATTGGAAGTTATTATTGTCCATAAAATGTATTTTTTAAAGAATTATTTACAATCATATATGTCAAATTTTTATCTATTCTAGATTTACCTTACTCATATTTGCTTCATGTATTTTCAGGCTTCAGTCATGGTATAGACAAAATTAACGCGTCAGCATTGCAAAATCATTAGTGATGCTCTAGTTTTATCTCTCTATGGAGCTTCAGATGATCATTTGTGACGAGCATTTGATCCACTATAGGCAAAGTTCGATAATTTTGTGATTGAACTTGTGGAACAGTGTTGGTTGAAGCTGTGCAGTGCATTCCCAGTTTCATTTGACCCTGCTCTGCACACTAATGGAGTGATGCATAACACAGTAATGCAATTATTAGGCCAGGTCACTAGAATCTTTGAGAGTATGGTTCATCCAGAAATCAAAACCAAACCTGAAATCAAAGAGCGAATGCAGATTGTAGCACAACTACATTCAGAATTGAAGAGCAAGGATAAGATCGAAGGCTCTTCAAAACGTCCTAGGACAGAAGTGCATGTACCTCCTCCATCAGGTGCTTCAAAGATCAAATAGGAAGTAAGACGACATTACAAATTGTGCTAGAGAATGCAACTGCTACAACTGTTCAACATTGTGGCATGATATTGACCCGTGCTCTTGTTTGGTATAGCAAAAGGCCTATGTTGATCTTCAAGCTTTGGAATGGAGGTCACCTTGAGCAATGGATTCAAGCATGTCATCATGATGGAAGCAAGCCTGCAATAAGAGAGTTCCAACACACTTTTGGAACTGTACAACAGTTCACAGACAACATTTTGCCGATATGCAACGCTCTTGTGTAGACGATTGAATTCGTGCATAGTCACGAATTTACTCACAATGATGTACACACTATAAATATTCTACTCCATTTTGGCGAGCAAGGAGTGTATGCTAGAGTTGCAGATTGGGGACAAAGTACACCATCAAGCACTTTGGCAACATTTCCCAAGCTGCCAAATCTCACCCCTCAATGTAGAGCTCAATTTGAGCAAGAGTATCCATGGACTACCCCTGAAAATATCAGCACCAATCCTCCTCCTTTCAGTTAAGCAGCATCTGATATATGTAGTCTCTCATATATTCTTAGATGCTTGATTGTGTGTATTCCAGAGCCCTCCAAGGTTCTGAAGCGTGAATTTTTGCGAAATGTAAACAAACATCTTGCCAGTGAAAAATCCCCCAAACCCTTACATAGACCTAAGATATGGGATTTAAGCCTTTGTTTGAATGGAGGCCATAATGTTGGCTATCATGTTGTAACCCAATCTGGCTTGAGGCCTGTTGGATGATTAGACAAGTAATCGACCTTTTTGGCATTAATGGTGTGAATGTGTGGTGATATTTCAAACTACATCTTTAATTGTACTTTTCAGTTACGTCTTTAAAGTTCTTCAAAGTAAGGTTTTAAAGTATTTCAAGTTGGATCGCTAAATTCTCTAAACCATCTCTCTTTTCCAAGTGCTAAGATGTGTCTCATTAAAATTTATTATTTTGCATTTTAGTTAAGGAAGATATTGCTCCCGACCAAAATACATATCAGCCTAATGATCCTTGCTTAATCATGCATTGGCTCAACAAATTTACAAAGAGGAAGAGATTCGGGTGGCTCAAGGAGATCTCAGTGCTTTGACTGTGTCCCAACAAGACGAATCAGAACTTGAAGGGGGGACACTGAATTACAGGCAATGCAGACAGCTATGCCCGAATTACTTTGTATGCTACGCATTATTTCGAGTCAGTGGAAATGCTAAGGCTACAGCTCCCTTGAAGGTTTTAGATTTGCAACACACTGTCCTCACAAGAAATATCCTTGCAAGATTTATCAAAGTGTATAGATCGCCACCAAATAATAATCAAGTGGAAATTTACTTTGTGCAACAATGCTACTGTTACTATGTATTGCGGCTCAAAGTTGATTGGAACGATCATGCCACTACAGGAGGTGTTGGCAAAGGATGCCCAGCCAAGAAGATTCATGCACGGGAAGCCAATCAAGAAGACACTCCTTGCAAGAGAGGTTACACATACTTGTCCGAAGAAACCATAGTCATTAAGCAGCTTGCAACCGAAGGAATGGATTTGGCAAGTCAAGGAGAGACCCCAGCCATGCTGTGCGCTCGTATAGCAGTGTTAGAAATAAAGTTGACATGGTACAAGGAAAAGTATGGGCCTGTTGTTTAAGAAGAGATAGGCAATGCAGGTGCAAGCGATTCATTTGGCCAATCAAAATTTCGTGTATGTGATCTTTTAGGAGATGCAGCCCATGATTTAAATTAAACCTCCCTAACAATGCTAAGCTCTTTTTGTATCTTAAATCTCAAGATTTGTAACTAGAACCTCTCTTTAGTATGTAAATCTCTATTTATTGCAACAAATGAACATGTCTGATGTTGTTGCAATTGTGTAAGTTCTATTCTCTCTCCCTCCCTCTTTTTGACAATGATAAAGAGAAGATGGAGAGAAAGGGAGACAATGACAGAGGAAGAGAGAGAGAGAGAGAGAGAGAGAGAGATCGTGAAGCTAAACTCTACATACTTTCATATTGAAAAATTAATAGAGAATATAGTACAAACTTTATAGCTCATCCGTCCCCTCAATCACAAGCACCATGCATCAATTTCTTCAACATCTGAACATTTCGGATCAATATCTTCCGGGTTCCATTCCATTTCACATAACCATCGGAGTTGAAAACGCCCAAAGATTTCTTCTGTGGCACGTGTGGCTAACTTTGTTGGCTTATGCATAAGTCACATGTTAAAAAATGCATACACCAAGTCCGCAGCTCGTTCAGGACTTAATCGATTTTGTTTTTTAGTATGCACGAAAGCAAACGAATACCAATTTCTTTCACAACTACCACTCGAGGCGGCAATAGACAATACTCTCACAGCCACATGTTGAAGTTCCACTTTTTTTCCACCGTACTCTCGCAGCATCTATATGCCAAGGATCCCCAAACATTCCCTCTTTGCTAGTATATGTCATCTTCTGTGTGTATGCCACCTATCCATCCACATTGCCTAATAGTTGAGCACACACTTTCTTGAAATCACTGATCACTTCATTGTTTGAAGATTGCTCGTGCATCTGGAACTTAGGATCTAAGACAAAACCTGCTCCATGTAGAGGAGTATGCAACTGCTCTCATTGTTTTTTGACAAACTACATCATCATGGCTTTCTCTTTTCCTGCATAAGATATACTGTCTTTTAACTTGTGAGTGGATTCATGAGTGTACCAGTAAAACCGTCCAAAGATAGACGATTCTTTGTCCACTAATCGTATCATATGAGTGAAGGGTTTTGTGACAGTAACAATTTTGTCTACATTTCTCCAAAAAATAGGAGAGTTTACAAATTGATAGCATTTGGAAGCAGCAGATTCATACTTGGGATAATTATCAAGCCAAATGTCCCATCTTCTATCTGCCATTATTTCAACAAGGGCTGCTTAAACCTACTGCAACGTAATCTGTTGTGGCAAAACGGGTCACGCAAAAAATTTGTAAATTTTTTGTTGGGGACTTTGTTCTAAACAAAGCACAAGAAAATGAATGCTCTCTTATAAACTTTACCAAGTGGTTTGCATCTAGAGGAGTTTTTTTAATAGAAGGAACTTTCCCAAAGTCCTTTAAGAGTAGATTCAAAGTGTGAGCAGCACATGGAATTCAATTTCTTTTCCAGCTGCTTTGTAGTTAGATGCATTATCTGTGACAATGGCTATCACATTTTTAGGTCCTCCTGCTCTTCTGATCGAACGCTCATATACACTAGCAAGATATCCACTAGTTTTCTCTTTCAGGGATGTATCAATTGCCTCAAGAAAGATAGAACCTCTTGGACAAATCAACATCACATTAATCAATGGTTTCTTCTCACAATCTGTCCAGCCATCTAGAGCAATTGTGCATCCATATTGTGGCACATAATCAAGAGTTGTGCTCTTTAGAATATTTTTTGATGTAGTTTTCACTTTATCTAAGTATTTTGTATGCATCTTATTATAATTAGGTACCACAAAACCCTTCTTTGCCGTGCTCATTAAAGCATCTTTGAAGATAGAATTTTGAATGACATAAAAGGAATTCCACATGCAAAATATGCTTGCATCCACTTAAGATGGAGTTCAAGAAACCATTGTTTATCAAATGCTTGATGCAAAGTAGAACCACTTAGTGTAGGTTCTCCTCCATTCCATGCTTCACTTTGGCTTAGGTTAGCAGAGCTTCCGTTAGGACCAGAGATACAATCCCCGTCAAAGGATGAATGACACCTTCATTGACTTGAAGCAGGAGTCAAGGGAGGGTTTTGATCATTCTCGAGTGTCCTCTCCATGCTCCTAGCCATAGATAGAGCCATCATTTTGGGACCTCCCTTTTTTTCCCCTCAAGATGTGCTCTATTTTCCATTAGTGCCCACTCCAGAAATTTTTCTTCAATACCTCTTGGGAGGTATTTGCAAGCTAAAATGTTTCCAGGAATTTTGAACACATGTTCTTTTATCCTGTGAGCATTTCCATTAAAATTATGGCCACAGGTCTTACACCTCAACTTTGATGTAGTCCTTTGACTAACAATTCATCTACATAGTTTCATTCATATCCTTTCACCATCTTTTTAGTATCAGCAAACTCAAATAGAACTAATTACTAAATACACATCTAAAATCAAACTCTAATACCATTTACATTACTTTATTCGTCAACATTTTCAACCTCTTTAATTAATAAATAACAAAAATAGATTTTTTTATAAGTGTGAGATCTCACTTTACACTTGAATCATGATAAATAAATCGCTTAATCTATCTCACTGTGAGTAAACTCTACACATAACAAGATATTTTTTTAAAACCTATCTAAATTATCTCCAAGTGTGAGTGTAACTCTACACATGGCAAGCAATCGAAATTCATTATTTCTCTAAATCTCTTCTAGGTGTGAGAATACCTCTACACAAAGAGAGAGATTATTATTTAATTTGCCTAAATTGTCTGTAGTGTGAGTACTACTACACATGACAGACAATCATTAGATAAATCTAACCTAAGTTACTTCCAGGTGTGAACATAGTTCAACACACAACAAGTAACTCTTAACTTGAACTATCTAACTTAAGTTACTTCTAAGTGTGAACATAGTTCAACACAAAGCAAATAACTGCTAAATTTATCTTTATAAATCACTTCCAAGTGTGAGTTTCCTCTACACAAGGCAAGTAATCATTAACTACCTTACTTAATCTACCTCCCAGTGTAAGATATATCTCACACAGAGCAGATAAAGACCTAACTCAAAACTCCAAACCCTAAAAAACACATTTGTCCAAAGCTCTTTTAAAAAAAAAAAAAATTATACAACAAATTTAAACTATTTTTTTAATTTTTTTTTAATGATGAAACTCATCTATAGATGAGAAAAGGGGAAGAGAGATAATGAGAATGAGGAAAACAGTCCGTCTTCATGGTATATAAAGAGCTAAATTTTGATCGAAATAATATTTCGATCGAAATCTTATTCGATCAAAATTCCAAGAAATTATATGATACGGTGGTTTTACTGATGTGGCACCGTATAATATGACCAAATAAAAATAGATATTGTATAATATGTCATTTTAAAGCGTATTATATGTACGTCGTATAGCGTACAATGCAACTTAGGTCATCAATGAAAATCACATAGTATCTACATCCACCCATAGATATAGTCCTTATCAGACCCCATACATTTGTATGCACTAAATCCAATGCATTCATGCCTACATGCTTATCATGGGGAAAGGATTATTTTGCCTGATTTCCAAATTGACAAGACTCATAAACTTTTTGCATTTCAACAACTTTTAATATAGGAAAACCTGTAACCATCTCTTTGGTCTACATCATTTTTAACCTCTGTAAATTTATATCACCAATACATTTGTGCCAAATCTCTAAATCTGGAACAACATCTGCACCTTGTGCAAACATGGTAGCATTCACTTTAGCAACATTTACATCCAAAGTAAAAATTCTTCCCACTTTCTTTTCTTGTGTAACCAGCCTTCCATTCTTCTTATGCTCTTCAATAAAGAGACCATCAGAGTTAAACCTAACCTGCAAACCCTCCTCAACCATTTCCCCAATAGAGACCAGGTTCTTTGTAATGTTGGGTACATGTAGTTCAACACCCACTTTACAATTGTCATAGACAGTGGTACATTGATATGCTTACAAAATTGACTCGTTTGTTTTCCGTCAAGACAACATTTATGGCAAAGGATATAGCTCAAGTCTTCATGAAAGGTGTATTTACGTATCACAACTTACCTTGTCGTATAATTTTGGATCGTGATGAAAAGTTCACTTGAAATTTTTGGAAATCTTTAGTCTCAGCCACAAGAACCCAATTGGCCTTTAGTACTGCTTATCATCCTACAATTGATGGACAAACAAAGAGAACCAATCAAATCATTGAGAATATGTGACGAGCTTATTGTATGAGCATCTTAGTGATGTGAGTGACCATCATGGTCAACTTCGGCAAAATGTCATGCAATTAGTTTAAAAGGGAAAGTGTCAAAAGAGATTCTACATGAAGCAGGTGATTGCATACATCTAGAAACAGGGTGGAGGGATCCAGTGGATTCAATGTCTGTCCATGCCTACATTACAAACTGCCAAATCTATGAAGCCATTGTAAAAGAAAAGCGTAGGCATGAACATGGTCATGTAGGGCCTTCAAAAAGAGCTACAAGAAGTGGATGGAGGAATGATGAAACACCTTTGCGAGCACCACCAACACAGGAGGCACCTTCACCAGAGGTGACCATGGAGGAATCTACAATAGGAAAGAAAAAGGAGTCAACAAAAGGTAAGCCAAAAGAACCAGCTTACAAACTATAATATGATATTGAGCTTGCTAGAGACTTGAAGAAAGTTCTAGATGAGAGGATTTTGAATACCAAGGTTGAGTTTACTTTGGGGAAGTTCTTGGCATAGCCAAGCATGAATTCCATGAAGAAATTATTGACAACATCAAGAGAAAGAAGCAAACACTTAGAAAGTCTATTCACCCACAAGATAAAGGCGATACTATGAAGACACAAGGAGTACATGTGCATACTAAAGAAGGGGATGAAGCTATGGTGGGATGCTACCAATCTTCTTCGAATGTAAGGCAAGTGAAATTTGTTGATGATGGGCAAGAATCTCAAAGTATTCCTAGGAGCCACTATTCTAGAAGCCATTGGGCATGGGCTACTACAGAGACATTGGTCAAAGTAGGTGATCTTGAAGAACCATTTGTTTTGAAAAAAATATAATGTCAAAAAGTCTTTACAACAAATTTAAATGGCCAATGGACATAGAACATGGTTGGATGGTCAGAGTGACAAAAAATTCATTAGGTGAATTGTATGCAGCATGCCCAAGTGTAAAGGTGACAATAGGTGATGTAAAGGTTGAACAAAACTTCTTTATAAATGACACATCTTCATATCATCTTATCCTTGGACAACCCTACATTGTGGGAGTTTGAATGGAAACAAAGGTAATGGATGATGGTTCAGCTTATGCCAGGATACAAAGCAAAGATGGTAAATGTGCTGTTCAATTTCTCACAGTCTGTGTAAACCAAGAAAGAAATCGTGACAACCTCAGAGATCATCCTCTACCAAAGGTGAGCAAAGAGTTTCATGACCATAGGGAAATGATGGGTTTTGGCCAAGTACCATTGTAAAGCGGGATTGCAGTGGTACAAAAATAAAAAGGGTCTCGCTTGATCCAAAAATAAGTGAAACTTTCTCAACACGCTCCTTGGTAACAAGGAATGGATCAGTATGTTTTACAAAACTTGAGGATTGAAGAGATGTGAGAGGAAGTATGTACATAATGTACAAACAGGCATGAAAGAGAGTGGGTTGCTAGAGCCTACTGAAAATGTTTTGGGTTTGTGTGAACAAGTTTCTTTTGTGGATACTATGTGTGAGCTTGATGCTATAAAAGAGTCTAGTTTGCATCTTGAAAATAAAGTTGTGGAAGTATGCTCTATGGAAATGTATCAAGTAATAGAAGCCTTTAAAGAAAAACAATGTTTAAAGCAAACAGTTAGCCCAAAACTCCATGTTGAAACTAAATACAAGAGTGTAGCAAAGAAGGTGAAACCAGTAGCTTGACCCTTACCACCCAGCAACAACAGGAAAAAGATTGAGCAGGCTTCTTTGCAACCAAGTTTGAGGAATCCTAAAAGGATTGGGCACACCTTCACAAAGGAGTCTTTTCAAGAGTTACAGATTAGTTGCAAGGATTTTCTAACAGAGGAGGAGACAAAGCATGGTAAGGCTTTTTCATTTGAGCCACATGAGATAGGATGTGTTGATCCTTCTATTGTAGCTCCTATGGAATCTGTGCACAATACCTCATGTGCATTGGAATCTGTTGTTGGGGTTCAACAACACAATGATATCTCTCAACAAACATACTCTCCACAAAGAGCCAAACTTCACTCCATAATCAGACTCATCAGGGAACACATTCAGACAACATTCAGACATAGCAAAGTAAGAGCAAAGAGAAGAAGAGTAGACACAGTAAGGAAACTCTATTGATCAAAAGCTTAGTTACATCTCGACTCTTGTGTGTTGTTACCCACGAATTCTACCATAAAAAGAGTTACAACTGTCTAACTGAATGTTCTTGGCATACATATCCGACTGAGCAAAATCCGACCTAACCAAAATCTAACCTAGCAATATTCCAACCCACCAAACATTTAGACTCAGCAAATATCTGGCTGACCAAATATCAGACTCAGCAGTAATCAAAGTCAACAAATATCTGGCTAACCAAATACCACACTCAATAATATTCAGAGTTAGAAATATTCAGAGCAGCATCCCAATTTCAGACTCAACATATAATATCCAGTCAACACATGCACGTCTCGACGGTGGATTTCGTAGAAATATGACTCGGATCCACACATCTCTTGATCAAAGTCAAATGCCTTATCCTATTTTCCCAAAAATCCCTAGCTACTATACAACATAAAGTATAGTTCTTGGAACCTAATCCAAGATATACAAATACACCATACAGCACTATGACAAATTCAATGCTAGGATCTTCATATGAAGTAAAGTGTAGTGCCTAGTACTTAAACCAAGGTACACAAAATACATCATAGAGAGAAACTAAACATCGCCCAAACATTCCCCAAAGCATTATATCACATGAGAGCTCATAGAAAATGAACTTATGAAACCAAAACTGAATAAGTATGTCCATTCTCCAAGAGCATGAAGTAAACATTAGTAGAATCAGCCTTTGCAACATCTGAAACATGAGGATCTGACTCTGAAAATCAGGTTTTTGCAATCTAGGCACCAAACCCTGAATATCCTCTTTAAAATTCTAAGTATCCACTGCCTTTCCATTTACAAAATGCTACTTTGTAGATTTTTCAGATACCCATTTCTGCAACTGATCGACTTTCCAACTCCAAATTTTCAAAATCAGAGCATCCTCCATATTTTTCAAAATCAGATCATCGTTCTGTAAAAGGCACATTTCACCTAATCCAATTGTTAAGTCCACCTGAGTATTCTTGTAATCTATTCTTCTTTGCCCAATTTGCAATTCCAAAATTTGTAGCACATAAAAATCTGAATTCTGATAGTCCACCATCCATATCTGACAGTCCATCCTGTAAGAATCCACCTCTACTATCTCATCAACTTTAAAACACACATCTCTCAACAAAAGTATGCTTGAATTGAGAACAACGTGTCCCACATCAATTTTAGAATGCACATCCATTGAAATTTCATCATTCTGCATTTCAAACATCATTGCATGGTCCAATAAACCTGTTATATAAAGACTTGCTCTTGACATTCGTCATGCTCGATCTGATATGTGAGACCTTTTTTTGACTCATCCCTGTTTAGATTGGAACAACAATCAATTTTCTTCTTTCAATTATCTTCCACTCCATGGGTATACTCTAGTGGTAGGTTAGGGGTATTTAAGGGCTTTTCTAGGATATTTTGGCAAACCTCCTTTTGCACCTCCTTCTCCTCCATCTTCGGTATCCCTACTTGGTGGATTACATGACCCATTATCCATCCATCATCGTCATCATCACTCAAATCCCCTTCAAACTCATTCTCATATGCATCCCGCAGCTTCTCACATGCTTTTTGAAACTTGAAAACATTCTTTCTACTAGAATATGATTTTCACCTATCCCCTTTATGATCATCTAGCCATTCATATGCATTCTCCAAGTCATCTTTAAAATCATCTAACTTCTCTAAGGCTCTTTCCATTTTGTTATAGGAAGTTACCTTTTGCAATTTGCGGCTAATGTTATGAAGTTTTGTGCAAAAATCCACCATGCACTATTTCCTACAAGCATCTGTCTTCGAGCACTCATCAACTACACACGGACAATCATCCACCTCATGCAAACCTCACATTTCTCTTTCTTTCTTTTACCCCCCATAATATTCACTCCATTAAAATACAACAATCATGTTTAGACCTCAAGATTGATGCACCACACCAATCTGAGACCCATTAAATTCGCTAAACAAAGAGCCACGGATGTTGTACTAGGATCTGCATAGTGTTGGGGTTCAACAACACAATGATCTCTCTCCACAAAGAATCAAACTTCACTCCATAATTAGACTCATCAGAGAACACAGTCAGACAACATTCAGACATAGCAAAGTCAGAGCAAAGAGAAGAAGAGTAGACACAATAAGGAAACTCTATTGATCAAAAGCTTAGTTACATCTCGACTCTTGTGTGTTTGCTATCCATGACTTCTACCATAAAAAGAGTTACAACTGTCTAATTGAATGTTCTTGGCATACATATCCGACTCAGCAAAATCTGACCTAACCAAAATTTGACCTAGCAATATTCCAACCCAGCAAATATTCAGACTCAGCAAATATCAGACTCAGCAATAATCAAAGTCAAAAAATATCTTACTGACCAAATATCAGACTCAATAATATTTAGAGTCAGCAATATTCAGAGCAGCATCCCAATTTTAGACAACATATAATATCCACTCAACATCTGTGGCCTATTTCGGTTCCAATGGCTCATTTGACAAAGTTAGTAGATCTATTGAATGAAAAGATCAAAATGGGGATTTTGGAGTGTTCCCTTGCATATTATTTCAGTAAAGTGTTTTTGAACCTTAGTAGTTTAATTTTCAGTTTGTAATTAGGGAAGAGCTTTGTGCCTCTTCATTCTTCCTAGTAGTTGGCCTCGCACGTGATGGTAGCGCATTGTATGAGAGAAGGACGATGAATGCAAGTCTATGGCTATGAAGATTCTATGCTTCTCTTTGTATTCTGTCTTCAGTTTCCATTCGGTACCCTGATTTTGTTTTGAACCTGTACAAGTACTGAAACTGTTCTAATTCTACGAGGTGATGATGTAATGCTATAATGGTTGATTTAGTCGTAATTTCTACTCCCTGTATGCCTCAATAACATGGAGCCTTCTTTTGCTCCATACTCAAATAGGTGGTTCACAGTTCCAAAGAAGAATGGTGGTCTACGCTTCATCCAAGGTATGAAACCAGTGAACAAAGTGACAATTAGAAATGTAGGTACAGGTCTGATTGTGGATGAGTTTGCAGAGGTGTTTGTAGGGAGAGCAACTTCTACTCAATGGGGGACCTCTACTCAAGGTATGATCAATTTCAGCTTGCAATAGAAATGAGAGACTTGAAAACCATGAGGAAACCTTTAGGTTTGGTAAGGATGTGTACCTTGCCGCAAGGAGCAACCAACTCGGTTTCACATATGATAAATGGGATGAATAAGGTCTTACGTGACATTATTCCTCAAATCACAATGCCTTGCATAGATGACTTGCCTATCAAAGGATGCGAAGAAGGTTGGAAAGATGAAGCTTTGGATATCAGGGGGTGCCAAAGGTTTGTGAAAAATCACATAACTAAATGTGATAAACTTCTATCTAGGCTGGAGGAAGTGAATCTTACCTTGTCAGGAAAAAAGTCTACATTTGGTGTTAATGAAGTGCTCATTGTGGGACACATGTGCGGGCCATATGGCAGGAAACCTTATCCAACAAAGGTAGATTCCATCCAAAGAATGAAAGAAACATGCACTAGCATTACAGAGGGTTAGAAGGTTTCTGGGAGCATGTGTCTTTTACATTATTTGGATTCCACATTATGCACATGTAGCTGGTACGCTTTATCAATTGCTTAGAAAGAATCAAAATTTAAAATGGACAAAAGCACATGTAAAAGCCATGAAAAAGCTAAAGGAGTTTCTCCAATCAGCACCAACTTTAAGAAAGGTAGACTATGGTGTAAAAGGCTAGTAATTCTGACAGTAGACACTAGTCCCAGAGGAATTGGATGGGCAATAGGGCAAGATGATGATGAAGGACACAGGTATGTGGTGAGATTAGGAGCAAAGGTACTGAGTGCTTGACAAAGAAACTATCCACAGATAAAGAGAGAGTTATGGGGTATGGTTACAGCCTTGAAAAATGGGAAAGAGTATCTAATTACTGCATGTGTGGTTGTAGAAACAAACTGTCTACCACTTCTTGGGATGCTTACAAGCTGCTCAATGCCAGACATTGCTATGTTGCGATGGATTGCCTACATTAAGTCCTTAAATCCCGAGTTTAAGCACATTACAGTAGGTCAAGACAATACAGTAGATGATATTCTATCAAGGGCAAGGTATGAAGATGAGTCACAGATGATTGACGAGGGAGATGATGTAGGCACAAAGTTCTATTCTATCTCCCATGTCAAAGGTAACAATGTCTGCATGAAAGATCATCTTGAAAGATCTTTATGAAGGTGATTGGCTTCTTATTGGAAGCTACGAGAGTACTCTAACAAAACAGGATGGTTGGTCTGAACAAGAATTCAGAAGGATATGCAGGAAAGCATATGGATACTTTTTGAGGGATGGTTACTCATGGAAACATCTTAAACAAAAGGGTGTTTCACCACAAATTAAGGGTTATATGTAAAGAAGAGACTCAAGTAGAGCTCATGCAAGAGTTTCATGAGATTTTATGGGATGGACACAGGGGTGTGTGGGCAACCTTCTCCAAGTTGAAAGAAAAATAATGGTGGAAGGCTATGTATAAAGATGTATCTCAATTTGTAGAGTCGTGTGTAGCTTGTCAAATGTATTCAAATGTCCAACATCGTGATGAATTGCACCCTACATATCCACTAGCCATGAACTATAAATGGGTTGTGGATCTAGTCACAATACCTTTAGGACTCTGGAATATGAGATACTTAGCTCTTGTACGAGAGGACCTAATTAAATAGGTGGAAGGGCGAGCATAAATATGAGCTAAACCCATGATGAGGTGATTTGCTATTACGGTTGTGTGGGATAGATCATTGCAAACAGAGGTGAACTGGATGCCAAGGAAGCAAGGGAGTTCTTTTCCAGATTAGGAATCAAGCTTTCTCTTACTACAGCTTACAATCCTGAAGGCAATGTAAAGAGTGAAAGAGGGCATTCTCCTATCATCAACAACCAAGGCTTGCGAAGGAAGAGTTGGTGATGAGTGGCCAAAACTGTTGTCATATGCTTTATGGGCTGATCGTAGAACATATATCTCAGTAACTGGCTATATGCCTACGGAGCTGATGAATGGTCAAAAGCCAGTGATTCCCATTGAAGATACAATTCCCACATGGAATGTACTAGGGGCTTAGCAAGGAAGATCTCCTTGCATTGCACATAAGACAACTAGAGAGAATACCTGGAGACATTGAGGCTGCAAAAGAACGACTCAAAACTACAAGGTTGAAAAACAAGAACTACTTTGATAAGCGACATCGGCTTAGGAGCAAAGCATTTGACAAAGGTGACTGAGTTTAGTATATGATAGTAGCCTAGATAACTAGCTCACAGTCATGTGTAAGTTTTCAAAAAGATGGTTTGGACCGTATGTTGTAAAGCATGTGCATGAAAATGCTACTTACAGCTAGTCTAAACTAGATGGTACATAAGTAAAAATTTCCATTGTAGGAAAAAGGATCAAAATGTTTAAGAGAAGAGGAGACATTGATCCAAAAGATGTTGACGAGGAGGAATAGAAAAACATAGGTGAAGATTAGAGTAAAGATGAAGCATTGGAAGCTATCAATAAAGATGAAATCAGGAGAAGATCTACAAGAGAATTAAAACTGCAAAAGTTATATGTGGCACATACCAGAGGATGTGCAGGTCTAGAGGGGGTGGATGTTGTGCTGTGGCACGTGCATAGTGGGAACGAATTTTACAAGATCTAGATACATAAGTATATTTCCTATAATGTACATATGCATATCTAAGTATAATAATAAGATTTCTATCTCATCCGATTATTTATCTCAAGGGTAACATATTCTTACTTTACTGTCAGAAAGTACTATGGAGAAAACGTCAATAGCTCCGTCTCTATAACTTGGGACAAAAAGAATTGGTTCTTTATTTCTACTATCTCATTATCATCTCACATCCTAGCTAGATCCCATATCTAGGGTAATTTCCAATATTTATATATTCTATGTATTTTCAATATATTTCTTATTTATTGTTTTTAATAGCTACTAGGAAGGAATCAAATCTTAGTGAGACACTAGCTTGCATGATTTTCAAAGATGCACTCATTGTAACGCATTATTAAGAGGATGCTTACAAATCTTTGTCAAGGAGCAATGTCATGCTTTCATATTGCATGAGGTGTCCATTGGAATCAAATGAAATTCGAGGCTAAGGGAACCACAAGAAGACTTTTTCTTCCAGAAATGTATCCTATTTTGATGATTTTTTTACACAAGGTTCCAATCTGTCAATTGGAAAAAGTATAAAGAATGGGAGTCATAGCTAATGAGTTGAATTTTTTGTTCCTATTTTTATTTCTTTATTTTGAGCCACGGTTGAGAAGTTATGATCAAAATGGTGGACCCTAGTCCCACATCATGTAGGGATAACTCATTTCAAACTTTGTCAGTTCCTATTCACACTGAATCTTCTCTTTCTTATGTAAAACCTTGGGGTTTCCCTTCACCTATAAAAGGGGACCTCTTCTTCCTTGTAAACCATTCATGAGAGAGTGAGAGGATTGATGCCTAATTGTACATAGCCATAAACATAAGCCTAAGACTACACTTGCTCCTAGAGGAAGACTAGCCAATCTTGTAAGCTATCCTTGGAAGATCAACTCTAACCAAAGAAGATCTTGAACTTGGTGTATCAATCAAGGCTTGAAGTCTTCCCTCTTCTTCTCTCTCCATCAAAATGGTGAATTACTTCCGAAGAGTTTGTCAAGTAAGATGTGTTTTACTTTGATATTTTCTTTATTTCTTGTTGTTTTCTTTTTTGTCTCTAATCCAACATATATCTCTAATTTGATCTCCCTAACCATATCTATTTATCTCAGTCTTACAAGTTATTTTCTCTACAAATTCTAGGTTCTCCTTGCTACATGTATCTCTCTCTCCGTAGTATCCTTATTTCCTACGGGCAAGAATAGGGCTTGGGAGGGAAAATTCTCTTTTCTTCACTTCTCTCACATCTACATTTTGTACATACTAGAAATATCCTAAATGAATAATCCACATGATGTGAATTTCTATCGCTTCCACTTTGTGCAATCTATTGCAATTAATGTATGGATTAGCCGTAAAATACACTTTCAACAATGTATAGTGTTTCTCTTTGGCCCAAAAAGACTAAATGAAATACTTCTTTCATCAGATCACATCATACTACCCCTTATAGACTATAACTTTTCTTTTGACATAAGTGTAATTATCTTGCTATGAACCAAGAGTATTTGTACACACAATTAATCCCAATCACTAGACAAAACATATATATTATGGTAAGCACAAAATTACAATTCCAAAGAATGATTCGTAGCTTGTTTGTTTGGCAAAGATTGAACTCCATTAACTCATCTATCAACACTAGGTTGGTAATGGGACACTTTTATGTCCTAGGACACTTTTATATCCTGTTAAGTGACCATTTTTCCTGAATTATGTCAAGAGTTTCAAAATGGATTTTGAGGTGCTATTGACGAAGAAAATTTGGAATGGCGGCCTCTACACCAAAACAAACTCCATTGCGCCACAAGGGAAATGAGATGAGGGCACCACCTAGTCTTGGAAGCGTGAACTAGGACCGCTACACAAAGAGAGAGAGAGAGAGAGAGAGAGAGAGAGAAAGAGAGAGAGAGAGAGAGAGAGAGAGAGAGAGAGAGAGAGAGAGATCACTATGAATGAAGCATTAACCGTGGTGTGTGTACAAGGAATGGATGACTTCAAACACTCCCAACAAAAATAGCATATAGATTACCAAACAATCACTCAAGGATTAGCCAAGATCACATCAAGCACTCTCACACGCATATAAAACATTTCTCTTAATTAACATAAGTAAGAGGAGGAGAGGTTACTAGCATGAAACAATTTGCACTTCTAGGATGTGCAAGAATAGAGTGAATGAATGAGCTTATGGACTCATGGTGAGTGATACAAAGGCTCAATGGGCTGAGGGAGGCTTGAAATTACAAAGGGGAAGGCCTCTTTATATAGGAAAGAGAGTGATTAGGAGTGAGGTTAAGATCCAAGTGTAATTTGTACAAATGAAGCTTGATTAGGGACATTCAACCAATGAAGAAGCTCCTTCCAAGTGATTTGTTGACCAATTAGCTCCATCATCACTTGTGTTGTCTTCACTCCTTCCTCCATAGCTTGAGTCCAAAAGTTTCCTTATTTTAAAATGTAAAGAATCTACATAAAATCAATACATATCTAGTAATAATAGAAAGGGGTTGAATGAGAACTTATGAATTACAACAAGATTAAGCATGACTTGAGAGGTGATTAGAAGAGGAACTTTGATGGGTTTTTGAGCTTGAGAGAGAGAAGGAAGGAGAGGAGGGTGAGAAGACTAATGGCTGATTTTAAAGAAGGTCTCAATGTGGAAAAGGAAGGGTGTGTGTGTGTAAAGGTAGGGGGGTGGTCTCCACCACAGTTGAAAAAACTGGCGTCCACCATTTTGGCCATATCTCCTAGACCGTAGATGCAAAAATTATAAAAAAACATATGGCCAAAATCTTCAGCTCGTCAGTTACAACTTTGATGAAGACAACTTTTCTTGGATCGGAGTGGAAGTATTTTTTAAAAATTCAACAAAATCATGTGCCTGGTTTCTTCCTTTACCAAGTCTTCCACATGGGTCCCATTTGTTTGAATCATCATATGGCTCCAAAGCCATGATGATATGAGCCACTCATGACGCTTGAATCATGGGTGCATGGCTCCACAACCACATCATATCTTTTCTTTTCACATTTACATATTTTCCCTTCCCTTTACCACTAGGTTCTCCCTCTACCTTTCACCTCCGGTGAACTAGTCAAGAAAAAATCATTTTTTAAAATTTTTTCCAAGAGGTTGTTCTCACTCTTTCTTTTATTGTAAACCTCTAGAAGCAAGGAAAACCAACAAAATATGATAAACAAAAATTTGTGATAGGCTCGGATCATAGCCCCCCCAAACCTGGCTAGGGGTATTTATGCCTCTAGCCTACTTTCTTTGATCTTGAGCTGACCTTATCCTGATGTGATAAGGCTTTAGACGCCATCCATTTGTCCTGGTCTTGTGCACTTTACCATCAATGTCTTGAAGTCTGTAAGAGCCATTTTTGAACTTTTTGGTGACCAAGAACGGGCCTTCCCATCGGAAAAGAAACTTTCCATCCTTACGAGTGTCGAAGCGATTGTCATATCGAAGCACCAGAGATCCCTTTTTGATGTCTTTGGGTGCTAGCTTTTTGTTGAACTTTTCTCTGCGCTTCTCTGCTTCTTGAGAATAGTGGTTGATGGCTTCTTCACGATCCAATTGCAGCCTCTCTAGATCCATGATCCTTTGATGTACTTTCTCCTTTTGAGAGCCTACCTCGCTACCCAATATTCGAAGACTTGTTAACTTCACTTCAATGGGCAAAAGCGCCTCCTTTCCATAAACCAAATGAAAGGGTGTGTACCCTAATGTGGTTTTGAAGGAGGTTCTATAGGCCCATAGAGCTCCATTGAGGTGTTTGTCCCAATCTTGGCGCTTGGCATGTACCTGTTTGGTGAGAATTTTGCAAATGATTCCATTTACCTTTTCCACCAAACCATTGCACTGAGGGTAGTAAGGAGTAGAGTGTTGATGCTGAATATTTAGCTTCTTCATGAGTTCTCCTACCAAGTCTGCTCTAAACCCTGGTTAAACCCTGGTCCTCTATCAGATAGTATTTCAAGAGGGGTGCCAAACCGGCAACAGATGTGGTCAAAGATGAACTGACTCACATCCTTAGCAGTAATTCTATTGGTCGGCATAGCCTCAGCCCATCTAGTCATGTAGTCTACTCCCATGATGATGTACTCTTTACCTGACTGAGTGCGTGGTAGAGGCCCTATGGCATCAATTCCCCACTTCTCAAAGGGCCCATATACCTTTATTGGGTTCTGAGGTTCAGCTATGAGCCGTCGTGGTCCTGCTTTCTGACATTCATCACATGTTTGACACCAATATTTGACATCACGATGAAGACTTGGCCAAGTAAACCCAGCTTGTAGAACCTTTCTACTAGTGACGTCGTGTGCAAAGTGTCCTCCGCACATATCATCGTGACAAGCTTTTAAAATCTCTTCAATTTCACTCTTCAAAGGAACTCTCCTAAGCACACTATCCTTACCAAGACAATACAAGTCATCATTTACTATGCGATACCTGGTAGCCTTCCTAGCTAACCATCGCCTTTCCCCTGCATTCAAGTGTTTAGGAGCCTCTCCTTGCTCCAGAATGTGCATAATATCTTCCAAGTCCTCCTTGCCTTGCTGAAGTGGAAGTTTGATGGCCACTGCTCCCACTATTGACTCATTTAACTTTGATGATGCTAGGTGGTCTGCATCCTTGTTCTGGTCTCTTGGTACATGATGTACTTGTGCCTCCCTAAATCTCCTCATAAGAGCTTTTGCTTCTCTCATTTTAGTAGAGAGACGGGCATTTTTGCAAGCCCATGTACCTTGCATTTGCCTTACCAAAAGCATGGAGTCACCAAAAGCGTTTAATCTCTTAATTGAATTATCGAGGCACCAGCAAAGGCCATGAATTAGAGCATGATATTCTGCTTCATTGTTGGAGTGGACATCTTCTAGAGTGATCCCTTCACCATGGATCCTCTCTCCCAATGGGGATAAGACCACGATGCTTGCAGCTGCCTTATCCTTGGTTCTCTTGTATGCTCCATCAAAGTAGAGGCTATAAGCATTGACCAAAGCCTCTAGAGCTGGAGGTGGTGGAAGTTCCTTTCTCTTCAAATGGCAAACTTTTTCATAGCACTTGTTTGTTAAAATGTCGGCTAAACACGCTCGAGTTGTTCTTTCAACCTGTATTGTATAATCAAACTCTTCAAGTCGCACCACCCACTTTGCTATTTTGTCAGAGATTTCCATATGTTGTAGTGCATAGGGAAACATATCCTCCACAGTGATAATTACAAACCTCTTCAACAGCAAGTATGGCCGAAATTTGGTTACCGCAAACATGAGAGCTAACACTAGCTGTTCCATTAGGGTGTAGGCCTTCTCTGTGTTTTCCATGAGGCGGCTAGCAAAATACACAGGCCTCATAAAGGAGGTTTTTGGATCTTTTTGTAGGAGGGCAGCACCAATGGCTTCTTCTCCCACACTAGGGTTTACAAAGAATGTTTCTTCCCAACAAGGTTGGAGGATTACAGGGAGTGACCCTAACATTTTTTTAATCTCTCTGAAATTCCCTTCACTTTCTTCACTCCAAACAAGCGTCTCTTGACGAGTCAGCTGTTGTAGAGGAAATATCACTTGGGAGAGTAAGTGTATGAATCTACTCAAATATCTTAGCTTTTGCAAGAAGGAGATTAATTGTTTGATGGAAGTTGGGGAAGGTAGATTTAGCAATGTTTCTATCTTTTCAGGATCTACCTCGATTCCATCAATGGACACTACATGCCCTAATAATGTAACCTTGCTTTCCCCAATGTGACATTTGTCCTTGTTTAGTTGTCCACCCAGCTTAGCTAAACGAGTAAATCCTTCATCAATCTTGCCGAGATGCATACTTTTGGAGCTGTAAATACAAAAGTCATCTATGAAAACCCTTATGGACTTACCAAAGTAAGGTTGGAAGACCATGTTCATGAATCGTTGAAAGGTGGCTGGAGCGTTGGTGAGACCAAAAGGCATGACTCGAAATGCAAAACATCCCCATGGTGTGATGAAAGTAGTCTTTTTCTGGTCCTCCTCTGCAATGCGTATTTGAAAGTAGCCAGAGTAGCCATCACACACTGTGTATCTCTCATGGCCTGCTACTTCATTTAGAATCTCATCTTGAAATGGGAGAGGGAAGTGGTCCCTCTTTGTTGGAGCATTTAGTGGCTTGTAATCCACGCACACTCGCCATTTACCATTCTTCTTTGGCCTCACCACTACTGGGGAGACCCATTCTTAATCTTCTACTGGGTATATGAATCCTGCTTCTAAGAGTCTCTTCACCTCAGACAACAGTGCATTTTGTTGCACAACTCCTAATCTTCTTAGTTTTTGTACTACTGGCTTGCTCCCTTCTTTTAGATGGATATGATGCTTCACTGCCGTGACACCTGTAATGTGAGTGTAATCAGAAATAAACAAGGATGCATGCTTCTTGAGAACATTTACATAACCCTCCTTTTCTTCTTCCTTTATATCCTTGGATAACATCTCCTCTAGGCGGGCATCCCACACATTCTCCATTTGGATCCTTGGGTTGTCTTCTGATGAGGTAGTTTCCTTTATGGTGACGCCCATGACTTCGAGAGTGCTATCACTCTCTTCACTTGAACTCTCTTCCTCATCCATGGATGAGGAGCATCCACTTGAGCTCCACTCATCAGCTGACGTCTCTAGTTCAAGGTTCTCTTGTCGCCCATTCTTTAGGTTATAAACCACCTTCCGACTATGGCCACCCATGCGAGGCCTCAACTCCAAGTCTCCTGTTGCCCAATCTTGCCAAGCTCCTATACCCATGAGCCAAGGTCGTCCTAAAATAAGGGGGTATCCTTCTCCCTTTACTGGCATCACATAAGCATCAACCTCTGTAGTGATTCCAAAAACAGAAACTCTCAAAGCTTTCACTACACCCACACAAGTGACAGAGACATTATTGGCCATTTTTGCCCTAAAGTTTGATGATTCCATTACCTCTAAACCCAATTGATGCATTAGCTTTTCTGTCATGACACAAACCTCTGCTCCACTGTCAATGTAAGTTTTTGGAATCCGTTGTCCCTTGATTTGAGCCTCCACCAAAGGCACTATATCCTTGAGACCATATGCTTTGATTACACTTACTAGCTTACTTCGCTTTGCCCTCGTGCTCACCATTTTTGACCATTGTCGTCGAAGCTTTGGGGGGATATGAAGTAGTTGTGGCCAAGTAATCTTTGGTCCTTGAGAACTCACATCAGCTGTCAAGTCATAAGGTTGTGTCCGAGATCCCATAGGGAAATCAGAGATGTCAATTTGAGACCTAGTACGGGTCTTTCTCTTCTTGGCTTCATCTTTAGTTGCCCGAGATGTACTTGCTTCATTGCTTGCATCCTTGCTTGTTTCTTTACCTACTTCATCTTGGACACGCACACGTTTGATAGGCATTGTAGCCACTTCATCTATCTTCATCTTCCCTTTAGCTATTTCTTCCTGGTTGCTTCTGCCCTTGAGGACCTCCTCCATCCTTATGATGCTCACATTTGGTTGAGTAGCAGGTGCTTGAGCTCTAGCACGGGGTGGACTTACTTGTTGTCGAGGACCTCTGACAGGGTAGTCATATCTTCTGGGATGAGGGCAATTATACATGCCGTGGCCAATTTCCCCACAATTGTAACACAACATTTCCCTTGCTTGACGTCGCATTGGTGGCCGATTCCCACCATTTCCCTCAATAGGCCTTCCTGCACCCTGCACAAGATTTACTCTCAACCCCTCTAGCTGGTTTGTGAGATTGTTTATTTGTTGGAGCATATCTTCTTGTTGACCTCTATTGAGGTCTGGTGCATTAGGCACATTTGGAGGTATGTGAGAAGCTTCCATAGTTGTGATATTGCCTCCCAAAGCTAGCTGGCCAGCTTGGGCTTGATAGAGAATCTTTCTATTCTTTTCCCTAGCAATTCTTAAGGCATCTTCAAAAGCATTTGGAAATTTTCCCTTTACCTTCTTCCTTAGCAAGGGGTACAAACCTGAGATAAATCGATCCTTTTGGAGGCAATTGGGAGCTTGCTCACCAGGGTTTAGTGAGTCTGACCATTGCCCCCAAAGTTTCAGAAAACCTTCCTCATAGGTTGCATAACCATGAGGGTCAACTTGATGCAGGGACAGAAGCCGTTGCCATAGTTCTTCTGCCGAATTGGCTCGTTGAAATCTTCGTAGGAAAGCCACCTTCAATCCCTCCCAATCAATTCTTTGGGTTGGATCTAGAGCCTGGAACCATACCCTAGCTTCTTCTTTGAGCACCAAAGAAAAAGCTCTCAATTTCAATGCTTCGTCATCCCTCCCGGAGACAAGGAAAGCCATCTCCAAGTTATCCAAAAAATCCCCAGCATTTTCCCCACTACGCCCAAAAAAATTTGGGAAAGCCATCATAAAAGTGGGTTGCCTTCCTCTCAATACAGCACAAAGATGAAAACGTCTAGGACCAAATCATATCTTATTAAGGGTAGAATAAATGGATTGATAGATGCATTAATCTCAGCTAGACGACGAGGGCCTAGTAAGTCGCTTATGATGTTTTGGAACCTAAGCTTTGTGCTAGCTATTATATGCACAGTTTGTCTAGCAAGAGGTTGGAAAGGTCCATATAAATCCCTATGATTCATGGAGTATGCTTAAAGCAAGATGAAGATGTGAACATCAAAAGATACATTATACTCCAAAATAGGAAATATTATAGGGTCAGGGGACAGCAATATCTCTCTCAACCTCTCAACTCCAAAATAGAAGACCAATCTTTGTTGGAAAAAAATCTTTCTATCAATGCGCACATTCACCCTAATATTCTGAACTGATTGAAAGTTGTAGAAAATGGGATTATTCATTGGTGCATTAATTACAAACTTCCATGAAGCACTTCATTGAAGTTGAGCTCTCTTAGATCCCACCATTTGAGAGATGCGAAGAATTTGCTCACCAGTGATTAGCCTAGCTTTGGTGTGACCATCTTCAGCTTTGTAGAGTTCATAGGGTTCGATGGCTACCCTCTCAACCACCTTGAGCCTTCTTGCTAGTAGTAGTTGGAGTGCATCACCATATGTAGCCTCTTCCCAATACCGCACCCCATTGATGTGTAGCTCCCCCTCCAAAAACTTGTTAATACCCGAGTTTGAGAGTGCTTTCACCACCTGAAGTCGAGGCTTCAAAGGAAGTGTCTTCACACTAGCCACAAAGCACTCAACACAATTTTTTGACCTAGGGACTTGATGACTACAAGATTTTCCTTGAAGCAAAGAAGGGTGTGTGTAGTTAACTCTCTTTACCCGCATACGTGCCGTTTGTCGATAAAGACGCTTCTTTTCTCGAGCTTCTTGGGGAGACCATAGTGGAAGTCTCGGAGAATTTGATGGATCTTCCTTTATAGGATTGATAGAGCGCTGCTTGAGAACTCCTCAGTGGGGGCACCAATTTATGACGAAGGAAATTTGGAATGGCGGCCTCTACACCAAAACAAACTCCATTACGCCACAAGGGAAATGAGATGAGGGCACCACCTAGTCTTGGAAGCGTGAACTAGGACCGCTACACAAAGAGAGAGAGAGAGAGAGAGAGAGAGAGAGAGAGAGAGAGAGAGAGAGAGAGAGAGAGAGAGAGAGAGAGATCACTATGAATGAAGCATTAACCGTGGTGTGTGTACAAGGAATGGATGACTTCAAACACTCCCAACAAAAATAGCATATAGATTACCAAACAATCACTCAAGGATTAGCCAAGATCACATCAAGCACTCTCACATGCATATAAAACATTTCTCTTAATTAACATAAGTAAGAGGAGGAGAGGTTACTAGCATGAAACAATTTGCACTTCTAGGATGTGCAAGAATAGAGTGAATGAATGAGCTTATGGACTCATGGTGAGTGATACAAAGGCTCAATGGGCTGAGGGAGGCTTGAAATTACAAAGGGGAAGGCCTCTTTATATAGGAAAGAGAGTGATTAGGAGTGAGGTTAAGATCCAAGTGTAATTTGTACAAATGAAGCTTGATTAGGGACATTCAACCAATGAAGAAGCTCCTTCCAAGTGATTTGTTGACCAATTAGCTCCATCATCACTTGTGTTGTCTTCACTCCTTCCTCCATAGCTTGAGTCCAAAAGCTTCCTTATTTTAAAATGTAAAGAATCTACATAAAATCAATACATATCTAGTAATAATAGAAAGGGGTTGAATGAGAACTTATGAATTACAACAAGATTAAGCATGACTTGAGAGGTGATTAGAAGAGGAACTTTGATGGGTTTTTGAGCTTGAGAGAGAGAAGGAAGGAGAGGAGGGTGAGAAGACTAATGGCTGATTTTAAAGAAGGTCTCAATGTGGAAAAGGAAGGGTGTGTGTGTGTAAAGGTAGGGGGGTGGTCTCCACCACAGTTGAAAAAACTGGCGTCCACCATTTTGGCCATATCTCCTAGACCGTAGATGCAAAAATTATAAAAAACATATGCCCAAAATCTTCAGCTTGTCAGTTACAACTTTGATGAAGACAACTTTTCTTGGATCGGAGTGGAAGTATTTTTTAAAAATTCAACAAAATCATGTGCCTGGTTTCTTCCTTTACCAAGTCTTCCACTTGGGTCCCATTTGTTTGAATCATCATATGGCTCCAAAGCCATGATGATATGAGCCACTCATGACCCTTGAATCATGGGTGCATGGCTCCACAACCACATCATATCTTTTCTTTTCACATTTACATATTTTCCCTTCCCTTTACCACTAGGTTCTCCCTCTACCTTTCACCTCCGGTGAACTAGTCAAGAAAAAATCATTTTTTTAAAATTTTTCCAAGAGGTTGTTCTCACTCTTTCTTTTATTGTAAACCTCTAGAAGCAAGGAAAACCAACAAAATATGATAAACAAAAATTTGTGATAGGCTCGGATCACTATCTATCTAGAAAGTTGTCTCATGAGCTGAAAAAAACTCGACATTTTTTTGGAATATCAATTCCATCTTTAACATTGTCCTTGCACAACATTTCACAACCTAAACTGTGTGAAAAAACGGGTCCTGTTTTTGTCTTTTTTCAACTTTTTGCAACTATACCACTCTAGAATTCATGTTTGTGAGGTCTATAGTGCTAGAGAACTATCTTTAGTAGTCCTAAACATGTCCCGATGCTTCTAGGGAGAAACAAATATTAAAGTTGTAAGTTATGACCAAATTACAAAAATTGTCAAATCCTGTTTTTTAGCCAATTTTAGCTCTTCTATGTTTTTTTTGGTGGATTTCATGATATCCAAATGCATTTTTGATTTTCTATGTCGCATATTGTAACATAAAGCTAATATTTCTTGAGTTTTGGGGCACGTAATACCCTATTTTGCATAGTACACAACGATGGTTGATTTTTTCAATTATAGAAGAAAACGAAACATTCTAGTATATCAAGTATAGCCTTTTCAATATTTTAGTTTCTTGTGAAAACTACATGCATTTATAGGTAGTAACCATATCTAGTCATAAGGATCAAATTTGGCTAGATATTGAATAGTTTCTATGGGATTCTACAACTCATAATGTTGAACCCAATTTTCTCATGTTTGCTGTATTTAACACTTCATCTTTGTCCCCAAGATTCCCCTTGGTAAGAAATGTATTATTCATTTGACATGCTCCATGGCTCCTTATGAACATAAAGGACAATAGGGAACTAAGAAAACATGCATATATTATTTGTATTGAGCGTGGCTATAGAAACTTTGATGATAGGTTTGCAGAATGGTAAAAATTCAACTTTTTTGTACCTATTTATTTTGGCAAAACAAAAAATAGTGAGTGAGAAGCAATCATATGTTCTGATCACCAATCCATTGAAGTTAACTAGGGAATTTATCTAAAGTCCTACAAAAATCCATAATCTTATTTTTATGCAACAAAACGTAAGAAATGACTGTTTTGATGAAAATGGATTGGTCCATCAACTTTGGAGGCTTGGTGTGACCAAAAGATGAGAAATTTTACAAGTTTCTTATTTTTTCCATGCGTGGTAGGCCTTGAACTATAACCTCATGAAAGGATTTTACAAAATGAGTGGATCTACTATGGTTTTGGAGGTTTTTTTCAAAACCCTGAAAGGACACTTTTATGTCCTGTTAGGTTACCAACCTAGTGTTAACCCTTTCATATTACCCATGATATGATACGACCATAGCCTTGATGTTTTCATCTTTGTGTTGTTTTGATATTCTCTTTTGTGTTCTTTCTTTCTTTGTATGAGTGCAAGAGAGAAAGAGTGGGGCTTCTTTGATTGTACTTCCTTCCAAACCCTAGACTTCATGGCATCTATGGTATAACTCCTTCATATAGCTTTTGGAGTTCTCTCACAAAATCTCACAGCCAAAAGCCCGGTGCTTTCCTGGCAAGACCGCAAACTTCTTGACAACGGATAGCCAGAAATTCATTAAATTTATGAGTCATATACTCCCACCCTTGATCGAAACGGAGGGTGCCCATAGTACATTACGACAAAATTTAGATACTCAAAATGTGCATGCGAAAGTTTTGCATTTGAAATAGCCTTAGAATCTAGAGTCTTACCGTGTGGCGAGCGAGATTTTTCGAGCAAAGGATAATCTAAGCAAATGAATGAATAAATAGATAGATCATTTGAAGTTTTCCTTGGAAAAATAAACTATTCAAGTTCCACCTCTAGGGAGTGGTATATTCTGATTATATATGTGTAACTCAAGTGCGATCGAGTTTTTTCGAGTGAAAAAAAAATCAGTGAGTCCCTCAACAAGAGCCATGGCAGCTATGGAAGGATAAGGGAATTGTGGGGCAATGTGCGATTCTTTTGGATAGAATGGGAAAACAAACAGACTATATATGTGTCCATGGGGTGCTAACAGGACAACTATAGCCAATGAGAGAGAAGGATTATTTCTTTGCTATCCTAGGGACACATCCCAAGGCTACGTTCAAGCTTGTTTCCTCTATGTATCTTGCTTTGATTGGCAAAGCAAGTTTATGGTGGTTGTCATGCCTACCAATTCTTGGGGGAATTTTGGGTTAGACCTTTCTATGCACCTACATACACCCTTCGTGAGCCTCATGCCTTCATCTAAACTTAGCCTAAGTACCGCTATATTTCATCTTTGTTGTTCAAGATTATAGCCTATATTTCAATATTTTTCTCATTTATAATGAGCCACAAATCTGTCATTCTCTTGCATAGTATTCACAAAAATAAACATTGGCGTATTTTTACCCGATGCAAATGATGAGTGCTACTTCAGAGGGTTGCAAAGGCCATCTCTCCATTTTGGGTTGCTGCTTTAATGACAACCCCAAGTGGTATTATAGTTGCATTATCGTTGTCTAAACTTTATCTCGTTATTTTGGGCCTTTCAAATAGTTATGCTTTTTTAAAGTTTACCTAGAGCCATGTATAGTCTAGTGTTACAGATATTCTAGTTAAAAAAACAATAATCACCCCTAGAAAACCAACAGAGCTAGCCATTCCATGCCCCACGTAAACAACACAATCTTTCTACTTCTCCCCACTAGATTTGCATTATAAGCCAACGAGAAGGATGTCGCTCACTTTTTCAGTGATGCCATCTAACTTGGTGGATAACTTCCTCTTTGCACGTGCATAAGGCTAAATAGCTTGTCCGCTGTGAGCAAACTATCCAACATATCTAATTCTCCCCATCCCTTAGCTACTCCTATCAAAATCAACTGCTACAAGGGTTGAAAATTATCTACCACTGCGTCATTGGCCCCTTTCTTGTATGTATTGTTGCCCCTCACTAATCCTTATCACCGTTGCAGATCACATCTTGCCTCGCCGTGCACATATATAGCCGTCGATAAAATAGTCATGCTCTTTACAACTGCAGTAGCTCTCATCTTGGCCCAACTCTGCAAAAGCAACTTCACCCAATTTCCATTTGAGGCGGCCATCTGAGGTGCCATCTAGGTTTTAAATCACAACGACTATAATACCACTTGAAATTGTCATCAATAGCCCTAGCCCATAAAGTAGTGAGGGCCTTTACAACCCTCTGAAATAGCACTCATCATTGCCTATTAGAACTGGTCGGCATCAGTGCACACTAGTTTAGAGTAGCTTTAAATGCAATAATTTGATCTTAAAAAAAAAAATTACCAAAACACTTCTTTAATTTGTGGAAATTTCTAGAATACCCCTCAAATTTCAAAAATTCCTCAATTACCGCCCAGTATTTTTTCATAAACTCCCAAAATGCCGTTCAATTTTTCTAGAATTCCCAAAATAACCCTAGTTGTGAGAGCAAGTTTCTCCAAAAAACTGAAGTTTTGTAGCGTCTCACAAGAAAACTGATTGTCTATCATAAAAGATGCTAGAACTAGAATCTGAGTTGGTTATGTAGGCTTGGGAGGGATATTTCGGTAGTTTTTTCTTTCAAAAATATAAAAAAACTCATTAGTATACCATGTTAAAGGACATTAGTCTTGCGTGCCAATGCTGCTCAAGGAATTTAGGCTTGCTTGTGAATGCTGCTGGAACCAGTCCACGCCTGCGCGGACTGGTTTCAATAGCTAATTATACAGGGCTAAGGTGGAGGCTACAACGGACTGGTTTCAATAGCTAATTATACAGAGCTAAGGTGGAGGCTACAACTGACGATTGAGGGTTGCAACTGTAGCAAAACCTATCGGTGACACCAAGCAGGAAAGCAATAGTGCTTGCGAATGCTGCTGGAACTAGTCCGCGCCGAGTCCGCGTCGGCGCGGACTAGTTTTGATAGCTTACAGATGGCTAAGGTTGAGGCGACTTCTGGCAACTGAGGGTTTTAATTGCAGATACACCGTTCAGAGTGAGACTGAGAGCGACATTTTCTTCTGTTGTCAAAGAATTGGATGTGGGAGCAGGCATTTCAGCTTCTATGAAACCATTCCGTGCATCCGTGACACCATTACCTGAAACCAATGCATACTCACCAACATGCGTCGAGGCAGACAACGAGGAAGACATTGCAGCTGTGCAAACGGTTGCATGCACCGAGGGAGGCGATGTGGGCCTACAGGAACCAAGCATGGGGAGGCATGGTGGATCTCCAAAGAACTAAGCGAGGCCGAGAATAGCTGAGCAAGCACTTTTGAGCATGCTAGCTCCTGCACACACAAACACGCATACTGCCTCACATGAGGTATTACTTTGATTAATCCTGGCAGCACTTATTCCGTCACGAGTACATGATGCAAATATTGGCGATAACATAGCCGCACGCCAGCTCGTCTGACAGAGATAGAGAGCGGCCACTCCACGCGTGTCGGGGGGGGGGGAGAGAGAGAGAGAGAGAGAGAGAGAGAGAGACCAAATTGGCCTCCGAAGGAAGCTGTTGCCAGCGCCCTGAAACCCCTCCAAATCAAGACGTGGCGCCGCGTCCTGATTTGGGCCTTTTTCATATCCTGAAAAGGATTTTCTTTGACTTGGTGGACCTCAATATGGACCACAGAGAGAGAGAGAGAGAGAGAGAGAGAGCAAGAGAGAGAAGGAGAGAGAATTGCATCAATGCGTGCTTGTTGCACTTATAGCTGCATGCTCCATATTTTCTGAATTTTTGCAGCGTAAGCGAGGTTCTTTGGCTAAAAACGGCACTGTATGCTGTGGCGTCATCCATTGAGAGCCTGTCCAATAGCTCGTGCAGACAATTGTCTCTCAGCCTCTCCAGCCTCCGCAACCCCTTCGCGAGATGGGGCTCACAGTTATACGTCTTGCATTGCCTACAGAGAAGTTGAAGTTGACGATGGTGGGGTGCACGCCATCTGCCAAGGCATGTTGTAGAAGCGCAACACAAGGGGTCTCCCGAGTTGAAGCATGATTTCTTCAGGTACCCAAGTGCATTCCGTCATAGGACGATTTCTCCATTTGACATAGAATAATTGTCCCCAGCGCCCAAAACGCAACTTTAGGATGGCCTCCGGCTCATGTGGCGGGCCATCCTTTACATATTCGGGGAGACTTCGGCCATAGGTGTTATCCAGCACAAACCTTTTGAGTAGACTTACATGGAAGGCGTTGTGGATGTTGATGTGTGATGGGAGGTCCAGCTTGTAGGTGATGTCGTTGTAGGACTTGAGCACTTTGTATGGACCATAGTAGCGGTGGTTGAACTTCGGGGAGAGGCCTTGAGGGAGGGTGATATTCTGAGAGCTGACGAGGACTAAGTCACCTTCTTGGAAGAGTTCGGCAGGCCTTCGCTTTTGGTTGGCGTATTTGACGATGCGTACCTTGCTTTGCTCGAGACTCTTCTTTGCACTTTGCATGCGGGTTTGCCATTGTTGAAGAAACTCTTCACATTCCAGATCCTGGACATGCACATCGCCGGTTGCCAGTGCAAGAGGGGTGATGACTTCTTTACCTGTGGAGAGCTCGAAGGGGGTGTAGCCAGTGCTGCTATGGATGGAGTTGTTGTAGTGGAATTCCAAGATGTCCATGTATTCGGACCAGTCCTTTTGATCTGCCTTGACGTAGCCGCGGATGTAGTCTTCAATGCCTTGGTTGACTCTTTCAGTTTGACCATCGGTTTCTGGGTGGTAGGCGGAGGAGAAGCGTAGCTGGGTGCCTAGTAGCTTGAAGAGCTCGCACCAGAGGTCACTGAGGAAACGGGTGTCGCGATCAGAAACTATGGCTAGGGGGAGGCTGTGGTATTTGAAGACTTTGGCGAAGAAGTGTTTGGCAACTTGGTAGGCGGTGACAGGAGGCTTTGCAGGTATGAAGTGGGCTTGCTTGGTGAAGTAGTCGACGACCACCATGATGGTAGTGTGGCCGTGTGAGGGGGGGAGGTCGACGATGAAGTCCATACTTACCATGTCCCAAGGCCGGGAGGGTGTTGGCATGGGGTGGAGGAGGCTGGCAGGCTTGACTCTTTGAGCTTTGACCAGTTGACAGGTTGGGCAGGTGCGCACGTAGTCGATTACGCCGTCCTTCATTTTGGGCCACATGTAATGTTGGTGGAGTTTGTCATAAGATCTTTTCTCGCCACCATGTCCAGCTAGCTTGCAGTCATGCGCTTCCCACATGAGATCTTTCTTCAGCTCTGGGTCATTGGGGATGTAGATTTTTCCATGCGCATAGAAGAGGTTATCTCTGACTTCGAATAGACCCAGGGTAGCTTTACCAGAGATGTGGTCGTTGAGCATGCGGAGGACAGCGGGATCAGCTTTTTGGGCGTCGAGGATGCGTTGGCGTAGAGTGCTGGTTGCTGTGGAGATGGCTGTGAGGGTGGGCATTCGACTGAGGGCATCGGGCATGACATTTGTGGTACCCGGTTTGTGGATGATCTCGATGTCGTATTCTGCCAGTGTATCCTGCCACCGGGCTTGCTTGGGGGTTATTTTGGGCTGCGTTTGGAAGTACTTGAGGGTGTGTATACCTTGGTGTGTTTGTCTTGGACATAGTGTCGCCACTTTCGGAGGAAGTGAACGACGACGAGCATTTCCTTCTCATGGGTGGTCCATCTTGTCTCAACATCCGTGAACTTGTGGGACTCGTAGGCGATGGGTTGATTCTCTTGCATGAGGAATCCACCAATGGCACCATCGGAGGTGTCGGTGTGGACTTCAAAGGGTTTGGTGAAGTCGGGTAGTCGGAGGACGGGTGTACTACACATGGCTATCTTCAAGTTCTCAAAAGCTTCTTCTTCTGTGGAGGTCCACTGAAAAGGTTTGTGGCCTTTGGTTATCTCTGTGAGTGGTGCAGCGATCTTGCTGAAGTCGCGGATGAAGCGACGTGTGTACTGACAGAAGCCCACAAACTCTCGGACTTCTTTGATGGATGTCGGGGGAGCCCACTTGATGACGGCGTCGACTTTCTTGGGATCCACCATAATACCTTCTGACGTAACGATGAAGCCAAGGAACTCGATTTTCTGGACAGCAAACTCACACTTCTCCAGCTTGGCATACAGCTGGTGTTCGCGGAGGCGTTGGAGGACTGCGGCGACATGCTTTTGGTGCTCTTCTAAACTGTTGCTGTAGATGAGTAGATCGTCAATGTAAGTAATGAGGAAATCATCTATCATGTCGCGGAAACTGTCATGGATTACTCTACAGAAAGTGCTAGGACCGCTGGTGAGACCGAACCCCAGGACCATCCATTCCTAGGAGCCGTAGCGTGTGCGGAAGGCGGGGATGGTGGATATCCTCTCTCACTTTTGTGTCACAGCCTCCATGCTTGTTGCCCATGGTCGATCTTGCTCAAGGTAAACATACATACAGGACAGGTAGCCGGTGAGTTTTTTCTAGTTGACCACGGAACCTGTAAAAATTGATCAACCCATTTGTTGCCGGCCTTTGGATCCGTGCATTATACATGATGGGCAGCTGTGGAAGGAAAGGTTGCATGCAGTTTCTAAGTATTTAGAGATGCAAGGAGCTTCCTTTCATGAGGGAGGAAGGCATGGAGAATACTCACATAAGAAGCACACAAATAAGCATTTTATACCTTTGTACATGAGTGCTCTAACAGACACAATTCTAAAACTTTTGGAAACATAGACCACGCTATGTATTAATGTGGGATCTATACACAAGGATGGTTGTTTATGATAAAAAGAGCCAAAGAGTTCTCTATGCAACAGATATTTGGGGTATATTTACTATAAAAGAATGTTTTGATTGAGAGAGAGAGAGAGAGAGAGAGACACTGATGGTCAAATGTGAGCTAATATTATAGAAGTATTAATAGGAGGGGGCACTGATTCCATTGATTGTGGCCTCCTCAAAATCAATCAAGAGTGCCGCTCATTAATATCAAGACTCCATGTTTGAAGAGTGTAGCTACTCTTAACATATTGTATATTCTAGAAGGTGATATAGTGCAAGCAATCATTTTCATCAACTTTCAGTGTTACTTATGCAAATGGTAACTTAGAGTCCATAATTCCTACTTATGGCTCAGCTTCCTCTCGTAGCCGACATCACTACCTTCTGCATCACCTCCTCGTCCTTGTCCACCAGTTGAAACCGATGTCGTAGATGCCCTCCGGGCTATGATGTACCAAAATTCACCAAATATTTTCAGATGCCATGTAGGCAACACCATCTACTACCTTTCCTTTCACCGCTTGTAGGTATGTACATGGGTATAAACTAAAGCGTGATGATGATGGCCTAACAAATTGCAACTACGTGACCACCTACTCTCATATTGGCGAGCTCTTGATTGATTATAAGTTGGGTTGAATAGCTCGAGTTTCACAAAGCGTTTTTTTCCTTTAGTTTTAGAGTGTCTTTATTGAACGTGCATTTCCCTTTTAGAGAGAGAGAGAGAGAGAGAGAGAGAGAGAGAGGGGGGGGGGGGGGGGGGAGGCAGAAGAAGAAGAAGAAGGTGAACAGGAGAATTGTTCATCTAATAATGAATAGTTGACAGTCATGGATTTCTCTTTACTTGCAAGCTAAAAATCTTGCATTAATTTTGCTTTACTTGATGACCTACTCGCAAGCTTTTTTTTTTTTTAAAGAAAATACTCTATGCTCAATTTAATACTCAATTGAAAGGAACATTCAACTTAGATAACTTAAAGATCTTCCTGTCAACAGATGTGGCCCAAAACAAAAAACTTAGATAACATAAAGATCTTTCTACTAGAACCATGTACATCCATTACCATGCTCCATCACTATCTTGTATAGTACACACATTTTTAGACTTTGGTATTGTCTATATTATATCAAAAAGTCAACTATGTTTCCTAATTTTTGGAAATCTTGAGCAACACTTAGTATTACATAAATGTATACAAAGTTAATAATAATGTTTTAGTTGTTCTCTTTGAACCGTTGGATTTTCTCGGTTTTTTGTTCGCTCAAATAATCTTGCTCGATCTTTAGAAATCCTCAGAATCTACAACTGCATTTGTAAAATTCTGCCTACATTTCTCATGCAAAGTGATCTTATACAGCTCACTACATAAAATGCCAAATGCAACAATTTCATCACCAAAACCGAGATCATGTATTGTACATCTACATCAACAAATTTCACAACAAGACCAAGTCTAGCAAGTGTAGAGACAGACAAAAGATTCTTCTTGATCCCAGCTACATACAATGCATCAAGAAGTGTGAAAGAACTTCCATTCACAATAGTAAGCACAATCTTTTCAACTCCCTTGACCGGATAAGAGGCGTTGTTGGCACAAGTGTCTGAATTCCTTCATGAGTGACAAACTCAAGAGAGGTTAAAAAATCATGATGTGAGGTAATGTGATTTGTAGCACCATTGTCAAATACCACACATGTGAATCTTCAACAATTGACATGCATGCATAATGGACAACCCACTAAAAACCCATAAATGCCACTCTGCATCTACATCAGCATCACAATCTCCTTTCACAAAAGACTCAAAAATAGTTGCACTTGTATTGGAACCTGTAGTTGAACCAACCTCTTTCTTCTTAGCCTCTTTTTCCTTCAATTTTGAACACTCCTTGATCAAGTGATCATTAGCTTTACAATAATAGCCACGCTCTTCTTTTTTCCTTTATCACTAGCATTCCTAGACGAAGTGCTTCCAATAGAAGTATTAGGAACATAAGATTTTCCACGCACAGAAGAGCCATGAGAAGTGGCTACATTGCTGTTACCACCTTTTCTTTGAGCATGAATAAAAGCATGTTCAATTGCACGTTGTTTAGCCCTGTTTTTTCAGGAAAGTGACTCTTGCAAGAGCAATGTGCACAATGCATCAAACTTGACAACTTTAGGATTTCCTTGGTTCATAAGTATCCAAGTACTAGCAAAAGTCTAGTAAGAATCTGGCAAAGCATCAAGAACAACCGCACAAGGGAATTGTCACAAATGATTTTACCTATAGAAATAAGTTGTTCATTTATAACCTTGACACTAGCAAGGAAAGTTTCCATTTCATCTTCCTCATGCATACTCTTCGACTCAAGCTCTTTACGCACTAATGCAATTTTAGTCTCATTATACAACTTGCATAAAGACTATATATAGCCAGAATATCCCAAGCCTGTTTTGCAGATTTTGTTGAATGAATGTGAGGTGTAATAGTACACTTCACAGACAATGCTGGTGACTATGCCCAGGAGGACGCAACCTGCTCTGGTACCAATTGTTGGAATTAGAGTTGTAGGAAAACACACACAGCTTGGAGAAGACAAAGGAAGCTCAAGGCATGCAATGGAAATATAAGATAGCCCTAGAGTGATGGGCATATATACACTGCACGGGGAGGAAAACCTCCTAGTGAGGGAAGAAATGCCGCGATAGTCCGAAGTGTGTTCACACACATCAATACCACATGTATATGCTAACACATGCGTGTATGCATACATAAAACAAAATAAAGAGCACTCACATTTGAACAATGTGAGAGCACAAAAGGCCCTAAAGATTGAAGCAAAACTTGTTAAAAAAAAACCCACACTTTGTTACGCACACATATAATCTCTAACATAAATTGAAAAAAATGCACACCTTCCTTCTCCAAGAGCATGTCTCACTGTCAACACAAGGTTGTGTGAAAGTCAACCCAAGTAGATCTGTAAGTATGGAGAGAAGTGTAGACGACAAGAGAAGAGAAATGAGAGGCAAAATGCAAAAATAAGTCCGCAAGTTCTATTTTACAGTAGGGCATCGATATGAGCGACAATTTAAGCATCGGTGTCACTGTTGATATAAGCACCAATATTATAAATTTTAATTTTAATTTAATTTAAGACTCCCTTCAAATCTACTAATGCGTATATTGAGGCTCACCAACGACATCGGTAATATCGATAATCAATTGATCTCTTGTAGTGTCTCCTTGTTCCAATATCATAGGTGAGGTTTCTTAGGATTGTTCCTACTATGCTAAACCTTTTCTTCTTTGTCTTCTAGTGAAATTTATTTTATGAGTACCATTGTGCATGTTAACCTATCTCAAAACTTCATTTTTCATCAATCACTTTTTTTTTTCTTGACACTACACTATCCATTTTGGCTTGGTTAAAATCTTTGATTTATTAATTTACAATTATAAAAAAAATACCGATAAAGAAAGAAAGTTTTTATTTGAAATGATGATATAATCCATATGAGCAGTGCTTTCCTTATAGGGCCATGGATACAAGAGACTTGTTAGTGTTGAAGATTGCATAAAAAGTTCAAACTCTCAAAGTCTCAAGAACTCTTTGCAAAAATCGAGGTATACTCGCTATGGCTGTTGAAAGTATGCCACTTATTTCTCTTTCTTTTCCCCTCTTTAGAATCTCTTTACTCCCGTGTTCCCTAGAAGGGCTCTCTTGTGGCCCCCTCTCCTTGTATAAGTATGTGAGCATGCAAGCCCTTGAGTTCAAGAGTCAACGTTCATCGGCTAAAATTTTTAGTTCTCTTGTAATCTTCTTCTTCTCTCTCTCACTCTCTCTCTCTCTCTCTCTCTCTCTCTCTCTCTCTCTTCTCTAACTTGATATGCAACATGACGACTTGTTGCCAACAATCTTTGGATTGGATAAGGTTTGCCTAAACTTAATAGCTGAGAGTCAAGATTAGTCATAACTGGTCTCAAACCAAGTCAGTAGGAAGAAAAAAGTTTCTCTCTCTCTCTCTCTCTCTCTCTCTCTCTCTCTCTCTCTCTCTTAGGCTGCATGTCTAGTTTGTAGTATTAAAATGAAGCGTGCGAGAGGCAAAGAGCCTGGTCGCGTGTACCAACATCCATCTCCATGGATTTCATTGTAGAGCTACCCTTATCACAACGATTTGACTCCATTTTTGTAGTCGTTGATCGATTTACAAAAATGGCACACTTCATTCCAACCATTAAAACCATCACCGACGAAGGTACAACCAAACTCTTTCTACACCATATCTATCATTATCACGGATGACTGGATGACATAGTTTTTGATCGAGGCCCACAATTCATCTCTAGCTTTTGAAAAATCTTATTCAAGATACTCAGAGTACACATCAAGCTCTCCTCAGCCAATCACCCACAAAGCGATGGACAAACAGAGAGAGTAAATGAGGTTTTGGAAATAGTATCTCTGTTGTACTATCAATTATCACCAGGATAATTGGGTCGAGCTCCTACCGCTAGCAGAATTCTCCTACAATAACAGTTTTCATGCCTCCATCCGTCACACTCCATTCTTTGCTAATTATGGTCAACATCCCAAACAGGATATCCACAGGCACCATCAAGTCAATCCAACTGCTATTCATCTTGCACAACAATTATCTGCAATTCACAAAGAACTTATAATTCATATCAAAGAAGCTCAATCCAAGTATAAGGAAAGTGCAGATCTCCATCGCATGCCGCATCCAAAATACAAAGCGGGGGATAAAGTGTGGCTCCTTCGGCGTGATCTACGTTCATCTCGTCCCTGTCAAAAGCTCGATTACCGAAGGCTTGGCCCGTTTAAGATTATCTGTCAAGTCTGTAAGGTCTTCGACCCCGAGGTAAAAGAGCACCATTGTACCATGAAAAGACCATAATGGAGAAAGTTACTATTTTTAGCAGTTTTCCAAATTCTGTCAGTTCCATGATGTTTAGAATGTTATAAAGCTTCCAAAAGTGAATAAAAATAATTTTTGTGAAAAATTTCCAAAAATAGTAAGTTTTTGGCCACCCGACCCGTCAGTTTTGACCGTCTCGAAAAACTGAACCTGTACCCTGAATTTGAAAAAAATGCATTTTCGGACCCCGAGGGCTGCTAAATAAGGCAGGTACTCGGATAGATACACCTTAGTTAGAGCTCAGTATAGCAGTTTACGGCATTAAATTCTGACTTGTATGGCCCGTTTTAGCCTAAAAACAAAATTTCTTAAGGTTGTGAGGGGAGCTCGGGGCTATGTGGGAACAAGTCCCAGGCCACTCAGAGCTTTCTTTAGCAGCTAGGGGACGCCTTCTCTTCACTAGGGAGTTGTGGGAGAGTTTCTGTGCTTGAGAGAGAGTGTGAGAGTCAGTTACACTAGCTAACTGGACACTTGGTAGCCATGTAACTGGACTTGCCATGCATAAGTGGAGTAGCTCTCCGATGCAAATAGCAAGCAAGGTCGATTTTCAGCATGGAGAGGCCTATTTAAGATTTTTCTCACACACTTAGTACACACACACACATGCTCACACACACACTCAGTACACACACACACACTTACACACACACCTTGGGGAGGTGCTGCCGACACACATAGTTTTTGGAGAGGAAGCAAAGGAGGGAAGTGTTGCCCGATTCTCATCTCGAGAACTCCATTGAATCAGAGTTCCGAGTAGAATTCATCCCTAATCACGGTAATATCAATTTATTTTATGCTTACTGCAAATCTCTCTATCATTCTCCTAATCTCGCATCTATTATGCTTAATCATAGTTAAATTACTCAATAGCTACTCTCTAATTCTCCATATCATTAGTCTATTACATAATCATCATCCAATTGTTAATTATGCAAGAAATTAACCTCTCCTAATCATAGATTAATGCATGATTAGTAAGAAAAAATCTCCCGCTAGTCATCATAGTAAATAATTGTCAAGCCGGTAATGATGTGGAATTGATCGTTTTCATCCTATTACCACATAATGTTTGAGTAAGTAAATTAGATTCAATCTATTCATAGATTAGGATGTAATTAAGGAAAATTAATCCGTCATTAATCCACTAGGAAGGGAAATTCCTCTCACCTATGCATATGGTAATTCTGCATCTCTCTACTTATATTAGGAAGGTAATTGAGCATGTCTAATTCACCCCTCTAGTAAATTGATTAAGTAAAATCTGAAAATTCTAATTACCTAGGCCAAGTGCTTAACTTTAGAGCCAATTCCTGTAGGGATACGTAAGGTACTATCAATAAACTACTATGTCTTGAAGGAAATCTAACCCTCTCCTATAAAAGGAATTGTTCAGTGATTCTAATCTTTCATCTTGGTTGTTATGGTACTCTCGGACATTAGTTCTTTTTCTCCAAGTTTGTCAATTAAGTAGTGAGTATAAAATGGCCCTAGTAAAGAGAACTCGCTTCGGTGGTGCCCACGACCGCGAGGCTGGGACAAGCAACACAAATGGGAAGGAAAAAGCTCCTATAGTCGACCAAGTACTGGCCATCTCACGGGCCAATGACGAGGAAATGGAGGAGGTATGTCACATTTTTATTCAAGTTTGTTTTATTTAACATTGCATACGATAAATTAGGAAAGAACATATCCCTAAACATGTTGGAGAAATCAGAAAGAAACCTCGGCATTTGACTTCAATTGTATATTAAATTCTAAGTAGGAAAGAATGATTGATGGATATACTGTTTGAAATAGGAAAGAATGTCTGCTAGGGAAAATTTAGCTCGGCCTGTTCATTTCTACTTCCAATGATGATACTAGTCTGAACCCCCTCTTGTTCCTGGTTAAGGGCTCTTGAATCCACGACTGCTGGTTAAGTAATGGATAGCCACGTCTGCTGGTTAAGCGGTGGGAACCCACGTCTTGCTTTTTATGTGGTGGGAATGTCCATGTCGTGCTTTCTATGCGGTCAACATACCTAGTTGTATGGACAGCTAGGCGACAACGGGAGGGGTAAACTCTCACTGGAGAGGGGATGTTGTACCTCCAGAATATTGGAATTTTAATAAATAAGTTTGAGTAGAATTTTTACTAGAGTTACTGTCTTGGTGTCGCTTTGCAATACTGATTGAATGGCTATCTTAACGAACCTTGTGAATTGGAATCTAATCAAGGAACTTATATGTTGAACAACCTCGTGGTAGTAATTAGGACACACAAGGAAGTGTGAGTGTGGGGGTGGAAAGTGGGGGCTTGGCTCAGGTTGCCAATGCCTATGAGAAGGGTGGTCCCGATTGGTCGAGAACTCTCCGTCCCCATAGTGCTTAAGTCGACACTAGTATTACTCATTGCCCCTAGAGCGGCGAAGTCTCAAGTGTACGTGCCTCTGAAACATGGGGAAAAAGGCACTCGGGATTTCTCTCCTCTTGGAAGGTGGGTCTTAGGATCGCTACTTAAGTTAATCACGCTTCCCCTGCGGGGTGGAACTAGATCTCGACGCTAGTAGGCTCGAACTCGACTCACTTTGTGATGAGAGATCATCCGCTAGATGAACCATAAACCACTTTGTTTGCTTCCGCTGTAGATCTAGTGGCCACCAGGTTTACCATCAGATCCGTCGTTTGAGACGATGGGATGGGTACCTCACAAAGTCAATCCAGTCACCTATCGACTCCAGTTGCCCTCATCCATGAAAATCCATCCGGTCTTTCATGTCTCCATTCTAGAACCTTGTCACACACCTAACATCTTAGAAAGAGCCCTACAACCACCTCCTCCAATTGAGATTCAAGGACACGACAAATATGAAGTGGAGAAAGTCCTAGATTCTCGAGTTTCTCGTGGAAGGTTAGAGTACTTGGTGCATTGGAAAGGCTACGGTGTGCGTGAAAGAACGTGGGAACCAGCACACAATCTTCAACATGCACCTCTCAATGTCCAAGAATTCCATCAATAGCATCCATGGAAGCCCCAGTCAAGGAACATCACCGCTCCTCATGGAACTCGTTGCTAGAGAAGGGGGTACTGTCATGGATGCTTGAGAGTCAGTCATCATCGCCTGTGTCATCACCTGCATCATCGTCTGTGTCATCAATTGCATCACCTCTGATGTCATCCCCTGCATCATCGCCTATGTCATCACCCACATCATCACTAGAAGATTCTAGAAGCTTGGAGGAGATTCCGAAAGAATCTAGAAGTCTCCTAATAAATCTATCCATGTACATGGTGAAGCAGACAATTTAAATGCACAAGGAGTACAGGTCAATGTGTGTGTGTGTGTGTGTGTGTGTGTGAGAGAGAGAGAGAGAGAGAGAGAGAGAGAGAGAGAGAGAGAGAGAGATGTAAATACCTTAAACCCATCTATCAAGCTTGGGTGGTAGAATGGTTGAACCATTAACCCTTTTTTTAACACACATACAACTATCGGCAAAGCACACACACACCTGAGAGAGAGAGAGAGAGAGAGAGAGAGAGAGAGAGAGAGAGAGAGAGAGATGCTGACGGAGGATCAAGAGAAAGATAACAAAGTTGAGAAGGTAGGAAAAGAATCTTTCTAGAATCTTCTTGCAAGATTCCAAAAAAGATATCATCGAAAAAAGCTTGCCATAAAATTATGTCCCTTGTTTAGCAGCTGGTGTTTTAAGTAGGTTTTCCATCCAACCTAGGGAATCTCATTAGAAGGCGAGCATGCATGTTTTAAAGTATATTGAAAGTACTTTTGACCATGGGATTTTTTGTACTTATCGTGACTCTGATTGGGTAGGGAATATTGTGATTTTTGAAAGTCAAATTTTAAATATTATTTCTCACTTGGTTTTGGAGTCTTTTCTTGGATTAGAAAGAAGCAACCAAATGTCACTCTTTCTTCAATAGAAGCAAAGTATGAAACCACTTGTTTGGCAACTTGTTGACAGAGTTATCATGAATTTAGGTGTTCTTATTGATTCAACAACAACACTTCAATGTGACAATCAAATTTGCAATCGCGATGATATTGTAGAGCTAGAGTATTGTTCTATTGAAGATGATTATGCAAATATCTTTCCCAAAGATCTTAGGAAAGACCATCTAATTTTACGCCTTCATTGATTTGCATTTGGCACATGACCAACATGAAACATCTTTCGATGCTCATTGAGAGGAGGTGTTAATATACCTGCAATGCCGACCTATCAGTTTTTCCCAGCATCATGTATGTTGCATAGTTTGTAAGGCCCCCATATGAAAGAATCCAATGCACATATATCTTATGAATTGTAGGCTACATGGTGATGAGGTCTTTATTTGTGAGAGTGTGAATGGTACAGAGCTAATTGGAGAGCTAGACCTTGGGGTCTTAGTCATGATGATCAGCCTTGGTTGGGGGGGTCTAGTGGGCTAGTGCTCTCCCTCCCCCCCACATGGGTTTGTGGGCACCACCCCGAGAAAAATTTGAAGAAATATTTCCTATGATACTAGGCCATATTTACATGCCATTGTTACTATGGCTAGTTGTTGGTGGCCATCATTGGCCATTGGTTGATGGTTGGTGGTTGGTGGCCATGGACAGTGGGTTGGCATAGTCAGTGCCACACATGCCACACACACACACACATGCACACACTCACATACACACTTATCTACCACCCACCTATAGCTCTATATAAGGAAGCCATCTCCCATGAACCATGGAATCCTACATTAATTAAAGGATTAGAACCCCTTGAACTCCTACCTTCTAGCTATAGTTTTCTATATCTCCATCTAAACTCTACCTTGAGATCACATGGGTGGATGACGCCATCATTCTGTAATAGTGCTAATCTAAATTTTGATTTGCCATTGATCTACTTTGCATTGTATCCCTGTCTGATCTCCTTGCTATAAGATCCTATTTTGTTCTACATTTCTTACAACTAGTTGATCCCACACAATATTTGGTGCTTTTACTTAGTCACTTATGTCTTGAAACTATTGGTGTGCCCAGTCTTGATAGCATAAATTCATGGTTTTCTTGTTTCATTTAGTTGGGAACTGAAAACCTCTCTTTTGTGATTCTCTTGTCTCATCTACAAAATCTATTTCATTCTCTGCCATTCTTCTCTCCCTCTATTTCCATAGATGCAGTGTACACATATGCTCACTCTCCAGTTAGTCATTTCTCTAGTACACATTCATATGTGCTTAATTAAGGGTAACACTAGTTGCTAGGTATCTCTCCATATAGGGTGTCTCATGTCTTAAAGCTCCATGCTATGCCGAGTACTCAAAACTCCTCCCTTTTATGTTATTGCTTCCGCACTCTAATTTATATTGAAATAATTGCTATATTGATGGAAATGTATAAATCGTATAATTATTTCATAGACCCATGGAGAGGGAATCTCTCGAGAGCTAGCACATATTTACCACCTCCTAATTGCAAAGGGTAGATCCCTATGTTAGAGTTAGTGATCTCTCTCTCTCTCTCTCTCTCTCTCTCTAGACTAAGTTGAATCATAACTCTTTCAATTAGTTGCTACTCAATTTTTGGTTATCTTTAGTATTGGTCATTGGGCATGTCATACTACCACTATCATTGCCAATGATCAGCAATAATTGAATTGAGTATAAGGTTGTTTGTGTTATTTGTATTTATTCAATTTTCTTTAGTGTGCATACATCGCTATATATATTTTTTGTTTTTCAAGCAGAATATTTTTTTCTTGAGAGTATTAATTGAGAACATGAATTTATGTGTGTGCATCAACATTTTCACAACCTTTAGATTGCACTAATCTATGCCTTTGTTGGCTCAATAATTGAGTGCCAACACCTTGATTAAGTCATTGTCTTCATTTTTATGATTGCCTTCTTTGTTAACTTCTTGTTCAAGTGTATTGTTTGTGTTTTGTGTGTGTGTGTGTGTGTGTGTGTGTGTGTGAGAGAGAGAGAGAGAGAGAGAGAGAGAGAGAGAGAGATCAAATTGAGTGAGTGAAGTGTGACCTTGAGGACAAAAGCACCCGCAATTTGGTAGAGTGTATTTGTGTGTGTGTGTGTGTGTGTGTGTGTGTGTGTGTGTGTGTGTGCACAATGGTAGGAACCACAATTTAATCACACAAGACAAAGGAGATCCTCCAAGGCGTCCACTAGGAAATATGTAAGATAGAACGTGCAAACTAAATAAGGGATTTATAATTAGGTACATTTATAGAAAAAATGTGCTTACATAATGGTATTTTGAATTGAGAAAGTGAAAATTTTCATACATAAGTGCTAGTTTTTATAAAAAAATGCTTACATAAGGGGTACGTGTAATGCTTGAAAATATACAAGTAAGGGATTATTTAAACACCTCTTGTTTGCACGTGCTAAATGCCACTTTTACAGAGTGGAATCCCCGTGGGAGAGCCCTTTTATCTTTTTCACTAACGCTTGGTGTGATAAGATCTAGAAAAATCATTGTTTAGTGGGATCACTTCCCCAATTGAAGTTGCTGATAACGATTTAATATGCCATTGTCCACAAAAATTTAGTTGGCTCATCAAGTGCCACTATGGTTAACTATCTGCACCATTATCATAAGCATCGATCACTTCTCCCACTTCCCTCTACACCGTGAAGAGTCACCTATCACATAGGGGAACCTCCTCTTGATCCGACAATACCTCAACAAGGTTTTTGGCTTTAATCTCGTACATTGACTTCTTCTAACACTCCTTGTTTTGTAGCTACCCTACATGCTCAAACCCTCTGGCTATGTCACACCTCCATCCCTTGCAGGACTTGTGTGCTAGCAATGGCTAACAATGACTTGTGTGCTAACAATGGCTACCAACTTGGTCCACTTGACATGGTGCCTCATTAACTCCCTTTTGCTCCCCATTCTCTACCTCATGTTGCACATCCTACATGTTCCCACATACAAGCCTTGTTTTTTCATTTTTCAAAATCAAAATTTCAATCTCGAATTCCCACGGCATAAAACCCTTGGCTCTAGCGCTTGGCTCCCGTAAATATCCAAGCAAGACCATACTCGCGTAGCACAAATCCCCTTAGCTTTACACACCCAAAGCACTAAAACATTTTCTCAACCTGCATTGAATATCTGAAGCACATCAATCATTCAAGCATAAGGACAAGACTCCACAAATCCCTAAGGATTATTTGGAGCACATTCAGACCATTAAGCCTCAAGGTCTCAGGCCTACCGAGGGATTTTTCCCATGCACTGTGGCTTGTGAATCTCAAGCCATCACCTAAGCATTGGTTCCCACCGGTCAAGATCTACAAGTCTTAGTAAATCCTCAAAGGGGAGTGTCTCATTAAGCACAAGTCTCTAGTATTTGTGGCTAGGTCCAAAATTGATAAGAGAGTTCTTAAAAGAGATGATTCCATGGAAACATTGGCCCAAATTCAAGGTTTGGTGCTAATACCTAGCTTGTTGCATTAGATTCATCATATGAGCCACATGAAGCTACCCAATATAAACCATATTAGAATCCATGCTTTTTATGTAAGCTTCACCTTACGAGGAAATCCGTTGAGGTAAGCCTTTAACTTGCACTCACTATGTGAACAATCCCTAAAGCCAAGCATATCAGCATCCATGCACCCTTCTGTGCATGGATGCAACCTCCTACATAGAATTCAAAGCATATGCTTCGTATGCTATGCACACATGCTACTCATTATAACCACATGCTACTTGTTGTATCCCAAATGTTGTTTTCTCTTTTTCACATATGTTGAACATTGTTTTTAGCATTTAATACTACCGTATATCTTGAGCCTATATATGGCCATATGTTAAATTTTTAGCATCACTCAATCTAATACAATCACTATGTTCATTATCAGCATGAATGATATGTTGTGTGATCCTCCTAGCTCTTTTCATGTCTCAACCTGCTAATGAGTGGGTTGCCTCAGTTACTTGGAGACTTGGATCTTTCACTTGATTTTCACTGAAAAGCATGAATTGGGGTATGGCCCCTTAACCCCTCCCACAAGAATCCAAGATCCTAACCATGAGCCTGAAGTTCATTGGATGTTTGCTATGATGAGAAATTTTTTTATTGTTGTACTTGCTTGCCCACTATGAGCCAAAGGTAGCAAGAAGAGGTTCAAATTCTCCCCAGATTTGCGCAATTTGAATGGGGCCTTGAAAGTCTCTTGGTTTTTATGTAAAATTTTGAAGGCTTTGCATGTGTTTATACCAGATCTTGTAAATTTTAATGGTCTTCTTCACGAAAATCTCAAAATCTAGTCAGGAGTTTGCAATTTCAGTTGGTTACTTAGGTACGTTTTGCACACTCTCTATGGCAAGCTTTTGCTCCCACGATCCACCAAGACTGCTTCCATCATTGGAAATGATGACCTCATAGTGTGTCAAAGCTCCCTAACAAGGTTACAAACCTATGAGAATCTCACAAGAACCTAACTATAGTGTGTGTGTGTGTGTGTGTGTGTGTGAGAGAGAGAGAGAGAGAGAGAGAGAGAGAGAGAGAGAGAGAGAGATTTCACTATCGTATTTGAAGGTCAAATATGACTTATGGGACCAAGAGAGACATATCATGTGGGGTGTGGACCTGATAAGTGGCTTGATTGTGGAAATGAGCATTGTAATTGTCTCTGTGTGTGTATGTAAGAGTGAGAGAGAGAGAGAGACATATGGGACCAAGAGAGACATAAGAGAGACATGTCATGTGGGGTGTGGAACTAATAAGTGGCTTGATTGTGGAAATGAGCATTATAATTGTCTGTGTGTGTGTGTGTGTGTGTGTGAGAGAGAGAGAGAGAGAGAGAGAGAGGGATTTTTATCATTGCAAAGACAACTGTCTTTCTTTATCAAGAAATAATTTTTAACCAAGCCAAAATGGGTAGTCATCACAAGGCAGTGTCAACAAAAATAATAGTCATTGACGGTTAAAACAAGCTGAAGAATCACGGCGGCCTGCACAAGGTTAAATGACTATGGAATGATAATATTAAAGGTGTTGATAGGGAATCATAATGTATGTTGAGAAGTGATCTGGCCCGTACATGAAATCTGTCCCTGTTTCATAGGTGGAGATTGTGGAGGTAGTCTAGATGTGGTCCAAGGATGATCCATGGATAGTTGTATCATCTGTTATTAATTGTTTCATGCCCCATTTGTTTAGTGTGGAGGACAAAGAATTGTATGAAGTGTTTTGAGAATTAATGTCAATGTTGAAGTCTCCCAAGATAATGATTGGAATTGATGCCTCACAATTTTGGAGAATTAGAGATAATGCATCAATCAAATTTGATAGGGGTGTTGCAGGGGAACTGTAAAGGGAAGCCCCCTCAATGATTATAGTACTCATGATCCTAATAATTGCATGCAATATCTCTAATCCTCGATGAGAGATATGGCTAGATTTCAAGTGGGGAAGATTTTGTCGATGGAGCAGCGAGACACCATCTTTGCATTAAATTGGTGTTGCAAGTAGCCTGGCATGGCATTGAGAGGAGATTCAATGTCTTTTGGGTGGAGATTCACTTGGCTTGTACGCGATTTAATTCTTCGAGCATGGTTTGGTCAACTTTGATATGGGAAGGTTGTATTCTTTCAAGTAGGTGAAGGTTTGATGGGTCTCGGACATGGGATAGTGTTGTGTATGTATGAGACCATGTGTTCTTATGTGTTTGGGATTAAAAGCTAGTGTTTGCAATGTGAGGCCTTGTGAATGGTGTATTGTTCGTGCACTAGTTGGTTGTAGTGGGAATTGCAATCGTGACATTATGTTCAATTAATTTCTACCAATTTGAAATTCATGCGCCACATGTTCTATTGGAGTTCATTCTCTCGTAATGCTCAATAAGTATAATGTTTGATTCTCGTATCGTTTTTCTTCCCAATGATAGGGTTTGCAAAATGAACCTAGAGTATTGTTTTGTTTATTGTTTTTATGAAATTCTTATACTCACCTTGTGCACCATTAACCAATCCATCGAGAAAGTCCAAGTTTCTTGCACATAGCTCGACAACCATGCCTTTTTTTAGGCTTAGAGTGGAGTGCAGCCCTCCAGTCAATTTGGGATCTGCTGGATCGATTGCGATGAAAGTGCATGGTTCTCCCTCTATTTGGTTGAATACTTGGAGGTTGTGGGTGTCCTTGTCTTTATTGTAGTAAAATAGATGAGTAACTTGGTGGCTGGTTGGAACAGGTCTATAGTAGTTTTTGTTAAGGTATTCTAAATAAGAATCACTATGTTGCCCAACTCAAAGTCTATTAAGCATGTTTATGAATGTTGGATTGCTTTGCTGCATAGCTATTGTGAGTTCGTAGCACTTTGGATATGTATGCCAATATGAAGGAGACATAATTTCTAATAGTGTATAGATCCATGTATTCTTTACAGGGCTCGCTTGGCATAGATCACCACAAAGAATGACATCCAATCCACCAAATGGTTTGTCATGGACTCGTTTGATTGCTCGCAAGCGTGAATCGGTCATAAAGAACACGCTAGATCCGATTGAAGACACTTCGTCAAAAACTACGATTTTTAAATCTTTGTAGAGGAGGAAAAATGCATCCAATTTTTCAGCGCTTAAACTTGTTTGTGAAGATGCAACAAGGGGCAAGCGAAGTGTAACCTTTAATGGCCTAGTAACTTGTGTGTAGAGGAAATTATCATGAACATAGTAAGCATTTCATTAGAATAGATTCCTAATGAGAATAACAAGAGTGCTTGTGTGGAGAGAGCAACTAAAAGCATAACACCTAGCTAGATAGCATGAAAAATACTTCAAAAGAGAGAGAAATTAAGCCATTGAAAACAGTTGAGGACCGAATTTACATGGAGCCGGCGGTCCCCCCTCCAAAAGGCTTTGTATTATGGTTTCTCCCATCAAGAGAGACATTTTACAATACAATTCTTTGTGTTCCTTCAATACTAGCTAGTGCAATGAAGATGGAAACTTCAAGCACTAATCAAAACACTTATTAAACACAACATCAATTCCCTCACGGTCTCAGACCCAAGACCTCACGCACCTTCGAAGATGGTGAGAGCTAGCAAGGTATGAGAGTAGTGAGGGCCGCCTTTTGAAATCAACCCATCTCTCTCTATGGAAACCCCCTCCCTTCTTAAAAAAATAAACAAAATCTCAAGCACAGGGCGTGTGAACGACCACTTGAGAATCAAGATAAACAAAATCTCTAGTAAAAGCTTTCACCGAAGCAGAAAATCTTGCATGGTAAGGAGCCTTTGTCCTCAAGTACTGGAGGAGCCACGGATAATCATTTTTCTCCCTCTTTTATTTTCTCCTCAAAGGGCTCCACTTTCAAAATAATTGATAACTATATTAGTAAATAAGAGGGCACCCAATGGTTTGTACAACCATGGCCACCACCTTCTTACAAAATCAAATAAAGGGGGACTCCTTATTATCACCTCTTTTCACCTTGTCCTCTTCCATCCATGGAGCCCTCCCTCTCCTTGTCTTCTCTCTCCCTCTCGCTCTCTCTCTTGGATGAAAATTTCACTCTTTTGTCCCCATTCTCTCTCTCTCTCTCTCTCTCTCTCTCTCTCTCTCTTCTTGAGGAGGATGCAAGTCCACCCAACAAATAGGGACACATGATCTATGAGACCAACTCACGCTTGCGAATAAGCTTTTGGAATTGTAACGGGTATCCATGGAATGCGGGAATTGGCATTGATGAGCTTACCAATGACTCCGATGTGATACTTCTTGTCGAAACATGGGAGCATGATGCGCAACGAATTCTTGGATTTGACAAATACGATGTACATTCTTTGATGTGAGCCAAAAATGCAAAGCAACGAAGAGGCCAAGGAGGCGTAGCATGTATGACCAAAAAGGGTTTGAAAGATGTTTCCATTGTCAAAGAAGATAAGTATAAACGCTACTTATGGCTGAAAATCAACCCACCAAATGGTCAAGTCATGTTTGTGGCCGGCTACTACATTCCTCACTATGACTCCAACTTTTATGCTCGCTTGAATATGGATAGAAATCAGCCCTTTGTTGAACTAGAGGAAGACATTGCTCATTACAAGGATCAAGGTGAAGTCATTGTTTTTGGAGACATGAATGCTCGCACAAATATGTTACAACACGACACACAACAAGTCGACATGCCGCATGTATCAAGAAGAGTGGATGACTCATACATGTATAATCGAAGTTCTAATGATGCAAAAGAAGTGGATCACTATGGAAAGTCACTTCTACATATGTGCAATAGTACCGGAATGCTCATTGCAAATGGTGTATCTCTATGGCAAGGCACCAATGACTTTACATGTAGAAAGCACAATGGTGCTAGCGTGATTGACTATATGTTGTTCTCAGAAGCCACTCTAGAATGCATACAAAGCTTTACACTTGGTGAATGGAATCCGGAATCGGATCATAGGATGTTATGTATTGACCTCAAGTGTGGTAAACGGCCCGAGCATGCAGCCTCCAATCATGATGTGAATCATTTGTACCTACGTCGAGACTTCAAACGAGCACTTATATATGCTGATATGGTGGACCAAATGTTAAGCATGATAGAGCATCAAGGGAGCCCAACATTAGAATGCAAGTGGAAAGTTTTCAAAGAAGTAATTTTCTCTTGTGCGAAGGAATGCTTTTCGGTGAAACACATGTCTTGCAAAAGGTCTAAGAAGGGTAGCACCAAGAAGAAATGGTTTGACATGGAATGTAGTCAAGCCCGAAAACACTTGCTAAGATTGGATGCAATCAAAGACAAGGAAGTTTACTTGGAATGTTCACACACATACAAAGCACTTGTTCAAAAGAAGAGGAGAAGATGGGAAGTCGAAAAACAACTTCTTTTAGCACAAGAGAAAGCACATGCATGTGGCAAGTTTTGGCAAAATCTAAAAGGCAAGCGCGTTGAGAGCTTTGGTGACTTGACTCTTGAGGATATGTATATGCATTGTAAGAACCTCTATGAGCAACCCAATGTTGATAAGATGGAGGGTTGTAGCTCCCTTCCATTTATGTCTCCCTTCTTTACCATTGAAGATGTATGCCGCGCGCTTGAGAAACTTGCTACTCGCAAGGCAGGTGACCTTCAAGGTGTCAAGGCTGAAATGATTAAATGGACAAGCAAGAAAACACGATATTGGATATGCGATATGTTTAACCTTGCACTTCAGTATGGCATGCCTCATGATTGGAGTGCAAATTGGATCAAACCTTTGCACAAAGGAGGAGATGTAAACAATGTGAACAACTATCGCACTATAATGGTTGGTTCTTTGATGGCAAAGTTATTTGGATGTATCATGGAGATGAAGATAAGTGAATGGGCTGAAAAGAATGGCAAACGTGCGCTTGGCCAAGCAGGTTTTCGAAAGCATCATAGCACTATTGATCACCTTGTCACTCTTCGAGTTCTTATGGAAGCGTCTCGATTGAAAGGAAAAAAGTTGTATTGTTGCTTTGTGGATTTCAAGAAAGCTTTTGACATGGTACCGCGAGGAAATCTTTGGAGACGTATGCAAAGCCTTCAAGTGCCGAGAGAATTTATGCATGCAGTCTTTCGCATCTACCAAAAAGTGATATGTCGATTACGTATGGGAGATGGAATTTCAGAATTTTTTGCAAGCACTATTGGTGTCAAACAAGGATGCCCACTTTCCCCAACCCTCTTTGGGCTACTCATTGATGAATTGGAATACATGGTTCTTGATTTTATGCAGCAAGAAGGCATAGAAGAGGTTAAGATTGGAAATGCGGTGATCATGCTTTTGCTTTATGCCGATGATGTAGTGCTCTTAGCACATACCTTAGAAGATGCACAAAAGCTTATGAGTGTCTTGGAACGCTTTTGCCTACATAGCGGGCTGATCGTGAATGGATCCAAAACCAAGGTTATGCTTGTAAAGACCCTCAATGACGAAAATCCATGCATTGTATACAACAATGAGAAACTTGAAGTGGTAGATCACTTCAAGTACCTTGGCCTTGAGGTTCCATTCAATCATAAATGGAAGGATTGTGCAATGCGTCGCTTGGAAGCCGGAAAGAGGGCTTATTATGCATTTGAGAACATGTGCAATGCAGGAGAGATCAAGTGTTGGGCTCTCAAAAAGTACCTCTTTGACACATTGGTGACACCGGTGCTTCTTTATGGAGTGGAGGTGTGGGGTAGAAGCATCGGGAAGTCTACTTGGAAAGAGTTTGAGAATGTCCAAAAGCGTTTTCTCACCAACTTTCTCCAAGTCAAGACACAAACACCCTACATGCTCTTACTTCTTGAGTCCGGATCGCTTCCCATTGAGGTCTTGGGCATGGAAAGGGTTGTGGAGTACATGCGTAAGACACAACGTAGCCCTTTGCATCGACTTCCTAGAATCGCATATGAAGCAAGTCAAAAGGTTCAAAAGACATGCAAGAGCAAAATACTAAGCTCGGGGTGGATGCTTGATATCAAGAAATGGTTTGGAAGATGGGATGCATGTCACTTGGTCAAGGATGCGTCGACTGACTCCCAAGTTAATGAGGCCTTCTTACAACGCCAATGTATCATGGCTTGGGAGAAATCCGGAGGTTCTCGCTTCAGCCATTACACCACACACGTTGCCCCAAACTACAAATCTCTCTTCTTCTCGGAACGAGGTAACCGAACCCATTCCTACATCCTTGAGCCCATCCCGTTGAGTGCGATCCGCACCATTGCCTCCATTCGTCTTAGCTCCCATTCTCTACGCTGCGAGACAGGACGTTGGGGCACTGGCGAGGAGTGTCATCGACTTTGCACCTTATGCCCTCGTCAAGTGCGAGAGAGTGAGTACCACACACTACTTGAGTGCTCAGCTTTTGACCACATTAGGTCCTCTTTTCCCCATATATTCAGCCATGAGCTCTCCCTACATACCTTCCTCTCCCAACCACGATGTGGACTCTCTATTGCGACGCTCATTTCAGCCATTTTTGAGCATCGAGAGTCACTTATGAACTCCACTCACACCACGTGACATGTTCATTTGGTCCCATAGGTCATATTTGACCTCCCAGGACGATAATAGAACTATCTATCTATCTCTCTCTCTCTCTCTCTCTCTCTCTCTCTCTCTCTCTCTCTCTCTCTCTCTCTGTGACCAACAACAAAAAACTTTATCTCCCTACACACACACACACACACACAAAGCTGAAAACAACCAATTTTCAGCACACATAGAATACATGCACACACACACACACTCTTCTCTCTCACTCTCATGTCTTTCCCAAGCTCTCCATAGCTGAAAATTGCTGTTTTTTCAGCCATACACACACACACACACAACTTACCATCAACACGCACCCCACTCTCGTAATTACCGCCAAAGACTCTCACAAATCAGTCCATAGACCCAAAATAGTCAAGCTACATCCACCATCAATTCGCACACATACACATGCTCTCGTCTATACGCTGATAGCCATTTTTCGGCTCTCCGTAATTTCCATAGTTAGTTAATCCACCCTACCAAAATCATCCAAACACTATGACTATCCCTACCATTTCACTGTATATAGGTGTGTGTGAGTTAGGGAACTTTTCCCATATCTTCTTAAAAACCCTCAGCTAGCTAGTCACTGGGCTAGTTGAGCCAAAAAAATATAAAAATAAAAAAAAATTAAGTATATTATGGCCCATTTGTGTGTAAATATTTCATTGTATATAGGGCCTAAATAAAAGGATTTTTCATAATTATTTTGGTATTTATTTAAATATTTCTACCTATGGTGTGTTATTTATGCTATGTACATTGACTCACCATTACCATATTTTTTCTTACCATTTTGCATACTCTTTATTCCATATAAAAATAATTTCATGCAAGCTTCTCTTATTTTTGGTGTAACTCCATCCCAACAAAAATCCAAAAAAACTAGTTTTATTTATGTGTATATTTTTTCACTATTGTGATTTTTCCTTCCTACATCTATTCTCTTTTACTCTCATAAATTAGAACACAAAAAATATTCATCTTTTTATGGTAGACTTATAATGAGAGAGATTTATTTTGACCCCTTTATATTTTTTGCACCTATATTATTTATATTTGACATGTACATATTTTTTTAGACTCCTCAATATTTGATTTTCTTAGTTGTACTATTCACTTATATCATGATCTCAACAATATCTTCAATTATAGACCTACCAAATAAAGTCAAGGGTATGTGGAATGGATGCATGCACCATGGGGAGCTCAGTCTTGGAGGTATCCAAAAGAATCATCCAAAGAAGGACCTCACAAGGACTTTGTGCAGTGGAAAAAAACAGTCGGTTTTGCTGAATTTTTAAAGATCACATGCTCCCTGAATTTGAAAAGGTGATACAAACAAAAGTTGTAGCTCGTGGGCTGAACTTTCACCTCAAATGTTTTCATATTTTTTTGAGCTACGAGCTGTGAGCTATGATTTTATTGGTGGACCCCAGTTTGCCCATGCTATGCAGCCACACTCCCTCTTCCACTTTACCATTTTCCTCTTTCACACACACCTCCTGACTCATCATCCCCACCTCTCTCACCACTCCTCTCTGCACCCTACTCACCTTCTTCTAAACCTTGAAGAATAAGAGAAACCATGGTGAACTCATGTTTCCTACACACACTTCCATTCCAAAATTGACCACCTAGTCTCATTTTTCCTCATCCATATTACCCATATCTATCAAAAAACCATAAAATTCAGCCTCTTCTCTTGAAATACAGCATCATGGTGATTGATTACTCATATTCAATCACCTTGGCTCCCAAAGGAAGGTCAAGAGTGAAAAAAACGTACCGTCAAAGCTAGTGGACCGTCAACAAGTGTCAAAATTGACCCTACTAAAGACACTTGGAACATCAACATTGTAAGAAATCCATGTTTTCTTACCTATTAAGAGTTTTTTCTTCCTTATTTGTATCCTACTTGGATACTCCCATTGTAAATATCCAATTCCATTTGTAAATCAATAAAATAACTAACTCTACTAATTTACTAAAACTAACCTACTATGAAAAGTCCTATCACCTCCACTTCTCTCCTCTCTCTCTTCTTCATCTATCCACACCAACTTCTTGATAATTCCAAGAAAAAGAAATTAGATAAGTGCTGAGAATCTAACCCAACCATGGTTAGAGGAGTAACCCTAGCCTTCAAAATTGCTATAAAAGGAGGGTGTAACTAGCACAAAGGGGGAGCCATAAGCAAGAGCACTATGTTATAGCTTGAGAAGCCAAGCTCAACCTCTCTAGAAGGAGCTCTTGAGTGGAAGCTCATTGTCATATGCTTGTGTATGTGTTGTGATTAGCACGAGAACTCTATGCCATTGTAAGAGAGAGAGCGATCATTCAATTGAGAGTGGAAAATCTACCATTCCTCCTACTAGTGTAAGCCCAACATTTGCTGAATCAAGGAGGGTGGATTTGGACTAAGCTTGGATACTTTGTCTCTCTTCCAACGTGAAGTAATGGACAACAATGATGTGTAAGTGTCTTGGTGATATTTTTAGTTCTTGATAGCTTGTGTCTGGGTGTTGTCATCAATTTAGCCATAAATCCCACATATTGTAAGAGGGCGACAGGGTGGAGAGGACTCCCCTGGCCTTAAGACAGTGATTGGGGTGGCTTTTCTTGTGATGTGTCGTGGTGAAATTTACTCAAGCTATGTTGAACAAATACTAATCTCAGTTTGATCGGTCATGAGAGATTTGTAAGAAGGTATTAATGCAACAAGTACCCCGTCCCTCTTCTCTCTCTTTCTTACATATATAATTGTGTTTGCTTGATCATTGCCGATACATTTCAAAGTAGCCCGAGAACTCTCTCTCTCTCTCTCTCTCTCTCTCTCTCTCTCTCTCTCTCTCTCTCTCTCTCTCTATTTACGCGTCCTAGTTCGCATCCAAAACTAGGTGGTGCCCCAAATTTGTGTAGGGTTAGGTTGCGGGTTTGTGTGCGGGTTTGTTGTTTTTTCCAATCCCAACCCAATTGAGCAGCACGGGAGCCTACAAGGGTGCTTAGAGGCCACTCTTCTTGTTGCCCGTCCCGGACCGCCTCAAATTGGTGCCCCCACTGAGGAACCAACTTGTGTATGTTTTTGTGTAGGATCAATCTTTAGAATAGTCAAGTAGTTTGCATGAATCACGAGAATTTGTATAATCCTTTCATTTCGATTGCAAGGCAAAAGGTACACATAATTTTTAGTAACAAGTTGCAATTTCAACGCGTAATTCGTAGAATTTTAGGCTCTCTTAGGTTAGCCAAAATAAACGCTTCGGTAAATCCTTTTATTTTGTCTCTCATTAGGTAGGAGCTTAGTTTCGATGTATATATCTTTGTTCTATTTTAGGCATTAGGTTATGTATAGAGCATGGATAATGGCCCAGAAAATTTCCCTTTTCACTTCACACCACATATTAGGATAAATATTGCACTTAGTAGAAAGATACATTTTCAACAGCGTATGGTATTTATGTTTGGGGCTGAAAGAACAGGGGAAATTCTTGCATCTCGACAACCTGTCATTCTACCTCTCATCAACTACCACACTTCTTTTGATGTACATGTGTTCATTTTATTTTAAAATGAAGTGCAGCTAAAAAATAGTGTGTATGTTGGCTTTTTCTTTGTCCATGTTTGTTACAAAAACAAAAAACGATCATTTGTTCTAACAAGGAGTGTGTGCAGTGAAAATTCAATCCTTAGAGATCTAGCTCTATTACCGATTGAGTTGCAGGAGCAGGTAGTAAAATGTCTCCCTCATAACAAGAGGGTGGTGAAGCTAAGACGAAAGGTCCTGCGTGTGGATTCCATTTTCCTTTTGCTGTTGGGCACTAAGGAAGACCGTACATTCATCCAAACAGTGTGTGCCCTAAGATTGGTAAATAGAGTCAAATTTGGTGTTTGGCGAGTGCATTTCACCATTGAGGAGGACTCTCCAGGAGACTTGCGGCCAGAGTTCATGCTTCATAGACTCACATTTGGTGAATTTTTCCCTCATTTGCGTCTTATTAATAGTGTTCCTTTCACTTTCAACAAAGAAGATAGGGAGCTATTTAGGGCTTGTCTTAATAAAGAGAGCATCGAGAAGATTGCAAATTTGTATAAATGCTCATCCTTCTCTACTTTCTATGACACTTTGTTCATAGAGACGTTGTAAATCTCTTGATGCATATGAATGATTTAACCATAATCCTAAGGAGTTTTTGTCCATGAGTTTTGTAGCACAAGTGGAGTCTTTAAATCTTGCAAGCTTGATTGGACTTGAGGAGGATGTTCTTTATGAAATTGTGAGAAGGTTGCCTCATTCTGACTATGTGGAACTCGAAGGAAAGGAGCTCCTAGTCAATTTCTACTTTCTTACAGCCTTCAACGAGCATGAAGATCTAGTTTTTATACAAACCGCTTCTGCATTGGGAATTGTAGAGCAAGTGCAATTCATTACTTGGGACATGGTTGCTCTTCTAGATCCAGAAAATGAAGTTTTAGATATTTTTGTATATCAACTTAGCTTTGAAGAATTTCAACCCTTCTTAGAGCTCATAAATAGTCTACCCTTTTGTTTTGATCAAACAAATTGAGACCTCATTGAAGCTTGGATAGCTGAAGAAGAAAACCTACAGTGGTACTTTCTTACTTCTTCATTTGCAGGCGAGTGGTTCTAAGTTTCTATTTTATCCCTTGTTACAACTCGTGTTGTAATCTTTCATAATAATGGAAAGCCAATGCCAAATGTCCGGATACCCTCTTTTCTTTGGAGAGCCCGGAGAGGATGCATAACTATTTTTAGCAAATTTCAAGATGTCTTGTCGTATCAAGAGTATAGTAACTGATCAAGAACGTGTAGAGATGTTTGAGGTGGTCCTTAGGAAAGATGCTAGCACTTGGTTTGACTCTTTGCATGAGGAAGTTAAAGGGAATTACACGGAAGTTGTGAATCATTCCAAGAGATACTTCTTTGATCCCCAAAACACTCAAAAACTATGGCAAGACATTGTTTCTCATAAGAAAAAGGATTTAGATGACTACTACTTGTACAAGCAAGAGTTTCTACGTCTTTGGGCTCTATGGATACGAAATGTTGCTAACCCTGGTGATGGTGTAGAATTTCTAAAGAAGGAGCGATTCATAGCTGGACTCTTTCCTGATCTTAAGGTAAAGGTGGAGGCGGATGCACCTGCCACCTATGATGCAGCTGAAATTAGAGCTTCCAAGAAGTATAGGAAACTCAAGTGCCCAAGGAGAGAGGTTCCAATAGAAGGTCTTAGACCCAAAGGTAAGTCACAAGCATGAACATCTAGGGAGCTTCCTGAGGTAACGGCGGAAGTGATTGAGAAGTTAAATGAATCTTTAAGCAGCTTGTCAATTCACCTTGCACAAGCTGTAGGTCCAAAAGGACAAGCAAGAAAGTCTGAAGTGCGAGATCCACAACCTAAGAGATTCTTACAATGTTGGAATTGCGGAGAGTCTAGACATGGGATGTATAATTGTCCTTGGCCCCGTGGGGAGCCAGGGAGACCTAACTTGAATTACCCAGTGATGAATGCACGTGAAGGAACTAGTCAGCAACCATGGCTTCTACAAAGGCCAAATGGAGCTAGACCACCTCCACAAGGAGTGGAAGGAGTTCCACCTTTGCCAGACCCAAATGTGCATGGGGTAGAGGTAACAAATTCAAAAGAGGTTGACATGGAAGCAAATGGCATTAAGCGTGGCCGTGGAAAAGGGAAGGAGAAAGAAGGCGTCACATCACAGAGTGACCATGGATGAGGTAAGAAGGCAAAGGAGACCAAGGAAGCTAAGAGGACTGGACGTCGTATCAATATCCAAGACTTCCCTCTTGGACATGGTATGGCTCCATACAACTTGTTGGAATACATGAGAGGTAAGGGTCCTGATATCACATGGCCTCAGTTTCTTGCATTATGCCCACAAGTTAGGAGGGATTTAACAAAGGCAGTTAGCACTAGGAGAAAGGTAAAAGAGAGTGTGCCTTTTGTAAAAATTACACATGCTGAAATGAATGAGGATATTACACGTGTGATAGATTGTTACATCAAAGGAAGATTGTTGGTTAGGAAAGGTCTAGTGGATGGGGGTGCACAAATTTGCATCATGACAGAGGGACTCATGCAAAAACTAGGCATGCACATCCATGAGACACCTGAAATTAAAGTCAAGATGGCAAACAATAGCAAAGCTAGGTGTGTAGGCATTTGTAAAAATGTTTTTGTAGAGGCCTTTGGCATTAAGAAGGCGGTGGATTTTTATGTTATGTCTACCAAAGGAAATGGTTACCCATTTATCGTAGGGAGACCATGGCTAATGAAAATGAGAGCTTTGCAGGATTGGAAGAGTGGAAAGCTAATTTGCAGGAATGACAATCATAAGAAGGTTGTCTTTGACATGAAGGAGCAACGCCAAGAGGATCTCCATGAAGAATCATCTCAAAGTGAGACGGAGGAAGGCTGGACCGATAGAACTTCAGAAGGAGAAAGTAGCGACAGCATTACTGAAGATGAGTCTTCCATCGAAGTCATGGGGGTAAGGTTTAAGCCAAACAACCAGGAGACCTCTTCTCGAGGTTTGGAAGAGGTAGGTACTCAAGAGAACCAAAATGTGCAAGATGAAGGAATGTTAGAAGGTATATTCTCTACAACACTTACAAAGGACGAAAGAGAGGAGTTCAAATGTGTGCTAGGGAAATTTTCGAGGCTTTTTGCTAAAGACTAAACCGATGTGCATGGAGTAGATGCTGTTCAACACAAAATTGAGTTGAAGCCAGAGGCCACACCTAAGGCTCAAAAGCTAAGAAGGCTAGGAGTCATCAAGGAGCAGGCTTTACTCAAGGAGGTAAGAAAGCTTCTAGCAGCAGGTTTCATTTATCCAGTGGAGAATTCAGAGTGGGTCTCTCCCGTTGTTGTCACTCCTAAGAAAAAGGGCAAGTGGAGGGTGTGTGTGGATTACCGTCCACTTAATGAGGCAACAAAAAGAGATCACTTAATTTCCCATCCCATTTCAGGATGAGATACTAAATGAGGTAGCTGGTCATGAGAAGTACACTGTGTGTGATGGCTACTTGGGTTACTTTCAAGTAGGTATCGCATTGGAAGATCAATTCAAAACAACCTTTATCACTGCTTGGGGTTGTTATGCTTTTAGAGTCATGCCATTTGGCCTGACAAATGCTCCTGCAACTTTCCAACGCTTCATGAACATGGTGTTTCAAACATTCTTTGGAAAGTCCATTAGGGTTTTTATTGATGATTTTTATATTTATAGCTCAAAATCATTGCATCTACAAAGGGTAGAAGAAGGATTAAAGAAGCTCTATGACATGAGAGGTCAACTCAACACCGACAAGTGCCACATAGGTGAGGATGAAGTGATCTTGCTTGGTCACAAGGTTTCCTATAAAGACATTGAGGTGGATCCTTCAAAGGCAAAGGCTCTTATTGAGCTCCCATCACCCAAGAATCTCAAAGAGGTCATCTCATTCATTCAAAAGGTGAAGTATACGTCACGCTTTATTCACTTAGCTTCGGAGTTGCTTCATCCTTTGCAAAAGTTGACACAACAAGTAGAATTTTCATGGTCTGATGAGCTTGAAGAGTACTTTTGTAACATTAAAGTCATCCTGTCAGAACTACCAACACTCATGCGTCCTTGTTGGGAGTACACATTCTTTGTTAGCTCTAGTGTTGGGAAAGGAACAATTGGAGCGGTTTTGCTACAACAAGATCCCCATAGTACCCGGATGCGACCCATCTACTTTGCTAGTAGGGTCATGAATGCTCTGGAGAGAGGCTACACGGAGGCAGAACTCATGATGCTTTCTCTCATGTTTGCGGTGAGAAAGTTTAGATCCTACTTGCTACCAAAACCTTTTGTAATTCTCACTGCAGAAAATTTGTTTCCTTGGGTGTGGGTGTCATCTCAAATGAATCTTAGCACTAGGATCTCAAAGTGGATTATGGAATTGCAAGAGTTCCAATACTCTTTCAAGGTAGAAGATAGTGTGCGTGCACAATTGGTAGGGATCCTTACTTATAGGGTACATGAGAAGGAGATTATGGTGCTTGAAATTAATAAAGACCCTACCATTGCCACCACCAAAAAATATTCCTAATGCTTTTACTTTGTTCTTTGATGGAGCTTTTCGACGAGTCACAGGAAAAGCAGGGGGAGGGGTAGTGTTGCTCAACCCAAGTGGGGAGGTGGTCATGAAAGAGAAGGTCAATCTACTAGGTTCAACTAGCAACAATGAAGCAGAATACGACACACCACTTCATGGTTTGAAGATGTGCATTTGCCAAGGGATGCAACGTCTCATGGTAAAGGGAGATGAACTTCTCATTGTTAAATAGATTTTAGGCATTTGGGCATGCAAGAATGAAAGCTTACGAACAAAATTTCATGCCATTCGTAGGATGTTTAATCAGTTTGAAGAAGTGCAACTATATCATATTCCTAGGAAACAAAATGAAGATGCCGATTTACTTGCACAACAAGCAGTTACATGTGTTGAGAAAGAAGTGCAGGTCATCATGGTGGCAGCAACTGTCAAGCAGCCGAGATACCAAGGATTGGAGTCATTGACTCCCATTATTACCTACATTTTGGAGGGTGAGTTTCCACAAGACTTCACGAAGGCTCAGAAGAGGAGACTCATGAAAAAGGCAAGCGCGTATCTCTTCCTAGAAGGATCCCTCTATCAAAGAGGGAAGGATCAAGTGTGCAGAAGAGTACCAACTATCAAGGAGATTCCAGCCATTCTAAAAGGTTTGCATGAAGAGGCATATGGTGGTGATTTTGCCCAAGAGTTAACTGTGAAGAAGATTTTTCTTGCGGGGTATGTTTGGCCAAGTCTGCATGTGGATGTCCAACATTGGTGTAAATGGGAATAGAAGATTGGTGTATGGTCCAAGGCAAATCGTGCTTGCAAATGGACCCTTTGAAAAGTGGGGCATTGATGCTATGGGTCCTCTCCCTAGGACAAAAAATGGTAAACTCTACATTCTAGTGGCGGTAGACTATATGACTAGGTGGGTGGAAGCACAAAGTGTGGCAAAGGTAACTGAGAGGACAGTGAGCAAATTTGTCTACACTCACATTTGTTGTAGATTTGGCACACCTTTGGAGATTGTTTCTGATAATGGTCCAGGGTTTAGAAAGGGCTTGCTCACAGAGGTCTGTGAAGAACTTCACATTCTACATCGTCATAGTACACCCTACTATCCCCAATCCAATGGTCTGGTAGAAAAAGCTAATGGTGTCATTGCAGGCATCATTAGAAAGATGGTGAGAAACAAGACAAAGTTGTGGGATGACTTCTTGGATGGTGCCTTGTGGGCGTATCGAACCACATATAGGGAAGCCACGGAGTTTACACCATTTCACTTGGTCTATGGTCAAGAGGCTTTACAACCAATTGAGCTCAACATCCCAACAATACGACTTCATGGAAAAGCAGCACAAGATGATCAAGAAGCATGGATGGATCGACTTCTTACCTTAGCTGAGCTTGAGTGGAAAAGAGAAGCAGCATACGAGTGCTACAAGAGGAAACCTACGCAGGCGAAGGAGAAGCGTGACAAGAAACTAAAGGACAAAGGCATCAATGAAGGAGATCTTGTGTTAAGGTATGACAATCGACTCGACAATCGTTTTGATGCCAAATTTGAAACTAGATGGCAAGGGCTATACACAGTTAAGAAGGCTTTCAATTCAAGTTACTATCAACTTATGGACTTGAATGGGAAAGAGCACTCCAAGAAGGTAAACGGGTATCGCTTGAAGCCTTATTTGAGTCGCCTTCTACCAAAGGATCTACCAAAGATATGTCAGAAGGCAGCTATCTCATGTAGGTATTGTTCTGTGAAGCATGAGTGTAACTCAAACCAAAATTCTAAGGGGCCAAAAAATTAAGACCTCGTCAAGGACTCTGAAGCACTCTCTTTGGAAAAGATGCTCTATGATGGTACATGAATATACCATCATCCTGGGGGAGGGCTAATGATAGCCGTTTTTTGGCTCTCCGTAATTGCCATAGTGAGTTAACCCACCCTACCAAAATCTTCCAAACACTGTGACTATCCCTACCAGTTCACTGTATATAGGTGTGTGTGAGTTAGGGGACTTTTCCCATATCTTCTTAAAAACCCTCACCTAGCTAGTCACTGGGCTAGTTGAGCCAAAAAAATATAAAAATATAAAAAATATAAGTATATTATGGCCCATTTGTGTGTAAATATTTCATTGTATATAGGGCCTAAATAAAAGGATTTTTCATAATTATTTTGGTATTTATTTAAATATTTCTACCTATGGTGTGTTATTTATGCTATATACATTGACTCACCATCACCATATTTTTTCTTACCATTTTTCATACTCTTTATTCCATATAAAAATAATTTCATGCAAGCTTCTCTTATTTTTGGTGTAACTCCATCCCAACAAAAATCCAAAAAAACTAGTTTTATTTATGTGTATATCTACATCTATTCTCTTTTACATCTCATAAATTAGATACCCCTTCCTTCCTACATCTATTCTCTTTTACTCTCATAAATTAGAACACAAAAAATATTCATATTTTTATGGTAGACTTATAATGAGAGAGATTTATTTTGACCCCTTTATATTTTTTGCACCTATATTATTTATAGTTGACATGTACATATTTTTCTAGACCCATCAATATTTGATTTTCTCAGTTGTACTATTCACTTATATCATGATCTCAACAATATCTTCAATTATAGACCTACCAAATAAGGTCAAGGGTATGTGGAATGCATGCATGAACCATGGGGAGCTCACTCTTGGAGGTATTCAAAAGAATCATCCAAAGAAGGAACTCACAAGGACCTTGTGCAGTGGACAAAACAGTCGGTTTTGCTGAATTCTTAAAGATCACATGCTCCCCGAATTTGAAAAGGTGTTACAAACAAAAGTTGTAGCTCGTGGGCTGAAATTTTACCTCAAATTTTTTCATATTTTTTTGATCTACGAGCTGTGAGCTATGATTTTATTGGTGGACCCCAGTTTGCCCATGCTATGCAACCACACTCCCTCTTCCACTTTGCCATTTTCCTCTTTCACACACACCTCTCCACTCATCATCCCCACCTCTCTAACCACTCCTCTCTGCACCCTACTCACCTTCTTCTAAACCTTGAAGAATAAGAGAAACCATGGTGAACTCATGTTTCCTACACACACTTCCATTCCAAAATTGACCACCTAGTCTCATTTTTCCTCATCCATATTACCCATATCTATCAAAAAACCATAAAATTCAGCCTCTTCTCTTGAAATACAGCATCATGGTGATTGATTACTCATATTCAATCACCTTGGCTCCCAAATGAAGGTCAAGAGTGCAAAAAACGTACCGTCAAAGCTAGTGGACCGTCAACAAGCGTCAAAATTGACCCTACTCAAGACACTTGGAGCATCAACATTGTGAGAAATCCATGTTTTCTTACCTAGCTGAAAATCTAACCCAACCATGGTTAGAGGAGTAACCCTAACCTTCAAAATTGCTATAAAAGGAGGGTGTAGCTAGCACAAAGGGGGAGCCATAAGCAAGAGCACTATGCTATAGCTTGAGTGGAGAGGACTCCCCTGGCCTTAAGACAGTGATCGGGGTGGCTTTTCTTGTGATGTGTCGTGGTGAAATTTACTCAAGCTATGTTGAACAAATACTAATCTCATTTTAATGGGTCATGATAGATTTGTAAGAAGGTATTAATGCTACAAGCACCCCCTTCCTCTTCTCTCTCTTTCTTACATATATAATTGTGTTTGCTTGATCATTGCCGATACATTTCAAAGCAGCTCGAGCACTCTCTCTCTCTCTCTCTCTCTCTCTCTCTCTCTCTCTCTCTCTCTCTCTCTCTCTCTCTCTCTCTCTCTCTCTTTCTCTCTCTACGCGTCCTAGTTCGCATCCAAAACCAGGTGGTGCCCCAAATTTGTGTAGGGTTAGGTTGCGGGTTTGTGTGTGTGTTTCTTGTTTTTTCCAACCCCAACCGAATTGAGCAGCATGAGAGCCTACAAGGGTGCTTAGAGGCCACTCTTCTTGTTGCCCACCCCGGACCGCCTCAACGCGCTTCGCGCCAACAGCTTCAATGAAGTGATGACCATTGTAACAACCACAAAGGCATTTTACTACGACCACTACAAACGACACGATGCAAGGGAGGCTTGTCCGAGCGAACCATCAAGTTACGGAAGAGCCAATTAGGTGGGCCATGCCTACGTTCATCAATTACAAAGGACAACATCAACCTTGTAATCACCTTTTACTCCACCTACGCCCTCATAATCACTCTTTTTTGTGTTAACACAAAATCATTGTATATTTTTTAATCTAGATTTGAAATCTAGGGCTTGAGTGAGAGAAAAAAAGCCACAATAAATGAATTATTGGCCAAAGATAGAGCTGCTACCGCTATAAGTGGCGGATGTATCTTCTCCAACGACAAAACCACCTTCGACAACCTCTTGTAAAAAACCCTCTCTCCTCTCTCAAATAAGCTAGCTACGACTAGCATACCTTGTAAAAACCCCATTCCTCTACCCTCTTTTCCCCTCCATCTCTCTCTTCCCCTACTATTGTCTCTATGTGGACCTCTATCACAAGCATCATTGCATTAGACATGGAGACCCACGGTCACATGGTGTGGGTCGCATTTCAATAAAATATAGGAAAATTCCACCCTCTTTTTCTATATAAGGAGGGGTCTCTATCACCAAAACAACGAACGCTCTCACCACAACATAAGCTCTACGTTATTAGAAGTTATGAGCATTTTGAGGTGTAGGCACCATGCCTTCACACTTCTAATATAGCTAGAAGTGTTACTCCATGTAAAAGAGCATTGGGAGACACTATCACACCATAATGGTAAGGAGGTTATGCACACACAAGTTACTCATCAACACATATTCCACCTCCATTATCATCAACCGCTACGCCTTGGTGCAATTTGAAGTGGAGGATTTGGCATTCAACAAGAGTGAAGGTTACCCTCACACCACTCATTGACATCATCTCCACCCATTGATGAGGCACCCATGGTCTCCTCCTTCCTCTTTTGCGCCTCTCTATCCATTATATCTCCCCACAAATAATCTACTCTTTTGTTATGTCATTCTTTCTATTGGGCTGGATTTGTGAGTATATCACATAGTTCTTTATTTCTTTTGTGTTGTATGTAGAGGTGTGCGGGTTCGCCACCTCTTGTGTGAATAGTAGTCCACGCACCTACATTCACAACTCACATTATCTATCTCTACCACCTCATACCACAATTCATAACATGTTCAGCTGCGTGACATGGTGTATGGTGTGCTGTATAGTATTGTCATTGCACCCTAGCCGCATTTCAAGCTAGGTGGTGCCCCTATTGTTTGCCTTTCATGGTGAGGCCATCATGCGTTAGCCCTTGTGTTGAGGCCACCGGGTCTATCTTGCAAATCCGCCTCTCATTTGGTGCCCCCACTGAGGAGGGATCTTGAAACCTTCAGTTTACAATACTGACATGTTTACTTATCTTCATGGATGAGTGGCTTCTTGAATTCTCCAACAGGACCACCGAAAAGGAGGAGATTCAAGAAAGCTTAACGCAAGTCATCAAGACACTCTTGCCAGGGTGTTCTATTGTTAGCATAAACAAGGTGGTAAGACCCTCTTTTCCTACTCAAACTATTTACATTTCTCATCATCCCCGCAACCGTAAAAGCAAGGCACAATCCGCATCATGCTCACATTGTTGCCAAAAACCACACCTCCGACATGAGGGCAACCCAAAGTGAAGAAAAAGACATCATTTTCTCCCTTGACATTCTCACGGGTGTTCTTACTTTGGTGTGCTTTCAAGTAGCACCAAGCTTCTCTACACCTACGCCCTCGTCATTGCCACCTATTCCACCTACTCCCACAACAAGCCTTCACAACTTGAGGAAGCTACTACGAACGCGTGGTTCCTCCCTCTTCCTTGCGCCAAAAGATTCAACGGTATTCCAATGTTGACAATCACCGCATCTTGAAAACTAAAGGGTAAATACTCCAAAGTCTTTTTATACTGACGGGAGCAAACCCCGAACCGCGACGGCCTCTAAAACACCGGGGACCGAATGGTGCACCTCGAGCCTGTCATGGTAAAGAAAATAGGGGGCACCACCTAGCTTCAGCGGCTAGGACGCAAACAACACACCACCATAACAAAGTTTTCATCCAAGAGAGATGGATACTTGGGAGTAATGATGAAGAGGAACGGGCATGAGATCAAGTGAGAGAGAGAGAGAGAGAGAGTGAGGGAGGGGGTATAGCGGCTTAGTACTTAGGCACCACAAAAGGATGGCGAATCCGCACACCCTCCACACATACACAAGCTCACTCCAAACACAAGACTAGGTGGCGATTCCGCACACCTCACATGGGCAAAACATTGCAAGAAAACATACTCACAAAACCTCAAGATTTATTTAGAGAATAAGGTGAGGAAATGGGGAGCATAGGGTAGGGGAATGAGAAGGGAAAGCGTGGTAGAGCACATGGTGGATAGGTGGGAGTTGATAGCGAAGACTAGCACGAGGGTTATGGCCATCATCCTTCATTTAGTTTCCCTTCATCTTCCATAGCCCAAGGGTGTAGAGGTCATGCTCAAGACGAGCATGGTGATTGCGGTGATGGTGATGGTGTGTGTGTGTGTGTGTGCACTAGGCACACACAGTGCATAGTGTACTCTTTGGTGATGGTGTGTGTCCTTAGTGTGATGGTGACCCCTCTTTACATAGGGGAGGAGGGGGGAGAAATTCTAGAATTTATAAATGAAGAAATCATTATCTACATAGGCCATGTGACTGTGGGCCCCACTTGTCTGGCTGTGTGTATATGTGCTAGAACAGCAGTCTCATGAGAGAGAGACTAAGAGAGAGAGAGATGGGTTGATGAAAAAAAGTGAGAAGTGACATGGAGAATAAAGTAATTACAAGAGGGGAGAGAGGGGAGTGTGTTCAGAGGTGAATCTGTGTGCAGATGTGTGTGAACATAAGAAAAATCAGGTAACCACCGGGTGGGGATGGGTCTGTGGGCACCTTTTTCAGTGAAACTGAGTGTGTGTGAGTGTGGGGGAGGTTATTTAGCTACAAGACAAGAGACATGGCGCCCTTTAGAGAGAGAGGGGGGTATTTGGGTCATGGGATATGATAGGAGAGAGAAAGAGGGGGTGGGGTATACTATTTTGGAAGATAGGGTAAGTTGCATGTGAGTTAGGGTGTATTATTGGTGAGTTATAATGCATTATTGGTGAGAGGTGGGGTAGCTTGAGGGGAGAGAGAAAGGAGAAGGACAAGGGGAAGAGAGAGGGGGTTGACCTTTTGAGTGGAGGAGAGGAAAAGGGACACCCGGCGGGGCAACAGTGAAGAAAAAGGAGGCAAGGTGGGGATGGGCTACCCCGCATGCATGAGGTGGCCTATTTTACCTTTCTTATATATTTACATAATCATACTTTATTTTTTTCTTACTTTTTCCAATTCCTTTTATCACTCCCTCCCTAAGAGGGGGTTTTCATGGGGTGGGGACGAGAGAAGAGGGGTATGGGAGCTTGGCTTGTGAAAAGCCCCCATCATTAGCCCTCCCCTTTTGGCTAGAGGCATTCATGTCTCTAGCTCATCTGTTTGATCATTATCGTCGGAGGTGGCCGCTGATGGTGTGTCCTCATCTGGAATGTCAATTGGTGGAGCCTGATCAAATCGAAGAAAATAAGGTTTAAGTCACCAACCATTTACCCTGGTTATATGAAGTTTTCCATCAGCCTCCATAAGCTGGTAGCTTCCATTGGCATACCTTTTCCTGATGATGAAAGGGCCTTCCCATCCGAGCAGGAGTTTCTTATCCTTGCGCGTGTCGAAGCGATTGTCGTAGCGGAGCACCAACATTCCTTTCTTCAATTATTTTTTCCGGAGATGCTCGTTAAAGCTAAGCCGTCTATGCTCTGCTTGTGCTGCATAATAATTTATTGTTGATGATGTGATCTCTCAAATGCATGTTGGGTTGTTGAAGTTGGCTTGCCATTACTCTGAGACTTTGTAGTTGCATTTCAATGGGCAAGATTGCTTCCTTACCAAATACTAGATGATACGGTGTGAATCCCAAGGATGTACGGAATGAAGTTCTCTAGGCCCATAAAGCTGGTAGTAGATACTTATCCCAGTCTCCTAGATGATTGTTTACCTGCTCGGTAATAATTTTAGAAACCATTCCATTTAACTTTTCAACTAGGCCATTACATTGAGGATAATATGGTGAAGAGTGCCTCCTTGTAATGCTCAGTTTCTGCATTAATTATCCTACCAAGTCTGCTCTAAAACCTGGCCCTCTATCAGAGATGATCTCTAAAGGTGTGCTAAACCTACAGCATATGTGCTCGTAGATAAATTTAGCTACCTCTACCGCTGTGATTCTAGTGGTGGCTGTAGCCTCTGCCCATCTAGTCATGTAGTCGACCCCCATGATAATGTAGAATTTTCCTGAGTTGGCCCTAGGTAATTACCCAATGGCATCGATAGCCCATTTTTCAAATGGGCCATATGAGAGAATAGGTGTCTGTGGTTCAGGCATAAGTGACCTAGTGCCGGCCTTTTGACACAACTTACACGTTTTGCACCAATGGTGTACATCACGGTTGAGGCTAGGCCATATGAAGCCTGCCTGCAAGATTTTCCTACTTGTTATGTCTAGGGTAAAGTGACCACCACAAACCCTGTCGTGACAGCTAGCAATTACTCCCGTGATTTCGTGAGAGAGAGGGACCTTCCTGAGTATTTGGTCCTTACCCTTACAGTACAAACCATCATTGATGAGTCGATACCTTGTGGCCTTCCGCGTCAGCCATTGCTTCTGTCCCTTTGTTAAATCTGATGGACATTCCCCTGTTTCCAAAAAATGCATGATTTCAAGCAAGGCATCACTGCCTTGAAATAGAGGGAGATTTAGTTTAATTGCTCCAACCACCACTTCCTGTAGTCTTTCACTTGCTAGGGCATCTGCTTCTTGGTTTTGAGCCCTTGGGATATGGTGTATTTGAACTTCTTCAAACTTACCCAACAAGGTTTTTACACCACTTAAGTGAGTCCTTAAACTAGGATTCTTGCATGTCCATGCTCCATTTACTTGCCTTACCAGAAGTAGAGCATCCCCAAATACATTAAGGCATTGTACACCTTGCGAGACGCACCATTGTAGACCCTTGGTTAGTGCTGCATACTCAGCTTCATTGTTAGAATGTGAATCTAACAATTGGACCAATGAAAATACCTTTGTCCCTTTGTCATCAAAGACCACTATGCCTGCAGCTGCTTTGTCGGACGCTCGCTTGTAGGCTCCATCAAAGTAGAGAGAGTATGCTCCTTCTACCATCGGTGGTACTGGAGGTAGTCGGAATTCTCCTTCCTTAGATTGCTTCTCCTTCCTTTCAAAGACTTGGTAGGTCATGAGTCCCCCCAAACTTGCCCTTGTCGTGCTTTCTACCTGTACCGTGTAGTCAAACTCTTGCAGACGAACTAGCCATTTAGTAATTCTAGCAGACATATCCATGTGTTGTACAACATAGGAAAACATTTCATCCGTGGTTAGAATCACAAATTGCTTAGGCAGCAAATATGACATAAAATTTGTAGTTGCAAATCTAAGAGCTAGGACTAAGTGTTCCACATGGGTGAAACCTTTCTCTCCTGCTGTCATCATTCGACTAGAGAAGTAGATTGGCCTCATGAAAGATGTCGTCGTATCCTTTTGAAGTAGCACAGCCCGCAATGAGTCATCACCAACACTTGAGGTGACATAGAATTTTTCATCCCACTTAGGTGGTGAGATAGTTGGCAGAGTGGCTAAGACCTCCTTTACCTTGTTGTAGTGATGTTCGCTTTCCTCATCCCAAGTGAAAGTTGATCTTTGAGTGAGTTGTTGCAATGGTAGAACAAGTTGTGATAGTAGATGTATGAATCTACTTAAGTACCTCACCTTTTGTAGAAAAGAGACCAGTTGACGTAGGGCTATGAGTGTGGACACCTTACTTGGGTCGGCGTTGATACCTTTTTCTGAAATTTCATGGCCTAGTAGAATGACTTTACTCTCCCCAATGTGGCATTTATCCACATTTAATTGCCCACCTAGGCTCTGCAACTTGGCCAAACCTTGAGTTACCTTTTCTAAATGTGAAATATGGGAGCTATATATAAAAAAATCATCAATGAACACTCTTATGGATGTTCCAAAGAACGGTTGAAAAACATATGTGACATATCTTTGGAATGTGGCAGGTGCATTTGTGAGACCAAATGGCATAACCCTGTATGCAAAACAACCCCATGGCGTGATAAAAGTGGTTTCTAGCTGATCTTCCAGGAATGTGTATTTGAAAGTATCCAGAATAACCATCACAGACGGTATAGCATTCAAAACCCGCTACTTCATTCAGAATTTCATCCAAGAAAGGGAGAGGAAAGTGGTCTCTCTTTGTAGCTGCATTTAGTGGTTTGTAGTCAACACAGACTCTCCACTTACCATTCTTTTTAGGCGTCACCACTACGGGTGACACCCATTCTGAGTTTTCTACAGGATAGATGAATCCCGCCTCCAGCAGTTTCCTTACCTCGGCCAAGAGTGCCTTTTCTTGTATGACCCCCAGTCGTCGTAGCTTTTGCACAACTGGTTTTACCCCTTCCTTAAGCTTAATATGATGTTATACCACTGTAATGCCTGTGATTCTTTCATAGTTGTCAATGAACAGGTTAGGAAATCCCATCAACATTTGCAAAACAATATCTTTCTCCTCAAGTGTTAATTCGGTAGACAACATACCCTTCAACCTACTTCCTCCTACGCCAGGTGATTTTCTCTCCTCTTCATTGGGTTGCCCTTTTGGTGATGGATCACCAATTATGCTTACCCTTTGTGGATCCTTCATAATGATACCCATCACATCAATGGAACTGTCACTTTCTTCGGTGGATGTGGTCTCCTCCTCAGAATTGGAAGATTCGCTAGTGGTTTCATCTGCCGATGTTTCCAGATTCATTTGCTTCTGCTTGCCAATCCTCATGTCGTAGTAGATTGTCTCCCCTTTCTTACCGGTCATGCGTAGAAGGCTAGTACCCCAGTCCTGTTTTGCCTTCATGGCCATCAACTATGGCCTTCCCAAAATTAGTGGATAGCCCTCCCCCTTAGTAGGCATTACAAAAACATCTACCTCTACCTCAGTGTTGAAAGCTTTGATTTTCACGGCACTTACCACACCCACACACTTTACTTTTGCGTTGTTTGCCATCTTTGCCTTGCATGGAGAAGGCCTGTCAACCTCGAGCCCTAATCGAAGCATCATAGCTTCGCTCGTTACACAGATTTGTGCACCTCCATCAATGTAGGTGTTTCCAACCCTCTTTCCTTTTATGTTTACGTTGACAATGAGAAGGATGTCATCCATGTTGCATCCCGAAATTGCTCCGGCTACCTTTGTTTTGGAGCGTCTTGTACTTACCATTTTAGACCATTGTCGCCTTACTTTAGGTACAAGATGTAGCAGCTGTGGCCATGTAATCTTCGGTCCTTGCTCTGCCACATCCAATGTTAGATCATAGGGCCTAGAACTTTCCCCTAGCTGGAAGTCGGTGATGCCCAATTTCTCTCGTGGCCTGGATGGCCTCTTGCTAGTTTCTCCTCTCATGCTTCTCTCATCATCTGATTGTGTAGCCTTCTCCCTCCTAGCTCTTTTCACAGTCATGGCCTCAAGTGGTTCTAAAAAGGTTACCTTCTCCTTACCCTTGTCCCTCTCCTTTGCTCTGGGTGGATCCACTACTACGGCTTTTCCTTTCTCTTCTAGCCTTATGATGTTTACAGGGTGATCAGGTGGTGGGGATGGTGGAAGAGGTGGAATGGATGCTTGTAGTGGTGTCTGGGGTGGACGTAGAATTTGTGATGGTGGGGTTGGTGCTCGGGGTGGGGGTGTTCTTTCTGTAGGGGGTGACAATTGGTTCCTCCTACCTCCTCTATTATAGTTTTGTCGTGGTTTGGGAAAGTAGTACATACCGTGACCGTCTTCTCCGCAGTTGTAGCAATGATACTCCCTGTTTTGTCGTCGTGCTCTTCCAGGGTCTTGATCTCTTTCTTCACTCCTCCCTTGTTGTATTAAGTGGACAGACAAATTCTGCAGTTGGTTAGTAATATGGGCCAACATATCTTGTTGGTCATCTCTTACCCCAAGAGCCGGCGGTGGTGGTGGTGGAATGGTGGTTGTCGTATTGCTGGTCGACGTGATGTTGTTGTTTCTGTTGACTCGGTTTCTTTGGCTTTCATTCGCAGCTTCTTGTCTTTAAGGCGAGCAATCTCAACGGCTAACTCGTACATAGCCGAGAATCTACCTTTCACCTTCTCCTTGAGAAGCAGCCATAAGCCATGCGTGAACCGATCTTTTTTTAGAAAATTGGATGCAGCTTCCCCCCTTGCCAGTGACTCAACTCACCGTTCCCACAAATCCACAAATTTGGACTCATAGGTGGCATATTCTAAAAGACCCTCCTGCTTCAAGTCTCTCAACTTGTCCCACAACTTTTCTGAAGTGGTACCTCCCCCAAAGCGCCTCTTAAAAGCGGTTTTTAAGGGTTCCCAATCATCCTTGGTTGCTTGTGGAAGTGCATTGTACCATGATCTAGCTTCTAGCTTCATGAGATGCTTAAAGATTCTAACCCGGGATTCATCTGTATCTTTGTTGCTCACTACACATGCTACTTCAAAGTCATCTAGGAAGTCTGTTATCAAATCCTCCCCCTTCTTTCCTTTAAATGTTGGAAATGCTATACTTGCCATGATTACTGAGAGAGAGCTAGAAAGACACACTGCTTAACTTGCAAAAGATTTTTTCTTCTTTACAAGGAGGCGTGTATACCCTCTTATACTAGGACATAGATTAAAACTTCAAACGGTACATTGCCTTTTACCAAAGGTAGGACAAATGGTGGATCTGATGCCAAAACCTCAAAAAATCGCTCCCCACCCAGCATGGTGTCAATGACGTGCTGGTAGTGAGCCTTCAAATCCAGTATTACCTTGTTTGAGCGTACACGTGTTGGTATGTGTGATCTGTCTTGAGGTAGGTTGTACTGATTCATGTGAAGCTTAGAGGTGCTTAGTCACTGTCCAAGCTTGTGGGAGAGGGTGGTGTTCTTTCCTGAAACAAACTTAGTAGATCCCTAGTTTCTCTAGTGAGAGTGTGAGCCAATGATTTCGTTATCTGTGATGCAGCATCAGGTGCGACTTGAAAGATAATTACCTCGGTGACTTGAGTTACCCGATTCTCAAAGTAGAAAAGTCTTGATTCTCTATTGTGTAGAGCTCCTTCCATTTTGTTGTTGTGGGTTGGTTGTAGGTTGCGGACATGGTTTCGACCTTCTCCTTCTTCTTCTTGGCACTTGGCCTATGTATATCCACTGGGTTTGGCGTGTTGGTTGACTCTCCCACTGCAAATAGATTACCGTCACGCCTGGCACTCGAGCTTCGATGGAGATGCGGAGTTCGTCTAGTTGTGCTTGGAGCTCTTCTTCTTCTGTCGTCCAATTAGCAAATCCTGCTAGCCATTCATCCATTCACAATAGTTTCGGGGTTTGAGTCTTGTAAACTGAAGGGTTTCATGAAAAGATCCTTAGTGGGGACACCAAATGACGGGAGCAAAGCGAACCCCGAACCCCGATGGCCTCTAAAACACCGGGGACCGAATGGCGCGCCTCGAGCCTGTCATGGTAAAGCAAACAGGGGGCACCACCTAGCTTCAGCGGCTAGGACGCAAACAACACACCACCATAACAAAGTTTTCATCCAAGAGAGATGGATTCTTGGGAGTAATGATGAAGAGGAAAGGGAATGAGATCAAGTGAGTGAGAGAGAGAGAGAGAGAGAGAGAGAGAGAGAGTGAGGGAGGGGGTATAGCGGCTTAGTACTTAGGCACCACAAAAGGATGGCGAATCCGCACACCCTTCACACATACACAAGCTCACTCCAAACAGAAGACTAGGTGGCGATTCCGCACACCTCACATGGGCAAAACATTGCAAGAAAACATACTCACAAAACCTCAAGCGTTATTTAGAGAATAAGGCGATGAAATGGGGAGCATAGGGTAGGGGAATGAGAAGGGAGAGCGTGGTAGAGCACCTGGCGGATAGGTGGGAGTTGATGGCGAAGACTGGCACGAGGGTTATGGCCATCATCCTTCATTTAGTTTCCCTTCATCTTCCATAGCCCAAGGGTGTAGAGGTCATGCTCAAGACGAGCATGGTGATTGCGGTGATGGTGATGGTGTGGGTGTGTGTGTGTGCACTAGGCACACACAGTGCATAGTGTACTCTTTGGTGATGGTGTGTGTCCTTAGTGTGATGGTGACCCCGCTTTATATAGGGGAGGAGGGGGGAGAAATTCTAGAATTTATAAATGAAGAAATCATTATCTACATAGGCCATGTGACTGTGGGCCCCACTTGTCTGGCTGTGTGTATATGTGCTAGAACAGCAGTCTCATGAGAGAGAGACTAAGAGAGAGAGATGGGTTGATGAAAAAAAGTAAGAGGTGACATGGAGAATAAAGTAATTACAAGAGAGGAGAGAGGGGAGTGTGTTCAGAGGTGAATCTGTGTGCAGCTGTGTGTGAACACAAGAAAAATCAGGTAACCACCGGGTGGGGATGGGTCTGTGGGCACCTTTTTCAGTGAAACTGAGTGTGTGTGAGTGTGGGGGAGGTTATTTAGCTACAAGACAAGAGACATGGCGCCCTTAAGAGAGAGAGGGGGGTATTTAATTGGGTCATGGAATATGATAGGAGAGAGAAAGAGGGGGTGGGGTATACTATTTTGGAAGATAGGGTAAGTTGTATGTGAGTTAGGGTGCATTATTGGTGAGTTATAATGCATTATTGGTAAGAGGTGGGGTAGCTTGAGGGGAGAGAGAAAGGAGAAAGGAAAAGGGGAAGGGATAGGGGGTTGACCTTTTGAGTGGAGGAGAGGAAAAGGGACACCCGACGGGGCAACAGTGAAGAAAAAGGAGGCAAGGTGGGGATGGGCTACCCCGCAGGCATGAGGTGGCCTATTTTACCTTTCTTATATATTTACATAATCATACTTTATTTTTTTCTTACTTTTTCCAATGCCTTTTATCACTCGCTCCCTAAGAGGGGGTTTTCATGGGGTGGGGACGAGAGAAGAGGGGTATGGGAGCTTGGCTTGTGAAAAGCCCCCATCAATACCGCACTCTCATCTCATTTGCCAGGAACTAGAGACATCAGCATGGATTCTACGTCGTCTACCGAGTGAAGTGGCGGAGCTTGTCATTGACAAGTTCTTTGACACGCGGTTTGCTTGGCGGAAAGACAAGACCCTCCACCTTCAACGAGTGTTTCTTGTGGATCAAGGCTATGATGATGATTTTATAGCTTGTTATGTATCAATCGAGCTTGGATTAATACAAGTGATAAGACTCACCACCTACCTCAGCACACCTGTGTATGCAGTGGATGTAACTCTATCTTGCAGGAAAGTGAAGTTGCTCAAAGAGAGAGAGTTCAAGTTTTTTCAAGAGATTGCTAGAGGGACAGTCCTAGAGCTAGAAGACGAAGACAACCTTGTACTATGGTACTACAAATTTGACCTCAACTACCAAGAGATCTACATCTCCGACTATAACCTTCCACCACAAAGGAGGGAGCCTTTTCGCATTATCATGTGATGGATCCAACGCATCAACCTTTTGCAAGGGACCAGACTTATGCACCACAAAAAATTCAATCAATCAAAGTAATCCCGGACCTCAAGATGTTCTATCAGTAGCTCATTACAACCATGTTTGGCATAGAACGACTACAAGAGATAAACACCTCTTCTCTACCCTTTATCCTCCCTATGATTAACCATGAAGTATCTTTTGATGTAGTTATTTTCATCCTTGTATAGTATGTTTTCCATCTACCAAGCACCTATGTATTGAATCTTTAAAGGAAAAAAAAAAAGATTTAGTCGAGTTAATTTTCTCCCTCACAATGGCGAGTGTAGCATTTCCAACCTTTACTGGTAAGGTGGGTGAGGATGCTGCAGACTTTCTAGACAACTTGGAAATAGCATGTGTCATCTCTGGGAGAGATGATGATGCTTTGCGCTTGCGCATCTTCCCACTTCTAATGAAGGTGGAGGCAAGGTCATGGTACAATTTCTTGGCACAAGAAACCAAGGAATGGTGGGACTTATTAAGAGTAGCCTTTGTCAAGCGTTTTGGAGAGGGCACAACATCAGAGAAGCTATGGCAATTGTTGATGGAGTTGAAGCAAGGTAGCATGCTAGAGTACGCATCATATGAGTCAGAGTTTGTAGATCTATGGGGGCGATGGGTTGCATCGCTAAGAGAGGATGAGGGGGCACCTGATTTCCTAAAGAAGGATTTGTTTGTGGTGGTTGGGTTATGGCCAAGTGGGTTATGGCCAACTCTTAAAGAGAAGGTGAAGGGAAGGTTTCTTGCTACGTATGAGCTAGAAGTTGAAGTGGCCCGCCTTAAAGATAAGAAGTTGTGCCTACAAGCTAGGAATGCCGATGAAGAGGAAGTTGTTAGGGCCCGACCACCTCTAGCACCACCTACAACATCCACCCAGAGGATTCAACCACAAGAACCTATTGAAGATCAACAAGACCTACTCAACCGAATCATCAACTAGCTTGAGAATCTCTCAGTCCATTTGGTGCAACAAGGGCATGCACACAATCGCAACCAAGATCAAGGGAGAGGACAATAAAGACAGAACCAAGAATACCACTACTACAATTGTGGAGAAGATGTCCATGGTATGTATTACTGCCCACTCCCAAGGAGGCAGAATTTTAATAGAGGAGCAAGGCAAAACCAAGTTTCACCACCAAGATCAAGACCACCACCCCCTAGAGCACCACAACAAGCACCACCATTACAAATTCTACAACCACCACTTCAACCAAACCCACCACCACAACAACCTCTCATTCCACCCTTACCTCCACAACCAACCAACAACCAGGCGATGAGTGTTATCAGCCTTGAAGGTAAAAGAAAGGAGAAAGTGGAGGAGGATATCAAGGGAGTGAAAAAAGGTAAGACCAAGGTTAAAGGAGTAGATGCCATGGGGGTAAAGCGCGCTTGGCATGGTGAATCTTTCCAAATGCGAGAAAAGATGAAATCCAAAGGCTCGAATCTAGCAAAAAGCTGTCCAAGTCACGACGTAAAATTGACATTGTAGATTTCTCTTTGGGTGAATATTCTAAACCGTATGTATGCAGGGCCCAAAGATCACTTTGCCTCAACTACTTCACCTTGCACCTAGGTTGAGGAGAAAATGGACGACCAAAGACAAAGATAGCTGGGGCTATCTCTGGGAGGAATCTAGATGACATACTACCGGTGATGGATGCTCACATCAAAGGGCAACACATCTCCAATATCTACATCGATGGTGGCGCACAAGTATGTGTCATAAGTGAAATAATGATGCACCGTTTAGGCTTAGAAGTGAGTAGGCCGGCACCATGCCGAGCCAAAATGGAAAATAATGTAAAAGTTCAATGTGTTGGCATTGTGAATGCAGTTAGGGTAAAGGCGTTCAACACCGAGGTGGATGTGGACATCTTTGTCATGCCACATAAAGGGGAGGGCTATCCTATCATTCTAGGGAGGCCTTGGCTTATGGCTATGAAAGCTAAACAAGACTAGGACACTGGCATAATCCATATGAAGGATGCAAAAGGGAGGCCAATACTTTACGACATGAAAATAGGTCAACAACGCGACATGGATCTAGAAACCTCCGAGGATGAGTTTTCTAGTGACTCTGCAACCACTTTAGAGGAGGGGTCAACAATGACCGAAGAAAGAGACAGTAGCATTGCGATGATGGGGATCATTCTCAAGGACCCTAAGAAGATGGAGCAACCTGATGCATCATCATCAAACCAAGGGGACATTGTCATCTTCAACGAGTAAGGGAATAAGGTTTTCTCCATTAGGCATCTCTTGGATTCACACTCCAACAATGAGGCAGAATATGCAGCCTTAACTGTTGGGTTAGAGTGGTGTGTGACACAATGTATTCAACGATTAAATTTTTTTGGTGATTCCATGATTTTAATAAAACAAATACAAGGAACTTGGGCTTGTAAAAATCATACCTTGATAGGCTATTTGCACAAGGTTAAGGAACTTTTGGGGAAGTTTCAAATTGTACAATTACATCATGTCCCTCGAGCAAAAAATCAAGAAGCAGATGTTCTAGCTAGAGAGAAGCTACAAGATGTTCCAATGGTGGGTGCTATCAAGTTGAAGCTGCCTCTCTTCCAAGGTAGTGATACTATGCCTGACATCATGAGTTTGTTGGAAACAGGAGAGTTTCCTAAAGATCTTACTAAGGGCCAAAAGCAGTGGCTTGTGCGCAAGGCAGCAAAATACCGCCTTATCAATGATGACCTCTACTGCAAGGGTAAGGATCAAATTCTTAGGCCTGTACCTCTCTCTAGAGAGATCAGTGAAATCATTTCAAGTTGCCATGATGATGTTTACGGAGGACACTTTGCACTTGACATCACTAGTGGAAAGATTCTACAAGCCGGGTTTGTATGGCCTAGTCTACTGAGGGATGTGCACCATTGGTGTAAAACATGCAAGGAATGTCAAAAAGTAGGGGAAAGGAGGCTCACCTATGAGCCACAGGCTCCTATAATCTCTTATGGACCATTCGAGAAATGGGGAGGGAATTGACGCTATTGGGCCTTTGCCAAGGTCCCAATCAGGTAAATTGTATATCATCATGGGTGTAGACTACATGACCAGGTGGTGGGCTGAAGCGGTAGCTACCACTCGAATTATAGCTAAGGAAGTAGCAAAGTTTGTATTTTAAAATATTTGCTGTCGTTTTGGAAATCCTCTTGAGACAATTTCCGATAGAGGACCAGGTTTTAGAGGAGACCTAGTAGGAGAGCTAATGGAAAAGCTGGACATTTCACGACGCCACTCAACTCCCTACTACCCACAATGCAATGGTTTGGTGGAAAAGATAAATGGTATGATTTGCAAGATCATCACTAAACATGTAAACAATCACAAAAGTGACTGTGATAAGCACCTTATGGCTGCACTTTGGGCTTATTGCACTTCATTTCGCAATGGTTTGGTGGAAAAGATAAATGTGCATTGGTCAAGCCAAAAGGCATGACAATATATTCATAAAGACCAAATGTAGTGCGAAATGCAGTCTTTACAATGTCTTGATCAACTATCCTTATTTGATGGTAGCCACTTCTTAGGTCAATCCTACTAAAGTAGGTCGATCCTTGTAGCTTATCAAATAGGTCTTCTACCCGTGGAATGGGAAACCTATTCTTGATAGTGATCCTATTTAGTGCTCTATAGTTGACACACATACGATATGTGTCGTCTTTCTTTTGCACTAGTAACACAGGTGAGGAAAATGGAGATGAGCTAGGCCTAACCATGCCCTTATCAATTAACTCATGCACTTGCCGCATAATCTCCTCTTGTTCAGCTTGAGAAACTCTATAAGGAGGTTTATTAGGCGGTGAACTTGCTGGAAGAATTTCAATTGCATGGTCATCATTGCGTCATTTAGGAGGTAGTTCACAAGGGATGTCATCAATAAAGACATCTTGAAACCCCTTGAGAAAATTGGATAACTCTAATTGTTTGGGGTTGCTTTTATTTTCTTTTTCTAAAGCATTAGGTTCATTTTGAGAATCTTTTACAAAAATCATGTACACAGAAATAGAGCTCTTTATTGACTTATAGAAAGCTTGTGTATGTACAATGGGTATGGTGTTACCCATTTCCTTAGCATCTATGTACATATCTTTTCCCTTGAACCTAAAGTAGATTCTCCTTCTGAGAAATCTAACATTGGCAGCTAGGCAATCAAACCATAGTGCCCCTAGAATTACATCCTCATGCTTGAGAGGAGAGATAAAGAAGTCCTCTTTGTCCACATAGCTTTGGACATGGAGCCTCAATTTCTTGATTAAGGGAGTGACTGAAGCTTCTTGCCCCTTGAAAGCACCATCTGTGGGTAGGACATCTCCCATCTCGTAGGCTTGTATGCCTAGCTTGGTGGCCAACTCTGTGGATATGAAATTGTGAGTAGAACTAGGGTCAAAGAGAATAAAAGCATCATGTTCTCTTACCTTTCCCTAAGCATGGCATAGAGGAGATCCTTTGTGGTGAGTTTCCTCCTCTTGGATTTTGACCAAGGTAGCTCTAGGAGGTTCATGGCGGGTGTTCTTTTGGGGACAAGCGTGGTACGCATGCCCTTGCTCACCGCACTTAAAACAGTGGTTCTCCTTGCGATAACACTAAAGCTATTCAGGAGAAAGTTTTTTTTTACCTTTGTAAACTCCCTTCTCCTTAGCTTTGTTGGAGTTGCCCTTAGGAGACTTTTGGACATTGTGCTTCCCCTTAGGCTCGTTGGAACCCTTGTTTTTCGTGGGCTTATTATTTCTTTTAGCCCCCGTTTGGAAATTGATTCGAGAAGCCACCATAGTATGGTGTATAACCGCCGATATGGTGCGTGGCCTTTGGGAGTTGACATACTCCGCCATTTCTTCGGTTAAGCCGGCACAAAATTGTTGCTTTTGCTCTCCAAAATCCAACTTTTTGAAGACAGTGGCTTTGAGTTGTAAGTCCCAAAACTTGTCTACATATTTGTGAATGGATTCATAGGGAGAGATCTTCAAGCTTTCCCATTCGGTGAGTACTTTGTCTTTGGCATCGGTGGCCAAAAACTGCTTCATAATGGAAGCTCTTAAAGCTTTCCATGTTCGTGGAGCTTCACGGTTGGCCCGTAGGCTAGACCATCACTGCCTGGTGGACTTTTGAAAGTGTATAGCTACATGGTGTAGCTTAGAGGACTCCGTGAAGCCCTTATCTCCGAACGCCGCATCAAATTGTTGGGATAAAGACCAACACGTCTCACGACTCTAGACAAGTAGCAATGAGTAAACTCCAATTTGTGTTTAATGCCTACCAGCATTGAAGCCTCATCTTGGATAAACCTAGGTAGAACTGGTTGTGCTTTTTCAATGTTTACAAGGACATTAACAACACTTCCACGTAAGTCATATTGACCAGCATATGTTAGTTCAGGAATCTTTGTGAATGGTATACAAATAGAGACTGTTGAGAGAAGGAGAGAACACAGAAGTAGAACCCCAAAGTGTGTAGAATACACACATGAGATGATGTATATATAGAGGGGACCTGGGTGCCATATATAGAGAAGCCATATATTGAGTAGCTTCACATATAAGCTCAACACCCCCGCTCAAATAAGGGTCCCTAACTGTGGATGAAAAAACCCTTGGGGGATCAAGGGAAAAACCCACAGCTCTATATACACCCACCGTTATATTATAAAAATCATTGAATATACAAATGTTTACAAGGAGCTACATCACTCCTTTTACAATGAATGTTTTATGAGGAATTACATTACTCCTATCCTATCAATACAATAATGAATACAAAGGTTCAATAAAGAGGTGTAAAAGCTATCGATTAGCTTGTAATCAAAAGTGTCTCCGTGAATCTGCTGTGTAGCTTGTCATCAATATCGCATCACCAAACATGTCTTCATGTTGTCATCAATATGGCATCACCAAACATATCTTCATAAATCTTTTATTGTCACCAAGTTTGTCTTCATAAAATCAATTCTTTGATCAATCCTACATAGATCATAGACTCCAAAAAAAAACATGTCATGAAAATTATTAGCATCGTTAATGAAATAATTACGTTCACAATGCCATAAGAGATGGTTCGCGACGCCACTCTTTTGACGACATATATACGCACGACAACATATGGTACATAAAGTATAAACGTAAAAGTACAAAATGTGTGATTACGTGATACAAATGATATGTGTATATACTACATAAAACAACATTTATCAATGTAGTGATCAATGAATACCATCAAAGTATTAACAAAAATCATCATTATATGAATAAAAATGAATAAATGATCATGGTATCAACGAAAAGCATCATGATATCACCGAGAATAATCATTGTATCAACAAAACAACATCATGGCATCACCGAGAATAACCATGGTATCAACGAAACATCATCATGGCATCACCGAGAATAACCATGGTATCAACGAAACAACATCATGGTATCACCGAGAATAACCATGGTATCAACGAAACAACATCATGGTATCACCGAGAATAACCATGGTATCAACAAAACATCATCATGGTATCAACAAAAATCACCATGGAATCAATGAAATATCATCATGGAATCACCGAGAATAACCATGGTATCAACGAAATATCATCATGGCACCACCGAGAATAACCATGGTATCAATGAAAATCACCATGACCAAAGTATTAACAAAACATCATCATGGTACCATCAAAATCACTATGGTATCAATGAGAAATTATCAATAAAACGACGTAAACTATATCTCTAAAAGAATAATTATATGAGTATCAATGACATATCATCATGGTATCAATGAAAATCACCATGACCAAAGTATTAACAAAACATCATCATGGTACCATCAAAATCACTATGGTATCAATGAGAAATTATCAATAAAACGACGTAAACTATATCTCTAAAAGAATAATTATACGAGAATCAATGAACGAGTATATCATATAACAAAAGATCATGTACCAACAGTAGCTCGATAGAATTTGGACGATCATCAACGGCTCGACTGAATCGGAACGATGTGTAACTGGCTTCTGCAGCAAAGTTACGTCAGTAACAAATATATGATTGATGAAGAAAAATATAATTGAGAAGTTTTCAATTATGAGAAAAATCAAAAGCAAAAAGTAAAATTTTGATTTTCAAACATATTCGCAGTCCGAGACGATAACCCAAAATCGGTGCAGAATTTAGAGAAACTTTCTTCTGCAAAGTTATAGACCACATCGATTCCAATCCCCATCGCAAGTAGTTTCTTCTGCAAAGTTGTAGAACACATCAATTCCGGTTTCCCACGCGGGTAGTTTCTGCAAAATCGTTTTCAATAAGCAGAAAAATAAAAAACAAAAAACGGAAATTGCTTTTTTTTTATAGGTATGTACGCAGTCCGCGAACGATAACTCAAAATCAGTGCAGAATTTGAAAAAACTTTATTCTGCAAAGTTCTAGACCACATCGATTCCGGTCTCTTTCGCGGGTAGTTTCTGCAAAATCGTTTCCAATTAGCAGAAAAATCAAAAACAAAACGCGGAAGCTGTTTTTCAGGTATGTACGCAGTCCGTGAACGATAACTCAAAATCGGTGCAGAATTTGAAGAAACTTCCTTCTGCAAAGTTGTAGACCACATCGATTCCGATCCCATTAGCAGGTAGTTTCTGCAAAATCAATTTTGATCAGGAGAAAAATCAAAAACAAAAACGTACTGCTCTGATACCATGTTGAGAGAAGGAGAGAACAGAGAAGTAGAACCCCAAAGTGTGTAGAATACACACATGAGATGATGTATATATAGAGGGGACCTGGGTGCCATATATAGAGAAGCCATATATTGAGTAGCTTCACATATAAGCTCAACAGAGACAAGCCGTGCTTTAATAGAGTTAACCTGTGTGACTGGTGCTAAAGGCTCATTAAAGCCTAACATCTGCAAGCTCTTAAACGGAAGCTTAGAATGGTTCGTTTTGTGGTTACATGCAGGGAAATAGCATTTAGAATAGTCTCTCTTGCGTTTTTTATTTTTATTATGTGGGCATATTGGATGACACATTTGTCACTTGTGAGCAAAAAAGCAAGCATCCACATTTTTTGCACGGGTAGATAGGCGGGTAGATAGGCGTGTCATTTAGTGACTTCATTATTTTTTTGATAGACTTGGATCTTTGATGTGGATAAACAAAAAGATCTTGGCTCGATGGGGCACTTTGCGAAGACTTTAAGTTTCTTAGTCGTTTTAATTTCGTTGTAATTATAGAGTGTGTATGTTGACAAAGTGGTTGCTTTTCAAGAAATAAATCTGCGATTTGACTTGTTGATTTATTTATGTTCTCTCTCCATAAGTGCCCTAATGTATCACAGTCTTCGGTTGTCCAATGAATGAGCTTACATTGTGAACGCAAACTTGTGAAAGCACAATATATTAAACGCATAGTTGACGTATCTATAATTACAAGGCCTTTTTTAAAATGTGCAAGTGATGTTTTGACTGTTTTTGTTTTCTTTCTTGAGTTGTAGCATTATGAAGGATGACAACAAGGGCTTTTTCAAATTTGTGCGTAAAATTCTTAATAACCTCCATTGTTAGACTCATTGATGTAGTACAAGTTTTGTACAAAGCATTGAAAGTTGCAATGCTTTCAAATTGATGACTCTAGTTGTGATGTAAATAATAATGGGCAACAGGTTTTGTTATGAAATTTGTCAAGTAGTTCTCAAATAGGGCTTCCAAAATCAAAGTTGTAAATGCCACGATACTTATGCCTATTTGCAATATATTATGGAGTACTAAAAATAGTTGTTGATTGAAAGGATTTTCTTGCATGAAGACTATGTCAATGTTTATGTCACTTGGAATACTTAAATTAAGAGCATTTTCCATGATTATAAAAATCTCGTGTTTGTGTATGTGTATGCATGATTGTTTGTATGTGTGTGCATATGAGAGAGAGAGAGAGAGAGAGAGAGAGAGAGAGAGAGAGAGAGAGGAAATTATTTTTTGTTTTCAAGACATTACAACAGTATTCATGAATGTAGAAATAGTGTGTTTTGTGTGTGCATGGATTTTGATAAGAAGGTAGTCGTGTACTTAGAGATGAAGAGAGAGAGAGAGTTCGAGTGTAATCCTTTGAAATCTCTATTACAAGAAGAAAGATTGCGATATTTAAATGGACAACCAAAAGTGTGCATATGGATGCTAGAAAGTGGTGAGCATGGTAGGTACATAGTTTAGATTCAAAGATAGTGATATAACAAACATCAAAATGAAGATAGTTGTACATAATATGCGATAATCCAAAACACTAAGGTCCAGGCTCATATGCCACTACATGCCCACTTGCATTAATCTTGAAACGATCAACACGTGAGCTTGTCGCCAGAGTATCTCATGCCTCAGGAACGGAGCCGAGATAAATCTCATTGAAGCTTCTATCCAATGTAAGTACCAAATCTTTTGTTGCACGAACAAGCTAGACATCAAAAACTTTGTTGTATTTATTTGTGATACGTGCTTCCAACATTGAAGTTGTGCTTATAGTGGTGGTGTTATTACACAATCAACAACAAGGCTCTCCCCTAGTCCTATATACTTTTGTGGATCTGCATTTTTTACAATGCTTCTCCACTAACACATTGTTGATGTTCACAAAGCGCAAGGTACCTACAACCTAAACAAGTTCACTTTGTTAAAAAATGAGAGAAATGGTATGCAATGTATCACTTTTTTAATGTAATGTCACCTCTCGGTTGTAGCCCAATTTTTTGGTTTGAACTTCAAAGACACTAGGAAGCTCTTGCTTGAGCCGTGCGCTACGAACCGGCACCAAAATTGTAATATCCAATACAGACAAAGTGTTGGGTTTACCGAGAAATGGGCCAATATTCCTTGCAACGCACATTATAGGACCATTAGTAACCATTTCCTCGAGAAATTCTTGACACTCATTCTTATTAGAGTTAACAAAACTCACCTACAAGAGAGGATTCGAAACCTGAAGAAAATTAGAGGGAGCAACAAGCAATCAAAAAAGGTTTCAACTCAATAACAAAACAAAATGAAAAGAAGCTAGATAGAATCTTACAATCGCCCGATCCTATGGAAGAGGACTATCAGCAACCAAAAGATCACCAACAGATCCACTGAACGTTGATTGGGAGTTGTGCTTTTGTAATATATAACAAAAGCAAGAGTCGTTAATTGAGGACATCCACTAGAAGGTTGTTGCACACTTACATCATCAAGAAATACACCTATCTTGCATGCAGGAGAGAACGTAAGCGATACAGGGAAAGGTTCTATAGGAGTCAACACAGTTGTGACATCAATGTACAATGAGTACAATGCAGAGCCTCCATCTGGCTTGTTTCTCCACCTGACAACTGGGCTATCAATAAAAACAAACTCACTTGGGTAAATCTTATCAACATAGAGCTCTATGTATGGGTCATTAACCACCACTATAATAGTTTCATTGCATTCCATGTCAACTAAGTGAACTTTCAAGAAGCGGTTGTATCTTGATTGATCAAGTCAAATCTTGTAGGTTCCATACACATTCAATATCTTTCCCTCTATACAAAATTGTGGACTTGTGTCTAAGATATCAGCAATCAAGAGTTGTGGAATAAGTTTTTTGCCAAATGGAACAATATCAAGATGCCACTCTCTCTATCTAGATGAGATGGTTGACCCACTTCATATTGACTAGAAGGTTGGACCCTAGGCTCAATTTCAATGGGACTTGGATCATTCGCAATGTTTAGAGGTATAATGTCAATATGATCCGAGAGTATTGTGCCTTGTTGTGGTAGGGAAGGCTCAATATGTATGGCTCTTGTCTCATTCAATACATGAAGTGCAAGAGGCAATTCAATATTCATCTTCTTCTTGTCATTACTGGATTCTTCTACCACTCCCTTGGCTATGAGAATCAAGCAAAAAAACAATAAGCATACGCCTCTACAAGTTTATGAAGAAAAACTCAAATATAAAATGTAATTTCAACATCAATATCTCACTTGCAAAGTTCATGGATTTATCCGAGCTGAATAATTCGTACGAGACACCCTTGCAAGGCTTGGGAAGTTGGTACTTTGACTTTTTTTGTGATGAGTGTGAAACGGAAGAAATGGGAGAGTCAGCAACAGACTTTCCACTTTGGTGTGGAGAGCCTTCCATGATTCTTTAGAGCTCTGCAAGACAAAAATTGTGAGGATTGAGCTCTTAAGGAGTCACAAAACTGAAGCATGCAACTACAACAAAAGCATGCTACAACTAGTAGCAATCTATACAATGGCAACAATCCCAATCATGCCATGGTGCCGTCATCTCTTCAGCAACAATCAACTATGACATTGAATCAACAAGGCCATTATAGCTTCAACTTCAACAATTTACTTTTCTTATCATTAGAATGATCCTTGAGTTTTGTCGACAAAGTATTTGGTCTCGTCACATGCAATCACTACAACTTCAATTTTAGCTATTTATCACACAAAAGTGGCAATAATCCCCAAAGAGAATGAACCACTAAGAAGTTAGGCCACACCTATCGGATAAGAAACATTGTCGATACCACACATTGCATCTCGGTAGAACTTACATATGTACTCAATGAGCACACTGCAACACAAAGAGAAAGTTGAGATTGCATGCAAGCGTGGGAGCTTAGCGAAAAGATTATGGAAAGTGTTCACTTTCTAGGGAAAGATAACATTACCATTCTCTACATCCTATTATTTCCTCAAGACAGCAAACTTGCAAATCTTAATAACCTAACCTAGTAATAATAATAATGTGGAGCGTAGCCAAGCGCAAGTAAGGGGACAAGATCTATTGAATAATTACCAACTAAAAGGCCAACAAGTTATTAGAGTGATAGGTTTGAGGTTGACAAAATGGCAATGGGAGTATTGAATGCGAGGGGAGACGTGCAAACACCCTTGAATTTTTCTTTACGGTTATCAACCTATAATATATATGGCAAGGGGAGTATTGAATGTGAGGGGAGATGTGCAAACACCCCTGAATTTTTCTTTACGGTTATCAACCTATAATATAAAAGGCAAGGGGAGTATTGAATGCGAGGGGAGACGTGCAAACACCCCTGAATTTTGCTTTACGGTTATCAACCTATAATATAAAGTTGAGTTGACCAGTTGAGAACTTGAGAACACTATACATACACAGTAGAAATCTGGAATTGATCTTCTGCAGTGACATCTAAACACTCAAACGTGCAACAACCTCCAACATAGCATAGTTAGAATCAGCAACTTTGGTTTCTATTTCTTGCACCCAATATCTGACACAAAAGCGAAGCAAATGTAACAAAGTTTAACCAACAACATCATTTTTAAAAAGAGTAAGAGGAGTTTTAATTCGAGTTTTGACCAAAATAGCATAATCAATACATCAAATAGACAATAATACTAGTAATAATGTTCGACACTTTACAACATCCTTCAAGTCCGCCGACTACTTCACAGAACGACATTGCAAGCTTCACAGCTTTCCCTATTTTGTGCTTGACGATCATATAGTGGAATCACTGAAAGGCCCTCAATTTTACATGTCAGCATGACCAGCAGTAAGGTCTTGACCTAAAATATGGGTACTATTTTAAACTAAAAACACACCAATATCTATGAACCATGAAATTTGTGGAGAAATGGTTGAGAACTTTCTGGATCCATGAAGTCATCTTTCAGAGTGTATGTGCGTAAAACCGTATGGAGAAAAATGGTGCGAAGATGCAAAAAATCGTGCAAGCGGGCCTCCTCGATGATGAGTGCCAAGTGGTCTGCTCGACACACCAAGACTACTATGTCATCCGATAGTAAAAACTCTAAAGCCAAGGTGAGCACACTCGCAAAAAGCTTGATAGAGAATGAATCTCATTGGGGTATGCCACCAATGCTAGCATCAAGTTTGCAATGTGTGGAAAGGTTTGCCCAGACAAGTCACACCCCTCCAAGTCGCTGATCAGGCTCCATTTTTCCGGAGTGTGAGAGAGACCCAATCAATTATTGGATCACTCAAAGTCTCCTGCAATACAAAATACTATGTGAAAGAAGATTGAGTGAGTGCTCATCAAGTAGTTCAAAGTTGAAATTGGGTGCCAAAGTGTCATAAACTCACTTAGAAGAGTTTTTTGGATCCATGAGAGCCTTCGGTAGATGGTATACATCAGCAAGTATTGCAAGATGTACTCGGACTACCCCAACACTTATAATTTTTGCCATTTTTGTGTTAGAGTAAGCCAAAACTATGTCAAATGCAAAAATTAATCACATTTTTGTGTCAGAGTAAGCCAAAACTATGTCAAATGCAAAAATTAATCACATGTTAGGTACCACAATTTTTTTATTAAAAAAACATTTATTTGTGGTGGCATTCTTTACTTAAGGGAAAGGAGGCAAGTGGTTAAAGTGGCTAAATAGAAACTGGGTGGCTGCCCTCGCTTTGTCCAGTAGCAACGGATATGGTTTGCTGGGGACCCCGGGATCTCAAAGCCTGGGAAGGACTAGATCTCCATGACTCCAAGTGACATTCGGAATCACCCTGCTCATATTTTGACCCGTCACCTTCATGCTCGCTCCTTTCACTCTAAAACTCCTTCAAGAACTCTAAAAAGTCATTGATGATTGATCGTCCTCTCTTCCTACTTTGTTTAGGTTTGTTGTCCACTGTAGTTTTTGGACTTCGACGTCCCTTGTTAGTTCTTGGAAAAATGGCATCGATGGGAGGCTGGTTGATGGTGACACTTCTGCTTTTTCCCTTACCCTTAAACTTCTTGTCCAATGCTTTAAGTCTAAAGAAAAGAGACACTATAGCAAACCAAACAGATCAGTTGAACAAGAAAACCATTACTTACTGTTGTATGCTTCAACTTGGTCTTCATAAAATTTCCCATCTGTATAGTCGAAAAACCATGGACAGTCTCTCCACATTTCCTTACCATGGAGCTTCTCTATCCAATTTTCAAGATAGAGACTGCTCTTCTCTCTCCCAGAATCCACCCACGCATTGCTAGGATGCTAGGGGTATGGGCTGCAAAGACCTATCTTAAGGATGTCCAATCGCCATCTACAAATACCAAGAGAAACAACTCCATCATTCAATACCCATGATTTTAATATTTCATCCTAATAAAATTGTAAAGTTCAATACTTGTATAGAAAGTATCGGACAGTACATGCAAGATGCAACTGCTCCTTTGTGTTATCTATGGCTTGTATGGCTTGCTTACACCGCACAAAAGCCTTGCCAAAGTGATTTTGTCAAAAAGCCTACAGTCCCTTACCGAGAGACATGCCACAATCACATGCAGCGCGTGCATGTAGCTTCTTCAGCGTGGAGTTCTCGGTCTCCATCTTCTCCGTCACACTCAATACACCCCTGCACTCTTAAGTTAGTAATACAAAATTCTTAGATTAGACCTCTTACTCTAATTTAACTATGCTCATCTTTCAATCTGCTACCAATACACGTGCATTCTCAACCATTGCAAGAATAGCTTCTCTTGCATCGAAATAGATGCCTCCATCAACGACACATCATCCTTGGCCAATATATCAATCAGGAAATATTTTTTGGAATTTATCATTGGATAACATTTTTAATAGATCAAGAAAAACAAATAGTGCTTTCAAAATCAGATAGTTCTTACTCTGTAGGACTAATGCATGCCCGTGCAACCTCCGAGACTTTGAAGGGGATCATTTTGCAACCCTTCTCTCCCCAATCCACAAAAGAGATGCATTTTTGAAAAAAAAAATGTGCCATTCTCAGGATTGTCTATGATTGCTATCTCTAGCCCCTTGTGCACAAAAAAGTTCTCGGTCTATTTCATAGCTTGCCTTGTAATCTTCTTTGTGCATGTGGTACTCTCTACTCCCCTTGGCTGGCAAATTCTATGTCTTCAAACAATACATTGCATCAAACTCTTCTTGCAATACAAGTCACCAAAACAAAGTGATTTCCAAGAAAAAGGTACGTACCTAATGTATGTGTATTATAGTTCTAGAAATACCTTCCACAATAGTTGCACTAGCAAAGACATAGGTAGTCTAAGCCATTTTGAATGGTTCATTCCCATCCCACAAAGAGCCCTCTTGTCTTTTGCCCTATCTTTTTCATTGAATTTTTCCATTAAGGACCATGGATCAGTGTTTGCGGGTCGCCGTGACGGACGTCCATAGCATAGCTCTCAAGCATCAACATAAAATTATCGATACAGGGGAAGCGACTCAGATGAGGCATGGAAACTCACTAGGGTGTCAATCCTAATGAATCGAACTTGAAGAGATGCAACTACTAACTCTACAAGAAAATCAATTGCACTAAAGCCAAGTAATCTGCCTATGTCCTTCTACACAACTCTACAGTCATCACGCCCGTTCACCATGCAAATCATATCGGATTTGCACGAAACTTGAAGGGAAGCTATAGGGGACTATCAGGAGCATATCCTATCACTGTCACAACATTCTGGATGTGTACACAGATCGCAATCATTCGTCCCAAAGTACGCAAAAACAGTAAATGGATGATCCTAAAGAGTCGTTTTTGGGTCCCTAAAGCCTGTCCTAGGGTCAAAACAACATAAAATGCGCATATAAACACTCAAAACAGCGATTTAAGGCCTAAACGGATGCGTTTGAAACCTTCACCGAATCTTGAATGCTTACGCTTGAATGAAATAGTAGAGTAAGAGGAACACAATGCAAGAAACAAAACTGAATTTGGATTACCGTAGCCACAGAAGCGATGATTACAAGTTGGAACAATGAGGTAGCTCTCTGTGTGTAACGTAATAGTCACTTATCTTCAAAAACTAATCCCCCTTTCACACTAACCTTAGTGTAATATATACCTAGGGCTTTCTAAAGTGGCCGGCTGTCAACTTCTCATGGACCTTTACATACATCATTGGATAAATTACATCTTTGACTTCGACTTGACATAGAAGATTGACATTACGCTTTTACAGGGTTTGATGTATTAAACATCGGAAAAATAATGTGACCACATCAAAACTTTGGCCGGCTGACCCAACGGGCGCCTTGGCTAGGTGGGCACTTGTATGTTGTTATCACCTCCAAACACTCCCCCCTTCCTAGCTCTTGTCGTCCCTTGCAACGACCATTCGTAGTCTGGTCTTTTTTTTTATGAGACTCCCCCCTTCCTTGATTGAGTTATATCTAACATGTTTTGCTTCTTCAAATGGGGTGCCCATTTGCCTTTGATTGATGAACATGTGTTCTTTGTGATTTGGATGTTGTGGACGAGGCATTTGTGCAGTTGGTCGATGATACCTGCTTCTTTGGATACTTTGCCTCCTGGTGCAGTTGAATTTTTACTATAGCTCGTATCTCAAAATGTTTGAGAATTTGACGTGTGTGCACTGGCATATCCAATTTGATTTTCTTTGCCACTTTGTCAATAGAGCTTTGTTGGTATCTTTGAAGATAAGAGTTGCTCTTGTCGAAGCGTAGTTGAGAACAATGTGGCCCCACTTTATCTCTTTGAAGATCGTGTAACAAATTCTTTATTGGTTTCATTTGATGGAAGGAATATATACAATAGAATAGTGATGGGTGTTTCTAAATTAGGGTCTAGAACCTGAATGACCAAAGGGAAAAACCCAATGGAAAAAATGTATTTGGTATATGCTCTTATTGGGGTTGAACACTTGGAAGTTGAGTACCTGTTCATGCAAGGTGAGTGCTTGAGATAAATAAAGTAAGAGTGCGTAATGCAAGTGCCAATTATGGGACACTCTATATGCACATAAGAGTTCTTTCAAGGAAATCATGCGGTGTGAAAAATGAGTTGTTTGGTGCTTCAAGGAACAAATGTAGCACATGTGATATCCAAGGACATCTCAATAGCTTCCACATTTCCAAGAGGGTTTTTTGATGTTGAAGCTTCTCCACTCATTACTCACTATGCATAGTGAGTGAGTTTCTTTTGGACTCTCTTCTTCACTTTACCAAACTTAAAATACATAGGCTTGGACTCTTATGCTCACCTATACGAGCATGAGCGACACAACATAAATATGCTCAACTCCTCCACCTTGAGCAGTACCTAGAATAGCTAAGACTCTTAGAACATAGAGAATATTACTTGAAGCTTTGGGACTAATGCCTTGCTCATTTAGTGGCTCAGATGCGCGACTCTTGACTTTTATGCCATGTATTTTTAATGGCGACTTGGACTTACCTGTTCATGGCCTAAAATCCAATGCCATAAGTTCCTGAGATTAAGGCCTCTATCATTGCTTTGGTATTTGGATGCCACCATCTTTTCAAGTAATTTGGCATACTTTGACTCCTCTAGATTCTTTTGTTGCATGGGATGTTCCGTAAGGAGGCCGTATTGTTGTACCTTTACTTTTTCTTCTTTGTGAGGAGCCTGAGATTTCAACAGTGGTTTTGGGACCCACTTTGTTCTTGATTCATGAGTTTCTCCCTTGACTTGATGGACACTAGGCTTTTGTATACATACTTGGCTATTACCATTGTAAAAGCCTTGCTTTTGTAGTAGAAGACGAGGGATCCATTTTGAGGTTGTTTCTCCCTTGGTTGTGCTTAGTCTCCATTGGCTCTTTATTGTTGTTGATTGTCTTTGTGTGGGGTCCTTTGCTACTTGGTTGGTCTTAGCAGCTCTAGGTTGAGCAACTACTTTGGGAAACCATATTTGGGTGTTACCTTCATAGAATCCTTGTGCTTCAAGTAGCTTGACGGGAACCATTCTATTCTTTTTCTTCATTTGGCCTTGTTGGGTAGCTTGATAAATCTCTAACTTTGGTACCCATATTGTTTTCTTCTTTGAAGATCTTTTCTTTTGCTTCTTCTTTCTCCTAGTTGAGTTGGTTGTCTTGCGTTGAATGCTCGGCTTGTTCTTTGTGGGGTTTCTTTGTAAAGGTGATAAGTTCCATGCCGTTACCTTGGGCTTTTTGGCCCAAACATCATTTGAGGCTACCCACCCTGTCTCCTTTTGTTGTTGAGATTGTTCTTGAGAGTGTATCCAAATTGGATCTTTGACTTTGTTGAAGCTTTTGTTCTTGACGTAGAGGCTTTGCTTCATCTTTGATGTGGGCTTGTCGAAGGTAAAACTGACTTGCGAGGATGATCTTCTTCAATGTTTAGTTTGGCCTTAGATTTTTCTGCCGCACATGGTTGTGTCTTTTTTGTTGATGTCTCTTGGACCGTCTTTGTTGTTGTTGTTGATGTTTTTTGTTGTTGCCCGAAGAAGATATTCTTCCAACTCTTTGTTAGGACTATACTTTCTTTGATGTGATGTGAGTCAACTATGTTGAAGTTGTCTTTGAACTCCCCATGACTCAACTTGAGTATTGCCTCTGCTATGCCAAAACTTGGGATTGGTGTTTTGGCACTGGTGTATACTCTTTCCTACACTTCTTTAATTGTCGGCTTTCCCATCATTATCCAAGTTCCATGAGACATTATATTCTTAGTAGCATAAGGATCAGAACATGTAACCTTGATCCCTGTTTGTCCGCATAAATTGGATTTGATCAATGTGGGATATTTTTCATCTTTGGCTTCTTCCTCATTCTTCTTTTGATCTTGAGTTTGTAGAACATCTGTTGACCTGGAGCTTTGCACATCTGATTCTTCTTGTACTTTCAACTTTGGTTGTATTGCTCTCCTAGTTTGTGTTTGTGCAACATCCTCCTTGACATAGCTATTTGTCCCTCTATTTTCATTCACACAAATCTCATTAGCATTTCTCAGCACTTTCAACATAAAACATGAAACTAGGTTGTAGCCTTCTTCATCACAAAACTTGGTTGGAGTTACCTCATTTACAGACACATCCAATGTTGCCAGTATGTGAGTCCATTCAAATGGCTCAAATAATTTCTCTGGAAAGGGTTCCGGTATGTAAGCTTCATTGTCTATTGATCTTTCTAGGATGCAATCCTCCTTCAATGAGCTTCCACACTTCGAAGCACCACACATCCAAAGTTATTGTTTGGTTTGTAGCGAGGCACGTATCTCTTTCCCATTGACTATAGTAGAGTCAATTTCTTCTAAAGGAGTTCTATTCACATCTCTATAGCTATGGTCTTTTATGCTTATTTTTGTGGTGATCTTATTATGTCTCAAGTAGATATAGTCATAGCCCCAATCTTGAACCATCTTAAGTTGACGCATAAAAGGTCTTTCTAAAATGATATCAAAATTGTTCCCTTTTCTAAAATCTACTAGGGTGAAAGCATGTATAGGTGGCCTGGAAAGTAATGTCAAGGACATTGCTTTTTTGCGTTTAAAAGTGGGTGTTTTAAAAGTGCTTCAAATCTCAAAAAGAATATCACTCTCCTAAGGTACGTCAATTAAGTCTCCTAATGTAACGTACCACAATTAATGAGAATAAATGTAATTTACTGCTGAACGCTACGCCGCTTCTTTCCCGCTTCAACCTGTCTGAGCTTTCTTTGTCTCTGAGATCTCTCTTGGAGCTCTATCTAGCTCCTCTCTATCTCTCTCTCACAGAGCTCTTGCTGAGCTTTCTGTATTGCTCAGCACCCTCTCTCTCTCTCTTTCTCTCTCTAAGCATGGCTCCTCTTGTGTGTGAGCTCGTGCTCATCTCTCTCTCTCTTAGCACTCTTTCTCTCTCTCTCACGAACTCTATCTCTATAGGTTCCTCTTCTACTTGATGATTCTTGAGGTATGTAAACACTTATTATGATTTGTTAGTATCTTGCTAATTAGTGCAAGAAGTTCCATGTATTAATTAAAAGTATAGCGTGTAGTTATGATTTGTATTGTATTTCTTGTAGAGCAATCCTTTGAAAGTACTGCAACAATGGAGCACAGTGAAGAACTGTCTATCACCTCATCGTCATTGAGTAGAGAAGCTCAACTTCAACGCAGAAATTAATGAGGGAATATTGGGCTTCGCAGAAACGAAAGAAACGTTAGGCAACGGTCAAATTTGTGACGGAAAGCAATACAGGGGAGATGGATGAAAGAAAGAAACGAAGGATATGTCAATCTATGGTACAACACTTTGATACCTTAACCATGGGAATGGATGCAAGTGGTAGGAAGGAAATCTTTGATGAACTTCTTCAACATCCTTGCTTCCTTACTATGCGGAGTAAATCCAAAGAGTTGGAAGAAATTATGCTGAGAAACATCCACAAAACTTTGAATCATGTGAAGGTCCCAAGATCTTTAGACGAGTTTTTTGTGAAGAAATTAGCAATGATGATGTTGGTGAATGGTGGAAGCAAGGAGCAAAACACTGACATGAGCATACCGCAAGCTACCAAGCTTATGGGGATCCACAAAAGAAACTTATATTCAGCCAAACATCACTTAATAGTGTCAAGTGAATCCGATGGTTCGTTCCCTGCATCTGCGTGTCATAGAGATGATGCACGGAGAACTCACATCACTCAAACTGGTACAGACATAGTCTTTCAATTTTGGACGGATGAGACGAGGGTGTCCCCCAACAAGAAAGATGTTTGCAGTAAGAGACTAGCTAGATGTTCATATGTAAAGCATCCAATCCACCTTCTTGAGGAGCCTCAGGTAATTGATATATTTTTTTAGCACTTTTTATTGGTGCTACAACTCATATTCCTGCTACAACATTATGTTTCTATACCACTGTTTATTGGTGCTACAACTCATTACTGCCATAACATTATGTTTCTATACTTCTTTTTATTTGTGCTACAGCTTGTTTGGGTGTTTTGCACCACTTTCTAGTGGTGCTACAACATTAAAAAGTGGTGAAACATTACTATACTGGTCTCTAATTGAATCTGAACCACTTCTAAAATTTGATCAATAGTTCTAAATGTTTTTCAAGAACTTTTACTAGTGTTTCCACACCACTTTTTAGTGTCTTCGAACTTGATTTTAATGTTTTGCAGCAGGTTTTAATGTTTAAGAAACAGTTTTTACTAGAAATGCACCAACGCTTCACCGTAAACCCTACAAAGTGGTGTTCACCCACTAAAAAATCTTGTTTACCCAATGCTAACAGACGTGTTTTACAAACTCATAGGGGTGTGATAGGTGCAAACGTTTTTGGTGGTGCAGCTCACTTTTTCCAAGTGATGTAGCAGCTTTTAGTCATGGTGCAGCAGTTATAGTAGTGCCATAGACTTTTTACTGCTGCTGCACGAATGGTGCCCACCACCTTATGATGGTAGCCAAAACCATATTAGTGGAGTTTGAACACATTTTGTTAGTAAACACTTACAAGTGCTGTCACACCACAATGAAACGGTGGACACAACACTTACAAGTATAAAAACCACTTTCACGTGGTGTCTGACCGCATTCAAGTGGTGAGAAGCCACTTTCATGTGTTAAGTCACTACGTCAGTCCATCACTCCATGCAAGTGGTGAGGCACCACTCCCAAGCGGTGTGACACCACTTTCAAGTAGTAACTCAAACCTTACCACTTTCAAGTAGTAACTCAAACCTTATCACTCCCAAGTGTTGTGACTGCCCACTTTGAACTAGTTTCTCACCACTCTCAAGTGGTCATCAAGTGGTGAGACACCACTTTCATGTGCAAAGTACTACGTTAGTCATCACTCCATGCAAGTGGTGAGACACCACTCCCAAGTGGTGAGACACCACTTTCAGTGGCCAAACACCGCATTCCAATGACTTGAATCCGCGTTCAAGTGTTGACTGCCCACTTTGAACTAGTTTCTTACCATTCTCAAGTGGTCATCAAGTGGTGAGATACCACTTTCAAGTGATAGCTTAAACCTGGTCACTGCAATCAAGCAGCAAGCTCCCGCTTTCAAGTGGCCAGACACCGCATTCAAGTGACCAGAATCAACGTTCAAGTGGTGACTGCCCACTTTGAAGTAGTTGCTCACTAATTTCAAGTGGTCATCAAGTGGTGAGACACCACTTTCATCTGCTAAGTCACTACGTCAGTCATCACTCCATGCAAGTGATGAGGTACCACTCCCAAGTGGAAAAACACCACTTTCAAGTGGTATCTAAAACCTTGTCACTACAATTAAGCGGCAAGTTCCCGCTTTCAAGTGGCCAGAAACCGCATTCAAGTGACCAGAATCCGCGTTCAAGTGGTTACTGCCCACTTTGAAGTAGTTTCTCACCACTCTCAAGTGGTCATAAAGCACTTTTCACAACAGCTCCTCCACTTCCAAGTTGTGTTGGACCACTATCTAGTTCTAATGCTAGTATGTTGCCTAGTATTTTGTCCCTCCCAGCTACTTTTTAAGTGCTAGATTTTAATTGGTGACTGGCCACTTTGAACTAGTGGCTCACCACTCTAAAGTGGTCATCAAATACTTTTCACAAGAGCTCCTCCACTTTCAAGTTGTGTTGGACTACTATCTAGTGCTAATGCTGTTCTGTCGCCTAGTATTTTGTCCCTCCCAGTTACTTTTTAAGTGCTAGTTCTGAACTTCCCCAAAACTTTCATGTCCTTACTCACTACTTTTTAATCGTTGCCCACTATATTCAAGCAGCGCACACCATTTTTTATTGGCGGTTCATCACTGTCAAAGTGGTTTGAATTCACTTTTAAGTCGTGCCAAACCACTTTTTAGTTACGCTGAATGCGGTTTCTCACCACTATTAAGTTTTCCTCACACAACCTCTTAATATTCTACCTTTTTGTATGGTTACTAGTTTCTACACTAATTTGTATTTGTGGTGCATTATTTTCACAGGTAAAACAATACTACTGAATGTATCATTACTAGTTTTTAGTGGTGCACACCAGTTTTTAGTGATATAGAATCACTTTTTAATGTTTTGAAACAATTTAACCAGTTTTGAATGCTAAGTTTATTTTTAACATTTGTATACATGTTGATAGCCGTTTTTCGGCTTTCCATAATTGCCATAGTAAGCTACCTCACCCTATCAAATCACTCAAACATTTTGGTTATCCCTACCATTTCACTGTACATAGGCGTGTGTGAGTTAGGGGACTTTCTCCATATTTTCTTAAAAACCCCTAATTAGCTAGTCACTGGGCTAGTTGAGCCAAATAAATAAATAAAATAAAAAAATAAAAAATATTATGGCCCATTTGTGTATAAATATTTCATTGTATATAGGGCCTAAATAAAAGGATTTTTCATAATTATTTTGGTATTTATTTAAATATTTCTACCTATGGTGTGTTATTTATGCTATGTACATTGACTCACCATTACCATATTTTTTCTTACCATTTTGCATACTCTTTATTCCATATAAAAATAATTTCATGCAAGCTTCTCTTATTTTTGGTGTAACTCCATCCCAACAAAAATCCAAAAAAAACTAGTTCTATTTATGTGTATATTTTTTCACTATTGTGATTTTTTCCTTCCTACATCTATTCCCTATTATTCTCATAAATTAGACCACCAAAATTATTCATCTTTTTATGATAGACTTATAATGAGAGAGATTTATTTTGACCCCTTTATAATTTTTCCACCTATATTATTTATATTTGACATGTACATATCTTTTTAGACCCCTCAATATTTGATTTTCTTAGTTGTACTATTCATTTATATCATGATCTCAACAATATCTTCAATTATAGACCTACCAAATAAGGTCAAGGGTATGTGGAATGCATGCATGCACCATAGGGAGCTCACTCTTGGAGGTATTCAAAAGAATCATCCAAAGAAAGACCTCACAAGGACTTTGTGCAATGGAAAAAATAGTCGGTTTTGTTGAATTTTTAAAGATCACATGCTCCCTGAATTTGAAAAGGTGATACGAACAAAAGTTGTAGCTCGTGAGCTGAAATTTTACCTCTAATTTTTTCATATTTTTTTGAGCTACGAGTGAGCTATGATTTTATTGGTGGACCCCAGTTTGCCCATGCTATGCAACCACACTCCCTCTTCCACTTTATCATTTTCCTCTTTTATACACACTCCTCCCTCTCCTTCCCACTCCCAAACCTGCAACTCCCATGTCCTAATTCACCCTCTTCACCATTGCCACATCTCTCACATCTCCATAGTGTTCATCCTCCTTTTCTACACCCTATGTGTCCCCCTTTCTCTCTACATATATGTCCATATTGCCATACTCTCTTCAGCTTTGTAAAGAACTTCAAAATATCAGCAAAAATCCAAGGACAACCTCTGCAAATGAAGGCTTCTATCATGAATTTTCCAAGCTTTGAAGTTAACATAGTTTCATCGACACGCGCTGCTTCGCCATGCTGACTGCTTCTTCTTTCGGTGCTGTAAAGAGGTGAATGTCAACTTCCCCAAAGCTTCAACCTCTCTTTACAAGCTCATCCCTTCTCTAACTTTTCTCATCATATATCTCACCATTTGGTGAATGATTTTGTAAATATTTTTTAGTGATAATTTCTAACTACTAACCACTAACCTTATTGTAAAATGCACCCTCTACTAGAGTACACACTCCCAAATTATTCACTCAATCCTCTCTCCTTTAATCCTCTCTCCTTTCATCCTCAAAAATTCTCTTCCCTTGAGTCGACATCCATGTGACTCAAAGGACAAGAGAGACCCACCCTCATTAAAATATAAATAAAAATATGCATAATCTTTTATTCCTTCAAATAAACTTGATTAGGCCTAATCCAAATTGGGGCTTCTAAAACCTATAAATAGAGCCCTTCTCTCCCTTGTTATAAATCATCACATGATCACACTACACCACACCATTCTCAACACATAACACACCACTCTTCAAGCCTAGTTGTATAGAGTGTGTGCATCGTGAGTGCTCTATTCCATCATTACACATAGGTGCATGGAGAAGCTTGAAGTTAGTTATGCCATCTAGAGGAGTGGAGTGTATGCCATACTCTTCACCACACTTGTAGCCTACTCTTGTGCATAAATAAGATTTATAGTTTTGGGTGCAATTGTATGCTGCAACTACGACTCTTCTCTCCAAATTGACTTGATAAGTTGGCTCATCAGGTGGTTGAAGGTATATTGTCCTTGAAGTTTGTTGTTCCATTTCATGCTTGGTGGTTTGAGGGCTTGTTGAATTGTTTGCCTAAAAGGTGAATTGTAAGAGGGTGCTCGGTGAGAGGACTCCCGTGACCCTAAGACAATTTGTGTATTGGCAACAAGGTCAAGTTTTGTGTTGTCTCTCTATTTCTCATCAAGCTTTGTGTGTATCTAGTCTTTAAGGCTAAGATTGAGTTGCTCAAGTTGATTTGTGCTCTTTACCTCTCTCTGGCGTGGTGAATGTTTGTGTTTGGTGTGTGTGGCTATCTTGCATTCCCCTCTCTTTGTGCGTTTGAGTACAAGGAGATATCACGTGCGTCCTAGTTCGCATCTACATCTAGGTGGTGCCCCTTTTCTTGTTTGGTTTCTGGCTGTGGGTTGTTTTTGTCTCTGATTGTGCTTGCCCCAGCCCCAATTGAGCAGCACGGGAGCCTCGAAGGGTGTTTAGAGGCCGCTCTTCTTGTTGCCCGCCCCGGACCGCCTCAATGTATATTGCAGGTGGAGCTTTATTTAAGATTCAAGACAAAGTATGCAGATATTTAGATTTCGCAAGGTTGCTTCGAGTCTATGAAACCATTCTTTGTCCAAAAATTGAGGGATCGCTACACCTGCTATTATATTGTGCATGTACAAATGATTTTCCTTAGCACTAGAATGGTAACCTAACAGGACATAAAAGTGTCCTTTCAGGGTTTTGGGAAAATTTTCCAAAACCATAGTAGACCCACTCATTTTGAAAATTCCTTTCATGAGCTTATAGTTCAATAAGCACTACATATGGAAAAAATGAGAAACTTGTATTTTTTCTCATCCCTTGGTCACTACAAGCTTCCAAAGTTGATGGACCAGTGAATTTTGCCCAAAACAACAATTTCTTATGGTTGATTGCATATAAAAAAGAGTGGGGATTTTTATAGGACATGAGATAAAATGCCCCGTTAACTTCAATGGGTTGGTGACCAAAACATATGGTTGCTTTTACCTCACTAATTTTTTTTGGGCAAAAAAAATAAATACAAAAAAGTTTCATTTTTGCCATTCTGCGGACCTATCATCAAAGTTTCTATAGTCACGCTCAATACAAATACTATATACATGTTTTCTTAGTTCCCTTTGGGCCTTCGGATTCAAAAGGATCCATGGAGCATGTCAAAAGGATAATGGATCTCTTACAACTGGAACCTTGGGGGCAATGATAAAGTGCTAAATACAACAAACATGAAAAAACTAGGTTTAGCATTATGACCTCTAGAAACCCATAGAAACTACTCAATATCCAGTCAAGTTTGTAGTCTATGATTAGATATGGTTACTACCTACAAAATACACACAATTGGCCTAAGAAACTAGCAATATTGAGAAAGTTATACTTGCTACTCTAAAATGTATCGTATTCTTCAGTAATAAAAAAACTCAACCATCATCATATACTATGCTATATAGCATATTAGGTCTCCCAAAACTCAAGGAAGATTAGATTTATGTTATACATTACACTTACACAATCAAAATTTAATTTGGATATCAAGAAAGCCACCAAAGAAATCATAAAAGTGCTGATTTTGGCCAAAAAACAGGATTATGCAATTCTTGTAAATTGGTCATAACTTTCAATTTTAACACTTAGCTCTCCCTACAAGCATCAAAACATGTTGAGAACTATGAAGGCCTAACCTCTAGCCATCTAAACCTCACAGACATGAAGTTTAGAGTGGTATAGTTGCCAAAAATTGAAAAAAAGCCAAAAATAGGACCTGTTTTTTCACAGAGTTTAGGTTCAAAAAATGTTGTGCAAGAGTAAGGTTAATGGTGAGATCGATACTCCAAAAAAAATACTAAGTTTTTTTCAGCTCATAAGGCAACTTTGTGGATATGTAGCACCTAGAAATTCATTTTCATACTCTTCAAATAATTCAAGCAAAATGGTCACTTAATAGGACACAAAAGTGTCCAAGGACATAAAAGTGTCCTGTTACCATTCTAGTGTTAAAGAGGTAGTAAATCACATGCGGACTCGAAGTTTTGATCTTCATGGTTCTTGCTACATGTGCAGCTGCCCTATATGCCTTCATCATGATGAAGTTGTCAACCATGGATGTCTTGCATACAAAAATGCAAGTATGAGCACCACTTCACTGTTGGAGTCTATACTCTGCCCTATACTTGCAGAACATAGTTTCCATAGCTACCAATGCTTAATGGGAACATGCAATGCATGCGGTGTAGGTAATATTCAGATCTGTCCAAGAGAAGAAGTTGAGCAGAGTAAGCAAGTATCTGTGAAGTTTTTTGAAAATATAGTGGGTGCCACTGGATTAAACAATGAAGCTAGAAAGAGCACTGTGAAAGACATTGTCCACAAGAAAATGCTGCCTAGAGAACTTTTACGAGTGTACCAAGACCACTTGAAGAAGTATGTCACTCACAATTTTATATTTAGGTGTCGAGCACAACAGTTCAAGGACTGCAATTCTTTGTTTCCAGATGATGTGGTTGTCTCCGTCGTTGACTTTGCAGAGAACTACTCCTTCAAGGAGCAAAATGAGATCCAGTCAATGCATTGGTACACTAAACAGGTCACTATCTTTGTCCTGATTACTTATTTCCGCATCGCATCAGTTGCAATAAAGAAGACCATGCACATTTTTGTCTCAGATGATAAACAACATGACACCTTATTTGTGCAGCATGCTGTTCTCTTACATGCTCAATGGTTGAGAGATCAAGGGCTAAGCTTTAGGAAACATTGGGTTTGGTCAGATGGCGCAGCTTCACAATTTAAAGCAAAGCGACCGTTTTACTTTGTTGCTAGATATTGGAACCTTACTGGCATGGAAATGAATTGGAATTTTTTTTTTCTCAGGACATGGAAAGGCGGAACATGATGGGGTTGGGGCTGGGGCTGTCATTAAAAGGGCTCTAACTCATGAGAAATTGAAGCAAAATAGCGTGCGGTTGACTTGTGCAGTTGAAGTTGTCTCTTTTTTGAGAATGCATCTCAATACTGGAGCAACTACTATGTATGACAAGCAAAAGAGGGAGGTCAGTAGGGTGTTATTGTAAGAAACTAGGCAACTAGGCTCTGGTAGATCCTCCTCCCAACCTCCCTTTATAGGGTAGGCTCCTAGCCCCTTGCCCTAGGCAACTAGGCAACTAGGCTCTGGTAGATCCTCCTCCCAACCTCCCTTTATAGGGTAGGCTCCTAGCCCCTTGCCCTAGATGGATCCCCTGTCCACATTGCCTAGCCCGGCCCGTGGCCGTAGTCCTTGCCTAGCCTAGTTCTTAGCAGGCACGTGACTGTTATGTGTTTTCTTATCATCAGGGTCATCATGAATATGTGCTTTCACGATGGCTTCCTCAAGTGTTTTAGGGTCCTGAGATTTGACGTACTTCTTAAGTTCTAGAGTCAGACCTCGTATGAACCCTCGTACTTGCTGAAAGGTATCCAAGCCTTCCAACTTGAGGATGACGTCCCGATAGTGAGAGATATATTCAAGGAGTGATGGATATTGGTGCATGGAACATGTGTCCCAGTCGGTCCAATTCCGATCAGCCTCATTTGTAGGCAAAAACTCCTTGCTGAACATTGTTTCAAAGGCTGCCCAACTCTGCGGTATGATGCTCTTTTCCTTGAGAGACATCCACCATTTGTAGGCCTTGCCTTCCAAAGTTAAGCTCGTTTGCAGAGCTCTTACTCCATCCGAAGTGCGCCATAAGGCGTGAATTCCATCCCATTTACTGAGAAAGATGTTCACTGCATCCTTATTGCGGTCCCGGTCTTCGCCTTTGAAAACTGGTGGTTTGAAATTTTTCAACAAATCATCTACCTCTTTGATAGTGAGAGTATGCAATGGTTCATTAGTTGGGCCTTGCCCTTGTGTTCCAACGTGCTCATGCATGTGAGTGTCAGCCGGCGGACTCTTAGTCTGCTGTTACATCAATTGAATGACTAAAGTAGAAAGTTTAGTAACATTTTCATTTAAAGCCTTAAAATTTTCGTCCATGACTGACATGCGTGTCTGAAGTGCACGAAATTCCTGAATATCGAGCAATTCCTAAGTATTTTCTCCTGCCATAGCGTCGCGGGTACTCTCCTTGAGAGTATCCGGCCGCGAGCCATCATTGGCAGGAGCGGGGATACTTTGCTCAAAATCGAAATTCATGTTGATATCTGAATCCATGGCTACACCGTGCAATGTAAGAAATACTCAGAAAAAAATAAAAAATACCGGATCTCGGTAGGACTTGTAAGGTATAGCTACTCCGTGTCGTAGTAGTGAATCGTCGTGCTAACTCCCGTAGTCGTAGTGTGCACCGTAACCGATAATTAGCCGTGCTAATTACGTTGGTCGTCAAGGCTTTGAGCAATCCGTAACTCCGTGATGTTGGATACTGTTTGAAAACTTACAAGTTGTCGTCGACAAGCTTGACGTCCTTCGGCGAAGCTATGGTTACTAAGTATGGTCGACTCGGATGGTGCTTTGAAATTGTTACGAAAACGCAATAAATATTGTAATTTCTACAGGTAGACCATGGGAAGGTCGTCGTGATTTTAGGTTGGTCGAACTGCTTGGCTTGCTTCACCAGAAGCTTGCCGACCTTGCTTAGCCGCCCCTTTGGTGGGAAGACTCGTGGGAAGGGCCGCTGAGAGTGGCCAAGACTTAATTCAATGGCCAAAGGCCTTCAAAGGCCTTTGAATAAGTATGAAAGCTCACTGTTGAGCTCGCAGGCAGCGTGAACGACGAGGACGAAGTGAAGCGGAGTTCCCAGCGGCTTGTACAGTCCGGCTATGGCCGTGATAAGATGGCTCAAAAGCCTGCAGCGTGAGGGCGCTTCCTTCAAGTCCAAAACCTCCCCGTTTGCTGCACCGTAAGTTGACGTCCAAAAAGGAAAGGCTGTCCCCGTGTTGGCAAAAAGCCACGGCTAAAACAGGAAAGACTCCATAAAAGGAGTGGTTCTCACCCACTGGACCTATTTTTAGAGGCCAAGGGTGACCACGCCTTTGAGAGAGAGTGTGTCTTTGATACCAGTGTAAGAAACTAGGCAACTAGGCTCTGGTATATCCTCCTCCCAACCTCCCTTTATAGGGTAGGCTCTTAGCCCCTTGCCGTAGATGGATCCCCTGTCCACATTGCCTAGCCCGGCCCGTGGCCGTAGTCCTTGCCTAGCATAGTTCTTAGGGTACAGGACCTGTGTCTTGATAGTTCTGGGAGGTCAAGCTAGGCGATGTTCAACGATCCAATCAATGGGACTGCAAACCATTTAAGGGCTCAAGAGAAATGCACTGTGTGAATGGGTATTCTGAGAACAACACTTGTGCATTGTGATCAAAACGGTTGTCATGCTTTTTTTTTCCTTGCAGGCTTGGCCATTGGAGAAAGTGTATGAATAGATCACATATGGAGATGTGGCAATATCACACTTTGAAGCCACTTGCTAATGATTCCCAGTCATACGGAGACTCAGTCGATGAGGAGTTCCATGGTGCCACTTATGCAGGTCATTAAGACTCCTTAAGCGATGCTCTCACACCTGGAGACAATTTTGCTATCACTTATGAAGAGAATAATGAGGAGTCTGTTGACTTCTACATTTTGAAGTGTGTAGTAGCTAAGGGCCTAACAACTAATCAGCAAATTGATGCATGGGGCAACAAGATAGAGAAGCATACTTATATGGTCACGGGCCATTGGTATAAATCCCTACAAGCAAACTTGTATGAGCTGTGAGATAACAAGCCAGTAGTTTTCATATATTCCCACTTGATAAGGGCAATAAAGTTCCCTATGGAGCCTATAGTGCTCGATGGCATAGGGGAAGTGTTCGAACTTTCCAATGAAAACCATGAGGCAATATACAATAGCATGCCCTTTGAATTGTAAATCAAATCTGATTTTATATCATCTAGTGAAAGATTGAACAAGATGGAATTGGTGTAAACATACGATGGAATTGACATGTTGGTTTTTGAGAATGCTTCACCACTCCCCCCACCCCCCCCCAAACATCACCACTAAAAAGTGTTGCAGTTTCATAAAAACTCAATAAAAATTTACCACTTTTTAGTGGTACTAAAGTGGTTTAGCCCCAGTAAAAAGTGTTGCAGTTTCAGAAAAACTCAATAAAAATGTACCACTTTTTAGTGGTACTAAAGTGGTTTAGCACCACTAAAAAGTGGTTTAGCCCCACTAAAAAGTGGTTAAGAATGCTTCACCACTCCCCCCAAAAATCACCATTAAATGGTGTTGTAGTTCCAGAAAAACTGTTGCAATAACATAATAAAAATTTAACCACGTTTTAGGGGTTTAGCACCACTAAAAAGTGGTTCTGAGACATTCAGAAGTGTAGAGACATGTATAGTGTAGAGACAGTAAAGTGCCAGAACTTCTGTATATTACAAAAAGTATATTACAACAATTATCGAGAAACGTCTACATATCCACCAAGAATGTATAATATATAACGTTTCTGGCACTTCCAGATATACAATCTCATTCATCTTCATTTATAACAAAGTGCTCAAAGACTAGACTCGAAAGTTCATCTTTGGGATTGCTGATGGGGTTTGCCTTTGTATACTCGAGGGTATTGGGGGTTAGTGCCCATCTGCACAGCCATGGAAACAGTGTGCGCGTGAGGTAATCAGAGTCTTGTTCTTCATCAAGAGGATCAAAGGTGGGTGGACATATATAGTTGTCCTAGACATTGCGCAGATTTTTATATCTGGAGTCATCTACTAGCAATGTCCGAGAGGAGTCATATTTTGGAAACTTGTTCCAAACATGGTAAAGGGGCTTGAAAGACACAGGTTCACCTGCAAGGTCTCTTGGAGCTCCAACAATCTCTTCAAAATACGACCACTTTTCACATTGCCAGTTTGAGAAGAGATCCCTAAAGTAATAAGTCCTATGTTCCCATATGTCTCGCCAACATGTACTGAGGATATGCTCAATGTTAGCAGCAGTACAAGTGCTCCAAATCATTGCATCTTCTATTTGCCTCAAATCCCAAACAAATTGCTCAACATCTCTACGGTAGTAGATCCACAACTTCTCGTCCACTCTTTTTAGTTTAACTCTGTCGAAAGCTGGACGTGGAGGGTGTTTAAGTTGTCCAGTCTTTGGATCACGTTTGGTTACATCTCGTTTCACGAATAGTCCATCGAGATCAAGGATGATGAGCTTTTTGATCTTGCAGAAATTCGAAACAAGATATCCCCATCCAGGGAAGTTTGGCGAAATCTCCTCAATTTCGGGGCAAACTGCTAGTTCCTGGTCTTCCTCTACTTTATCTAGTGTTACATCTGCATCCTGCTTAGCTGCTATGTATTCAACCTTATCATCTGGTTCTTGAACATCTCCAATCCATCTAAGTTCTGCCATAAACAAGTGGCATGCCTTAAAAACCTCAATCAGATTGACATATTAACCTTTTCAAAAACACTTGGAAAGTATACCTTCTAGGCTATTGATTTCCATTTCATTAATTTCCTGAACTTCTATGGCAACAGTCCACTTGGCAGGAGATACTGGAGATAAAAAATAAGCTCTACTTCAAGATGCTCATGATGATGTCGAAAAGAACAATACGAGTACAATAAATAGACAGTCAATGAACAATATGAGTACAATAAATATACAATCAATGAGCAATAAACAACTAGTGAACGAAAAATAAAGCCATCATTTCATTATCATCAAAATGAGGGTAAAAAGACAAAATTACAAAGAGGCTACAAAGCACAAAAGGTTAACAGGGGTTACAGAAGTTTCTATGGGACTTTGGTTTGGGAGGTTTAAGGTTGGGTGCTTGGAGGTTAGTCTTTTTCTGAGCAGATGAAGGCTCCTTGGATTTTTTACCTCCTGGAGTAGGATATGGAGGCTCGGATGCAACCTTAGCTTTTTTCTTTGGTGTGGCGCGCTCTTTAGTGTTGCTCCTCTTTTTCCTACGCCCCAAAATCTCTGCACAAACCTGTGAAATAAGAAGTTCTGAGTCCTCATCAGACAAGTTCACTGTTGTATCCTTTTCAATTAGCTTCTTAGATGATTTTTCAGCGTCCTCTATTTCCTTGTTCATTGCAGGTTCTGGCTTCAGAGGCACCTCGGCTGACTCCTTGGATGCGTCACCTTGAGCTCCCACTACATCTGCTCTTTTTTCAGCCCTTTTTTCTGCCTTTTGTTCGTCCGGAGTGTCTTCACCTGCTTGTTTCTGGGATGCATTCTTATCCCCTCACCCACCACACATGCTATCAATATTGGGCTTGCGTGATGACCCAGCTTGGGAGTGTGCTACATAAAAGACAATGTAATAATACTCAATATTAAGCTATGTGAACATTCAAAGAGAAGAATGTTCCACAGAATATTACCAATTCCATCAACAGGAGATCCAAAGATGCCTTCCATTGGATCTTTCTCTGCAATTACATGGAGAAAAGAAACAAAATGGTCAAGAAATGAATCTACAATCAGCTTCATATCATAAGGTATAAAAACATCGATTACCTGTATCAACATGTTCATCCATGTTTGCCTCTCCAGGTGCCAGCAGCTTCAAAGCATCTTTTAAAGGTTCCTCACATCCATGAAATAAACATTGGCCGGTAGACTTACAGGCAGTTACAAAACAAAGTGGGTGATACGGATGTTGACACCGGAGCATGTAGACACCGGTAATAACAGTCTACATGATAGACATCCCACAAGCAACACAATCACCTAATCGCACACAGCTATTGTCCGATCCCAAATGAACAGGCGGCCTGATAGGAAGGATAGGCATTCTTGACTTGAACAAATTAATAATTGTTTCCACAAATCGAAGATGCCCTGTCGCCACTTCTACTTCCCATAACAAAGTGTCATGCTGACCCTATAAAAAAATAGCACTGTGTACTTTATAAAACAGTATAAGTGTTTGTGCATTACTTTCAAGAGTCTTCATCACTTTATGTGGTACCACTTAAGAGTGTTATATAAACACATTTAAGTGGTCTTTTACCATATAAAATGGTCTCTAACCATTTTTTCCTTATTAGAGTTTAACCACTTTTAAGTAATATCAACTACTACTAGGTGAATCAATCAAGCTTACATACCTGTAACTGTGATGCCTCTTCACCTAGGTTATCGAGATTGTGCACTTCAATATCAAGTCCCATGTCTTTGAGAGCCTCCTTTATGATTTGAATCAAGGTCTCAAGCTTTGCCATTGCTTCCTCGTTTGGTACAAGCCCAGCCTTATGCAACTTGAGTTCCTCCATATCCTTGTTCATTCTCTCTACGATCTTGGCGGCACCTCGCATCAAACCAACCTGCTCATCTCTCTTTGTCTTTGATTGATCTAAAGCAATTTTTATTGCTTCAAGACATTGCTCCTTCTCTTTTAACTTTTCAGCAGCATTAGCCTTCATGCTAGAAATAGCTGCTACATCAGCCGTTGATGCAGAAAATGTAGTCGAGGAAACATTTGACATTCCAAATGTTCCCATCGAGCCAAAGGCCCGCTTCTTTAGAAATTCCTCCTTAGCCTGCCCTGAAAATTGATGTCCACCTGAGTATGTCTGCCAGTCAAAGCCTCTGCCAGTACTGTCAGTGTAATTAGGCATATTTTCTGCATTAAATTTCCACTGGCTTCCAAGACATGGACCGTTTGTGGACCTCCATTTCTCCAATTTTCTATTTAAAGTTTTCTGTTGGCGTAACATTTTGATAACACCTTCAGCATACATAGCCCATGCAACTAAACCTTCAGAATCTTCAGTGGCCTTGCACTTCTGCCAAGTAAATCCATGTGCAAAATGCATGCCTACCTCGTTGTTTGGGGGAGCTCCTTGATATACTTTGTGGTATAGCAGGAGACATTCTTCATACATTTCAGGCCTCAGCCCCTTTAAATGCATCTTCTCCTTTTGGTGTCGCTTGTAAAGCCATACACTAAGCCACTCCTCATCTGAGAAATCATAATCACATAGGAGCTTCGGATCCTGGCCAGCCAAGCATAGCCCATATTCGGTATGAAAATCTTCCTTGGTGAAGCAAAATTTTGTTTGAGTGGGTAAGGCCACTCGTGGTACTGTCCACCTCCCTGTAAAAACATATAAGAATGCATGCTAGTATGTAATGAGCCATAATTAAACTTGTTTTATCAACAATAAGAAGTGGTTGAAATGATTTCTGCACCATTCTCAATGGTACTGCAAAATTTTTAAGTGGTGGTGTACCACTAAATGGTTCTCAACCACTTAAAACTGGTTAGGTAACACTAAAAAGTCATGCTACACCCCTATTTTCTAGTGATACATCCCCTTTTGGAGTTTCTTCACCTCTTTAAAGTGGTGCTCTAGCACATAAAAGTCGACTGAACCACTGTTCAGTTGTGCTACACCGATGTGAATTGTTGTACACAACTTAAAATTGGTGCTACACTCCTAAAAAGTGGTGCTTCACCAATAGATTGTGGTATCTCCTTGTAAAGCTTCATCACTTAAAAGCACTTAACCACCACTTTTAGCAAAGATGCTGAACTAACGATTATTGCACTTTTGTAAAGCATCACTAAAAAGTGGTTCTATAGCATTGAAAGTGGTTGACCATCATGCATCGCCACTTAAATGTGATCTGAACCACAAAAAGTGGTGACCACCACTTTATACCAAATAACGTTCAGGTTAAGAAGCACCACTTTTCAGTGGTCCTACACACTTTTAAGGTACCGAATAACGTTCTAGTTAAGGAGCATCACTTTATAGTGATGTTCACCACTTGAAAGTGGTCTTCACCACTATAAAGACCACTTAAATGTGATTTGAACCACAAAAAGTGATCAACACCACTTTATTGGTGTTCACCACTTTAAACCAAATAACGTTCAGGGTAAAAAGCACCATTTTTCAGTGGTTTTACACACTTTTAAGGTACCGCATAAAGTTCTAGTTAAGAAGCAGCACTTTATAGTTGTGTTTACCACTAGAAAGTGGTGCTTCTTAACTAGAACGTTATTCGGTACCTTAAAAGTATGTAAAACCACTGAAAAGTGGTGCACCATCGTGATGCTTCGCTTAAAAGTGATGCTTCACCACAAAATAGTTAGGGTTTTCCACTGGAAAGTGATGCACCCATTGTATCGCCAGTTTTTACTAGAACCTTACCTCTTTCTAGTGCTGCCCAGCACTTTAAAGTGGTCCAGTATCACTTTTAAGAGATGGTGCACCATATCAGCATAACTACGTAGTGATGCAACCATGGTTTCTGCCCAACTTTAAAGGGTGTTGCAGGTGCACCACTTCAACACAGCCTATCAGTGGTGCTGTATCCATAAAAAGTGGGGTTCACCCACTTGATATTTACTAGTGGTGTGCACACTACTTTTTCCTAATAAAGCAACACTTTAATTGAATCCATGGGGGAAATACCTGCATCTAACTTGCTGAACATTTTGCTTCTTAGGTGTACCCTTGGGGGACTCGGAAGTTCTTTTTGTAGCATGCATGTGCAAAAAATTCAGAAATTTTACAAGACATAAAACCAATTTTAGAAATGCATGCATGATGCATCTAACCTGTTTTGATAGGCGACTCGTGCGTAGAGCTCTTTCCCTTCCTAGGTGTACCCTTCTCAGAGTTTGAAGGTCCTTTTGTAGCCTGGTTCTTCATCCTGAAAAAATAAAAAATGCCACATAGATACAAGATCAATAGTTAAATGCATTCATGCTTGAACCTGCATGATGCATTCGTATAAGCATGCACACACAGTTGATAAAATCTGCATTCATGCTTCAAGCTGCATGATGCATTCTTATAAAGCATTCACAAGGGTGATCAATTAGATGTGCACAATGCATATACATTCCAGAAATAAATTCTAAACTTACACATGCATCATTAACAGTTACAATCCATGATTATCTTGCCACCCACAGACCAAATCGCCAAGGGTTGAACCTGGGTCCTTACGCACCCACCCATTCACTTTAACCACTAGGCCAAGCCCCCTTTGGTTATCTTGCCACACATTCAGAGACAAGCATAAATCGCTTCTACATCTGCATGAAGCATGTTAAAACATGAATCAATGCTACCTGGAAATGCTACCTAGGAAAACCAGCCACATTTAAATTCAACCAACATTCGAGATAGAATGCCTCAAGCTACATGATGAAAGATACTTGTTGCTGCTGCAGGGGATTTTTACTGAAGTACTCCTCCTGAATTTGCTTGCTGTTGTTGTGATGTTGCTGCTTGTTGCTTCGTCTAGCAGAGAAACGCAGAGGAGGAAGGAGAAAAGGAATCAGAAACCTGAATGGCGCTGGCGAGACAGAGAGAGAGGGGAGGAACGAGCGAGACAGAGTGGGAGGGACAAGACTCGAGAGAATATTTGCATTAAGTGCTTGAATGTACCTTGAGGTGATCATTAATTAGTAAGCGCTTTCACTTAGTACACGTCAAATTTTAACCCTTTTCTTCCATAAATTTTGAATTTAATCCCACTCTTTCAAACGCCTAAACCACCCATTTTCTCAACCCCAAAAACCATATACTATATAGTGGCAAAACCGGTCCACCTATACATGCTTTCACCCACTATTGCAAATGTATGTTCATATTCAATTCCACAAGAAGTCACAATAATTTGCTCTAGGATACCTAGAGGTTTTTCCGTGTATCCATCTGCAAGTTGCAGCTTCATTCTAGTTTTCCTAAGTGGTGGTCTACCCCATTTTTCCCAAATGTCTTTTGTGGCTATGGCTACTCCAGCCCCACTATCAAGTATAGCCAAAGTTTTAACTCCTTTGTATTCCACAGGTAAAGTGGTTTTTCCTTCTTCTCCTTTGCAATATTCCCCCACCTTGTTTATCTGCACAGGTTTAGCGTTTCCACTTTCTTGTTGAGTTTTGTTTGATTGTTCCTTTGAGGGTAGATATTGAAGAGGTATCTTTAATCCCATCTTCCCCAAATTGTTGCCTACTTCATCCCATACATGTGGTCTAATCTTAAGCAGTTTAGATAGAGTAATGGTGCACTGCATACTCTTTGTATCCATCATCTTGGATATGGGTTTTCCTCTGAGATGGAACCACTCTAGTCTCTGAGTCTGCCTCATGTTCTCCTATGTATGAGGGTAAGGTCTTCAAGGACTCTAGTTTTCTTTCAATTGAAACTTCTCTCCCTGCATCTCCATTTAGAGATTGAATGTCTCCCTGATAGACTTCATGCCCTGTATTGACCTCAGTTATGGGTGCAGATTGGAAAGTCACACTTCCATCTTTTGCACTTATAATTGCTTCCCACAATTCATTTGGCCATGACTCATCTATCTCTGGGATAGGCGCCATAAATTGTGATCTTGACCTTGCATCATTAGTGGTGTTGGCCACTACTTGATCATCTAGTTGAATTTCTAGGTTGTTGGTTTCTTGTGTTGCAGTCTTTGTTTGCACATTCTTTTGTGATTCTAGCTCAATGTTTCTTTGATTTAATGTTTCAACAACCTTTGCCTTAGGCATTTCAAATCCCACACTTTTTGGTTTTGTTTCTGGAGGTGGAATTGGTGCTTCAGGCTTCATCATTGCCTGTGCATTTTTTACCAATTCCTTACACATTTTCAACCTCTAAGTCTCTACCTCAGCATGAGGATATTTCATCCATCGTTGCTCTAGGGTTTGGTTGGGTTTCAATCTAGCCTCAGATGCTTCCAGTGCAGCATCTAATGGCTCTAGGACTTTGTGTACCAACAAAGATCCTCCAGAAGACACCTTCCTTGGTTTCTTATCGCTCACCACCGTTTTGTTTTCTCGTTCTTGTTGCTCCTTTGTCTCTTGTAATTCTGTTTGTAGTGCATTTTGATTTGTAATTGTTTTTGCTTTAATTCTGTCTCTTTTGGCTTTCCAAGATTTTCTCCCAGTCCTCACTAACACACTAGTTGTTTCCCCTTGTTTGGGTTGTTGATCTTTCTTATCATTAGCTTGGTCCTCAGCATTTTTGTTTGCTTGAGCTCTAGTCACTACCTTCACATGAATTTTGGGTTCTGCCTCTGATCCACTTGGATAAGGTACCACTCCCACAACATTCATTGTTGTTTTCCCCTGTTTGTTTGGGTGTTTTGGACAATTTGGAACAATGTGTGTAATGGCACACTCCAAACAATATCCAATTATCTCTATACGAGAACAATTCTTGGCCCAATGATTACCTCCACACTTGTAGCATGGTCCATCTTGTTGGGTCACTGGTGGCACAATTGATGGTTGTTCTTGCTTAGCCAGAATGGTCTCTGGTCTACACTCTTGAATGGCTATGAACATCAAAGTGTCCTCATTCAATGAATAGAGTTTTCTCATAGATTCTTGCCCTAGCCTAGGTTGTGATACCTCATCTCTTTGTAAAGCCCTTGATACAACCCTATTTTGAAATAATGGATAATTTGGTAATGGAATTTGTTTTTCTATTTGATGTCCAAATAGTATCCCCCTCGTGTAGGTTTGTTTACAATTGTCAACTAGGTATAACGCTTCTCTCGTGACTTGTTCAAAGGAAGTACATCCTTTTAAGTGCAAATCTTTCTTAAGAGTTTCATTTTTCAAACCCTCTATGAAGAGAAGTGATAATCTTTCATCCTGTGGTAACTCGCGTTCCAGACATCTCTCTATATATTGTTTGAAGCATAGCGATGCTTCCTTCACTCTCTCATCTTCTTTTTGCTTGAAAGCATAGATTTGGAACACTATGTTATTCTTGATTCCCCTTTTAGAGAACTCCACAACAAATTCTTGCAACAGTTGTTCAACGTTTGAGAAGGCATTTTTGTCCAATGGTTGGAACCAATTCAATGCTATCCCTTCCAAGGTCAAGAGGGAAGGATCAAGTGTGCAGAAGAGTACCAACTATCGAGGAAATTCCAGCCATTCTAAAAGGTTTGCATGAAGAGGCATGTGGTGGTCATTTTGCCCAAGAATCAACTGTGAAGAAGATTTTGCTTGCGGGGTATGTTTGGCCAAGCTTGCATGTGGATGTTCAACATTGGTGTAAAAGCTGTCACAATTGTCAGATAAATGGAAATAGAAGGTTGGTGCATGGCCCGAGGCAAATAGTGCTTGCAAATGGACCCTTTGAAAAGTGGAGCATTGATGCTATGGGTCCTCTGCCTAGGAAAAAAAATGGTAAACTCTACATTTTAGTGGCTGTAGACTATATGACTAGGTGGGTGGAAGCTCGAAGTGTGGCAAGAGTGAATGAGAGGACAATTAGCAAGTTTGTGTACAATCACATTTGTTGCAGATTTGGCACACCTTTGGAGATTGTTTCTGATAACTGTGCAGGGTTTAGGAAGGGCTTGCTCACAGAAGTTTGTGAAGAGCTTCACATTCTACATCGTCATAGCACACCATACTACCCACAGTCAAATGGTTTGGTGGAGAAGGCTAATGGTGTCATTGCAGGAATCATTAGAAAGATGGTGCAAAACAAGACAAAATTATGGGATGACTTCTTGGATGGTGCCTTGTGGGCATATCGAACCACATATAGGGAAGCCACAGAGTTCACACCATTTCACTTGGTCTATGGTCAAGAGGCTTTGCAGCCTATTAAGCTCAACATTCCAACAATGCGACTTCATGGCAAAGGAGCACAAGATGATCAAGAGGTATGGATGGATCAACTTCTTACGTTAGTGGAGCTTGAGTGGAAAAGAGAAGCAGCATATGAGTGCTACAAGACGAAAGCCACACAAGCGAAAGAAACGCACGACAAGAAACTGAAGGACAAAGGCATCAAGGAAGGAGAGCTTATGCTAAGGTATGACAATCGACTTGACAATCATTTTGATGCCAAGTTTGAAACTAGATGGCAAGGGCCATACATAGTCAAGAAGGCTTTCAATTCTAGTTACTATCAGCTTATGGACTTGAATGGTAAAGAGCACTCCAGGAAGGTAAACGGGTATCGCTTGAAGCCCTATTTGAGTCGCCTTCTACCAAAGAATCTACCAAAGATCTGTGTCCAAAGGCCGCTGTCTCATGTAAGTATTGCTACATGAAGCATGAGTGTAACTCCAGCCAAAATTCTGAGGGGCCAAACAATGAAGATCTCGTCAAGGACTCTGAAGCACTCTCTTTGGAAAAGATGCTCTATGATGGTTCATGAATATACCATCATCCTGGGGGAGGGATAATGATAGCCATTTTTCGGCTCTCCATAATTGTCATATTAAGTTACTCCACCCTACCAAATTCACCCAAACGTTATGGCTATCCCTACCATTTCCCTCTACATAGGCGTGTGTGAGTTAGGGGGCTTTTCCCATATCTTCTTAAAAACCCTCAACTATCTAGTCACTTGGCTAGTTGAGCCAAAAAAATAAAAAAAATAAAAAAATAAAAGTATATTATGGCCTCTTTGTGTGTAAATATTTCATTGTATATATGGCCTAAATATAGAGATTTTTTATAATTATTTTGGTATTTTATTTAAATATTTCTACTTAGGTGTGTGTTTTATTAAACCTATGTACACCTTCTTTCATCCTCTTACACCATAATGATATTTTTTGCCAATATGTACATACTCTAACCTCATATTTTTTCTTTATACAACTCACTCCCACATTTTCACCCTCACCCTCGTGAAAACAAAAAATTGATTTCTACTCATTGGTTACTTTTATTATATTATTTACTTGCATACCTTTTCCTCTTTCACCCAAAATAATTCAAGGAGGGACCATATCATATGATTCCAATATCTTTCCATATCCGTAACTCCTCCATATTTTTATTATTATTTTTACTCATTATTCTAACACCATGTGCTCATTGAGCTAAAGTCCATGAATAGTCCATACACTAGTCCCACCATGTATATATTTCTTTATTCACCAATAATCCTCCTCCATGCATGGGTCAAGGGCAACTTGGATGCTTTGTATTATAATATGACAAAGGAGGGGTTCACTCTTGGATGCATTGTACAAATTCAACAAAGGAGGGGGCCACTAAAAGACTTTTGCAGGCATAAAAAACAGGCTTTTTGGTGAGAATTTTTGCACCTATCTCCACTCCGAATTTCGAGCGTTGGTCAAAAGGGAAAATGTAGCTCACGCTTTAAATAATCACCTCAAATGTTTTCATGATTTTTGGAGCTACGAGCGGTGAGCTATGATTTTTTGAGTGGACCGCAGTCTGCCCACTTTTCTCACAAGTAGCCCTTAGTCTTCTCTCACCCTTCCACACACCTACTCACTCTTACACATCCCTCCCTCTCCTACCCTCACTCAAACCTGCAATTTCCATGGCTTCTCCCACCCTCTTCACGATTATCCTTCTCTCTCATCCCTATAGTTCTTTTATGAATCTCTACATACATACACCCTCTCCATGTCTCTCTCTATTGCTTCTATGTTACAATTTCATTTACCTCTCCTAAAAATATCTAAAATTCAGCATCTTAACCATGATAACTTCTGAAAATTGAAGATTTTTCATCAACAAATCCTCTTTTCATCGTGGTGGTCAACCGTGGCGGCGGCGTAAGGAAGCAAAGAAGAAGAAGACCAGTGGTCATTTTTTCCACAATCTACACAAGGGTGAGTTCAAGCTTCTTCAAAGCTTCACCATCTCAATGATTCTCTTTTAATTCACCCCTCTTCCTTCATCAAATCAACTCATCCTACCCATTGTAAATGTATCACTAACAATTCTAGTGATTATTACCACTAAGAACTAACTTCTCTTGTAAAAATGCACCCACACTATCAACATATGGAGTAGGCAACCGCACAAGTAAACCAAATTCACTCACTCCCATGGAAGTTTCTCTCCTTTCACCACATCAATAATTCTCTTACTTGAGCCCACATCCATGTGACTCAAGAGAAAAGAGAGACCCCATTCTCATTTGAAATTCATAAAAATTCATAATCCTTGATCTTTCCTAATAAAATTGATTAGACTTAATCCTAATCAAGGCTTCTAAAACCTATAAATAGAACCCATTACTCCTTGTAAAAGGCATCACTATACCATTGCACACTAGATTGAGCGTAGCACACGTCAGTTCTATCTTGGTTGTAAAGAGAGAGTAAGCTTTCTATACACCATCACTTTGGTGCATAGAAAAGCTTGAGCTAGTTTGAGTGAGTGCGAGTAGAAGATATTCTTCCTACCATTGTTGTATCTACCCCAACATCAATGAATTGGTAGTTTTGGGTGCAATTCATGTCCAAAGGCTCATGCTTCTCCTCCAATTTGGCTTGGCAAACTCATTCAGCTTCATAAGGTGACTTGTTTCATTGAAGGTTGTTGTTTTGTTGCTTGTGATTCATTGGCTATTGTTTGGCTACCATTGTAAGAGGGTGGATGGTGAGAGAGCTCCCATAACCCTAAGACAATGTGCTAGTGATGCTATAACCAAATCTTGTCACTTGATTCCCCAAGCTCTAAGTTCCTTTTTGTGCAAAATATAAAGTTGAAGCTAAGTTGTACACCATCTCTCTCTCTCTCTCTCTCGTGTTTTAGTGTGTGAGAGTGTTCCATTGGTGTTAGGGTTAGTGTAAATTCCTTGCTTGTTTGTGGGTTGCTCTAACGATTCTCCTCTTTTGCGTCCTAGTTCGCTCTTAAACTAAGTGGTGCCCCTTGTGTAGTTGGGATTTGGCTGTGGGTTTGTTGTTTTAGTTTGTGTTGTGCTTTGCCCCAACACCATTGAGCAGCACGGGAGCCTTGAAGGGTGTCTAGAGGTTGCTCTTCTTGTTGCCCGCCCTGGACCGCCTCAATTTTGGTGCCCCCACTGAGGACAGGCTTGTGTATGTTTTGTGAAGGCTCAACCTTTAGCACAATCAAGTAGCTTGCATGAATCACGAGAATTTGTATGATCCCTTCATTCCCACTGCAAGGCAAAAGGTACACATAATTGTTAGTACTAAGTTGCAATTTAAGCGAGTAATTCGTAGAATTTTAGTTCCTCTTAGGTTGGTAGAGATAAACGCATCAGTAAATCCTTTTATTTTTCCTCTCATTAGGTACGACCTTAGTTTGGATGTCTATATTTTTGTTTTGTTTTAAGAATTAGGTCATGCATAGACTATGGATAATGGTCCAGGAATACAGGTTTTTCCTTTCATTTCACTCCACACATTAGAGTAAACATTGCAATTAGTAGAAAAATCCATTTTCAACAACGTATGGTATTCATGTTTGGTGCCCAAAGAGTAGGAGAAATTCTCGCGTCACCAAACCTTGTCATTCTACCTCTTATTGATTATCATAGGTCATTTGATGTGAATATTTTTATTTTGTTGTAGAATAGATTACAATTTAGAAAATATTATTGTGTAAATCTTTTAAAGAAAGAAAAAACAAAAACGCGTCACTTTGAAATCAATTCAATGGAGAGCCAACGCCAAATGTCTCGATATCCTCTTTTCTTTGGAGAGCCTCGAGAGGATGCATAATTATTTCTAGCGAATTTCAAGATGTCTTGCCGTATCAAGAGGATAGTAACTGATCAAGAACGTGTAGAAATGTTTGAGGTGGTCCTTAGGAAAGATGCTAGCACTTGGTTTGACTCTTTGCCTGAGGAAGTTAAAGGGAATTACACGGAAGTTTTGAATCGTTTCAAGAAATACTTCTTTGATCCCCAAAACACTCAGAAATTATGGCAAGACATTGTTTCTCATAAGCAAAAAGACTTAGATGACTACTACTTGTACAAGCAAGAGTTCCTACGTCTTTGGGCTCTATGGATACGAAATGTTGCTAACCCTGGTGATGGTGCAGAATTTCTAAAGAAGGAGAGGTTCATAGCCGGGGACTCTTTCTTGACCTTAAGGTAAAAATTGAGGCGGGTGCACCTGCTACCTTTGATGCAGCTAAAACTAGGGCTGCTGAGAAATATAGGAAACTCAAGTGCTTAAGGGGGAAGGTTCCAATAGAAGGTCTTAGACCCAAAGGTAAGTCACAAGCATCAACATCTAAGGAGCTTCCTGAGGTAACGGCGGAAGTGATTGAGAAGTTAAATGACTCTTTAAGCAACTTGTCAATTCAGCTAGCACAAGCTGTAGGTCTAAAGGGACAAGCAAAGAAGTCTGAAGAGCGAGACCCACGACCTAGGAGAGTCTTGCAATGTTGGAATTGCGGTGAGTCTGGACATGGGATGTATAATTGTCCTTGGCCCCGTGGGGAGCCAGGGAGACCTAACTTGAATTACCCAGTGATGAATGCAGGTGAAGGAACTAGTCAGCAACCACGGCTTATACAAAATCCAAATGGAGCAAGACCACCTCCACAAGGAGTGGAAGGAGTTCCACCTTTGCCAGACCCAAACGTGCATGTGGTAGAGGTGACAAATTCAAGAGAGGTTGACATGGAAGCAAATGGCATTAAGCGTGGCTGACGGAAAGGTAAGGAGAAAGAAGGAGTTACATCACAAAGTGACCATGGACAAGAAAAGAAGGCAAAGGAGACCAAGGAAGCTAAGAGGACTCGACGTCGTATCAACCTCCAAGACTTTCCTCTTGGACATGGAATGGCTCCATACAACTTGTTGGAAGACATGAGAGGTAAGGGTCCTGATATCTCATGGCCTCAGTTTCCTGCATTATGCCCACAAGTTAGGAGGGATTTAACAAGGAAAGTTAGCACTAGGAGAAAGGTAAAAGAGAGTGTGCCTGTTGTAAAAATTGCACAAGATGAAATGAATGAGGACATTACACCTGTGCTAGATTGTTACATAAAAGGGAGATTGGTTAGGAAAGGTCTAGTGGATGGGGGTGCACAAATTTGCATCATGACAGAGGGACTCATGCAAAAACTAGGCATGCATATCCATGAGACACCTGAAATTACGGTCAAGATGGAAAACAATATCAAGGCTAGGTGCGTAGGCATTTGTAAAAATGTTGTTGTGGAGGCCTTTGGCATTAAGAAGGCAGTGGATTTCTATGTCATGTCTACCAAAGGAAATGGTTACCCATTTATCCTAGGGAGACCATGGCTAATGAAAATGCGAGCTTTGCAGGATTGGGAGAGTGGAAATCTAATTTGCAGGAATGATAATCATAAGAAGGTTGTCTTTGACATGAAGGAGCAACGCCAAGAGGAGCTCCATGAAGAATCATCTCAAAGTGAGACGGAAGAAGGTTGGACCGATAACACTTCAGAAGAAGAAAGTAGCGGCAGCATTACTGAAGAGGAGTCTTCCATCGAAGTCATGGGGGTAAGGTTTAAGCCAACCAACCAAGAGACCCCTTGTCAAGGTTTGGAGGAGGTAGGTTCCCAAGAGAACCAAAAAGTGGAAGATGAAAGAATGCTAGAAGGTATGCTATCTACAACACTTACAAAGGATGAAAGAGAGGAGTTCAAATGTGTGCTAAGGAAATGTCCTAGGCTTTTTGCTAAAGACTACACCGATGTGCGTGGAGTAGATGCTGTTCAACACAAAATTGAGTTGAAGCCATAGGCCACACCTAAGGCTCAGAAGCTACGAAGGCTAGGAGTCATCAAGGAGCAGGCGTTACTCGAGGAGGTAAGAAAGCTTCTAGCAGCAGATTTCATTTATCCAGTGGAGAATTCAGAGTGGGTCTCTCCTGTTGTTGTCACTCCTAAGAAAAAGGGAAAGTGGAGGGTGTGTGTGGATTACTGTCCACTCAATGAGGCAACAAAAAGAGATCACTTTCCCCTCCCATTTCAGGATGAGATACTAAATGAGGTAGCTGGTCATGAGAAGTACACTGTGTGTGATGGCTACTCAGGCTACTTTCAAATAGGTATCGCATTAGAAGATCAATTGAAAACAACCTTTATCACTCCTTGGGGTTGTTATGCTTTTAGAGTCATGCCATTTGGTCTGACAAATACTCCTGTAACATTCCAACGTTTCATGAACATGGTGTTTCAAGCATTCTTTGGAAAGTCAATTAGGGTGTTCATTGATGATTTCTGCATTTATAGCTCAAAATCATTGCATCTACAAAGGGTAGAAGAAGGTTTAAAGAAGCTCTAGGACATGGGAGGTCAACTCAACCCCGACAAGTGCCACATAGGTGAGGATGAAGTGATCTTGCTCGGTCACAAGGTTTCCTATAAAGGCATTGAGGTGGATCCTTCAAAGGCAAAGGCTCTTATTGAGCTCCCATCACCGAAGAGTCTTAAGGAGGTCATCTCTTTCATTCAGAAGGTGAAGTATATGTCACGCTTCATTCACTTAGCCTCGGAGTTGCTTCATCCTTTTCAAAAGTTGACACAACAAGTAGAATTTGCATGGGCTGATGAGCTTGAAGAGTATTTTTGTAACATTAAAGTCATTTTGTCAGAGATACCAACACTCATGCCTCCTTGTTGGGAGTACACATTCTTTGTTAGCTCTAGTGTTGGAAGGGAAACAATTGGTGCTGTGTTGCTACAACAAGATCCCCACAGTACAAGGATGCGACCCATCTACTTTTCTAGTAGGGTCATGAATGCTTTGGAGAGAGACTACACAGAAGCCGAACTCATGATGCTTTCTCTCATGTTTGCGGTGAGAAAGTTTAGATCCTACCTGCTACCAAAACTTTTTGTAATTCTCACTGCAAAAAATTTGTTCCCTTGGGTGTCATCTCAAATGAATCTTAGTACTAGGATCTCAAAATGGATTATGGAGTTGCAAGAGTTCCAATACTCTTTCAAGGTAGAAGATAGTGTGCGTGCACAATTGGCAGGGATTCTCACTTATAGGGTACATGAGAAGGAAATTAAGGTGCCTCAAGTAAAGACCCTACCATTGCCACCACCAAAAAGTATTCCCAATGCTTTTACCTTGTTCTTTGATGGAGCTTTTCGACGAGCCACAGGGAAAGCAGGGGGAGGGCTAGTGTTGCTCAACCCAAGTGGAGAGGTGGTCATGAAAGAGAAGGTCAATCTACCAGGTTCAACTAGCAACAATGAAGCAGAATACGACACACTAATTCATGGTTTGAAGATGTGCATTGGCCAAGGGATAAAACATCTCATGGTAAAGGGAGATGCACTTCTCATTGTTAAACAGATTTTAGGCATTTGGGCATGCAAGAATGAAAGCTTAAGGACAAAAGTTCATGCCATTCATAGGATGTTTAATCAGTTTGAAGAAGTGCAACTATATCATATTCCGAGGAAACAAAATGAACATGCCGATTTACTTGCACAACAAGCAGTTACATGTGTTGAGAGAGAAGTGCAGGTCATCATGGTGGCAGCAGCTGTCAAGCAACCGAGATACCAGGGATTGGAGTCATTGGCTCCCATTATTGGCTACCTTTTGGAGGGTGAGTTTCCACAAGACTTCACGAAGGCTCAGAAGAGGAGACTCATGAAGAAGGCAAGTTTCTATCTCTTCCTAGAAGGCTCCCTCCATCAAAGAGGGAAGGATCAAGTGTGCAGAAGAGTACCAACTATCGAGGAAATTCCAGCCATTCTAAAAGCTTTTCATGAAGAGGCATGTGGTGGTCATTTTGCCCAAGAATCAACTATGAAGAAGATTTTGCTTGCAGGGTATGTTTGGCCAAGCTTGCATGTGGATGTTCAACATTGGTGTAAAAGCTGTCACAATTGTCAGATAAATGGAAATAGAAGGTTGGTGCATGGCCCGAGGCAAATAGTGCTTGCAAATGGACCCTTTGAAAAGTGGAGCATTGATGCTATGGGTCCTCTGCCTAGGAAAAAAAATGGTAAACTCTACATTTTAGTGGCTGTAGACTATATGACTAGGTGGGTGGAAGGTCGAAGTGTGGCAAGAGTGAATGAGAGGACAATTAGCAAGTTTGTGTACAATCACATTTGTTGCAGATTTGGCACACCTTTGGAGATTGTTTCTGATAACTGTGCAGGGTTTAGGAAGGGCTTGCTCACAGAAGTTTGTGAAGAGCTTCACATTCTACATCGTCATAGCACACCATACTACCCATAGTCAAATGGTTTGGTGGAGAAGGCTAATGGTGTCATTGCAGGAATCATTAGAAAGATGGTGCAAAACAAGAAAAAATTATGGGATGACTTCTTGGATGGTGCCTTGTGGGCATATCGAACCACATATAGGGAAGCCACGGAGTTCACACCATTTCACTTGGTCTATGGTCAAGAGGCTTTGCAGCCTATCGAGCTCAACATTCCAACAATGCGACTTCATGGCAAAGGAGCACAAGATGATAAAGAGGTATGGATGGATCGACTTGTTACGTTAGTGGAGCTTGAGTGGAAAAGAGAAGCAGCATATGAGTGCTACAAGAGAAAAGCCACACAAGCGAAAGAAACGCACGACAAGAAACTGAAGGACAAAGGCATCAAGGAAGAAGAGCTTGTGCTAAGGTATGACAATCGACTTGACAATCGTTTTGATGCCAAGTTTGAAACTAGATGGCAAGGGCCATACATAGTCAAGAAGGCTTTCAATTCTAGTTACTATCAGCTTATGGAATTGAATGGTAAAGAGCACTCCAGGAAGGTAAACGGGTATCGCTTGAAGCCCTATTTGAGTCGCCTTCTGCCAAAGGATCTACCAAAGATCTGTCCAAAGGCCGCTGTCTCATGTAAGTATTGCTACATGAAGCATGAGTGTAACTCCAGCCAAAATTCTGAGGGGCCAAACAATGAAGATCTCGTCAAGGACTCTGAAGCACTCTCTTTGGAAAAGATGCTCTATGATGGTACAAGAATATACCATCATCCTGGGGGAGGGCTAATGATAGCCAAAAAATAAAAAAAAATAAAAGTATATTATGGCCTCTTTGTGTGTAAATATTTCATTGTATATATGGCCTAAATATAGGGATTTTTTATAATTATTTTGGTATTCTATTTAAATATTTCTACTTAGGTGTGTGTTTTATTAAACCTATGTACACCTTCTTTCATCCTCTTACACCATAATGATATTTTTTGCCAATATGTACATACTCTATCCTCATATTTTTCCTTTATACAAATCACTCCCACATTTTCACCCTCACCCACTACAAGAGGTTGTGTGCTCTTGTGACGCTGTTAGCGACGGAAATACATTGGGTTTTTATAACCCCCGGCGTCGCTAAAAGCGTCGCTACGAGCGTCACTACGAGAGCGTCGCTAAAAGCGTCGCTATAGGCGTCGCTATATGCGTCGCTATATAGCGACGCCTATAGCGACGTTTACAGAGAAGACTATAGCGACGCTACAGAGCCATAAATAGCGACGCCCGAGAGAATATTTTTTTGGTGGTAGGGCATTGAATGCCCTGCCACCCATCAACCATATTGTACTTGATTCACTTTTTAAAAAAAGTGCAAAGGTAGATAATAGACCCAAAATAGTCACCCACAAGACGCATTGTTTGCAAAATTGACAATTGTACACATCATAGGCAAAATGAATTGATTGGCAAATGTAATAATGACAATTGTACAACATCATAGGCATAAAGAATTGATTGGCAAAAGGAACTGCGGTGACAAATGTAATAATATACATGGTTCAAAAAGACGTATAAAATCCGTCTCATGATACATAAGCTATGAGAAACCCTAAACTAATGCTATCTAGCTACGGCTAAACTGACGTCGTCTAGTCAGACGTCTCATCGCGTCCAAGCGGCGTATCTGTCGGATTCTGCAAAAAAAGACAATAAGACAGCTTTCAGTAAGTATAAACATATAACGACATTTATAAAACAATACAAAAAATAAAAAAGAGTAAACCCTAATACTAACCATGCCGCCGCGAGAACTGAGAATGTCCATCAGGGCGTTTAAGCCCTTCTTGCCTGCGTACTCGCGCTCGTACAGTGTGGGATCACGTCCTGTCATCGACCACTGTCAAAACATACAAAGATCTCATTATGTTAGAACTAAAAAACTCATAAACCCTAAACTATCGAACATGCATAAAGAGCAATGTGAAAAGACTTACAAAATCGGCCTCAAATGATGCCCATCCACCGCTCCCCAAGTGGTGCGAGCTCCCTGCCTCTACTCGCGCTCTGGCTGCATCCTTTTGTTGCTTCCACTTGTCGGGATTCTCGCGCGCTGCTTTCTTCGCATTCTTCCAATCTTCTTTGGCCAGCCAATCTGGCCTATTCCACCCATTCTTGATTGCTTTTTGCACTTCGGAACACTTGTGTTTGCAGTATTCGCGCATTCGAATCTTCATCAGGTCTTCATTGAAGCGCTGATCCCGTGTTGGAACGGGAAACTCATCATGAAGTATGCTGATGACTCTGTTTTTTAAATCACTTGGTACTTCACTCCATTTGTTTAGTATATAGTGTCTAAACAGCTGAGAGCAAAGACCACGCATGCGCGAAATCACCTTCTTGCCGTCATCATCCATGATGATGCCGCCGCTGATGTCGACGGAGTAAGGCAAGCCCTCTGGCTGGTGACGCGTGAACCTGGGTGTCCCGGCAGGGGTCTCTAGCGGCGTGTCGATGGGGGTACGGATGTCAGGTGTCTCCACCGGCGTCTGGGCCCCGAAGCGAGGAGTGTCGAGTGGGGTGGCTCCTGGCGGAGTAGGTAGAGGTGTGTAGCTTCTAGGAACAGTCAGCCGTGCAAAACCTGGCGTAGATGGCGATGCTGTGGCTGGTGTGGGGGCGGGCAAAGAAGGGGAGGGTAAAGAGCCTCGTCGAACACGAGGCGGTGTGGAGGCATCGGTGGCGGAATCCCCACAACAACCGCCACCGCCACCACTAGAGCGCCGGTGTCTAGACGAGTGTGAAGCTCGTCTCGTCGACGCCGAAGCTTCGGAGCGCGCCGAATGCTCCGAAAGAGAGGGAGATGCGGATGGTGTAGGAACGCGCGATGATGCGCCAGAGCGATGACGCTCCACGTACCACTGTCTCTGCTGCGGTGACAAAGAAGAAAGAAACTCCTCATCATCCATACCTGCATTAAACACACGAATATTTAAACTTAATATTGAATGAATAGAGTAGACAATGACGCAAAGACCATTAAATACAATGACGTAATGACGCATATAAATACAATGACGCAATGAATCGAGTGATAGAAGAGGCAAGTCGAAAACTCAGAATTTTCAATCAAAAGATGTGAGCGCGAGTAGAAAAGAGCGTTATACACCATGGAAGGTACTTAGAGAGCCAGAGCTTTTACAACACGGAGCAAAATTGTTCAAATACAATATTTGTGGCTTTAAGAGATCTCTCTCTCATCCTCGCATAACTCAGCATAACTTCCTATATCTATATAGAGCTCTCCGTTTAAACACATATCCTCTGTTTCATTTTGTAGCTCCTCTGCATGCACCCCATATAGAGTAGTAGCATCTTGATGCTCGTCTGGCACCACCGCAGCGGCTTCTGATTGAGCATCTTCTCTGATCTCCTCCATTGATGTCGTTGTGATTGGCACATGGTAGCCTTCATACGTCCTTGCACTACGAGGGGCTACCTCTATGACGTACCACCAGTTTGATGTAGACTTTGTAGGATGAAATACTATCTGCCAGAGCCACATAACTTACATGAGAGCTTTCAAGCACATAACTTGTAAAAGGGGGATGTTAACTATTTACATACTTACTTGTTCACAATGCTCGGGTAGTACGAAAGTGTCTCTTAGGTCAGTTCATTTCTTAGTAGAATCCACCTCAAGAAAACCAGACTCTCCTCTACGCACAGTAGCGTTGCGACCCTCCATGATTATCTTGAACCATTGCACGTCGAACAAGTCGACAAAAAATCCTCTGTAATCGATCCTCAAAATCTCTTGCAGCGTGCCGAAGTAAGTGAGTTCCGCCACCACAGGATCTGCATCAGAGGAACGTCGTCGACTAGACTGTTCAAATTTTGCCATGATTCCACAATCTTGAGTAAAACGCTTTTTGTCGATTCGTTCCACCCTAAAATGTCGACCTTTACACCATGCTGTTGTGTATGACTTATACTACAACGAACAAAGATTATGAGTGGCCGTTCAAACGTTTATAAATAAAGTCACTTGCTAGTCGTACATTGCAAACTTACCTTGGTCGCGCAACCCCGAGAGTACTCCCACTCTTCTTCAGTCACTTCGTCACCGCATTGTTGTGCGCTTTTCAATTGGTTGTGCAACCATCTTAAGCTCATGAAGGTTGGTAGGCTCTCCAGAACCGCTGGATAGTGCATCGGTGGTCGTCTTCCCCGTCTCCACTCGATTCGTGCCCTTTGTCGCTCTTGCTTTGCATCCTCATATTGTGAAATCCACTTTTGCATCACTGGATTGTGAAGCATGCAAAATCGGTTGATTTTAGCCTCTAGATCTTCCGTCATCTTCTTCTCAACACCGAGATTGCACATGACAATCCCAGATATGCGCTCATCATCTATGGTTCGCCATAGCGTGTCCCGGGATTTATCAAATCCGTCTAGCCACTCTCCAATGTACACTAGGGACTCTGATACCAATCAACCTTCTGCCATGCTACCCTCCGGACGTGCCTTTTGACGCACATATCCCTTAAGCGTTTTCATGAAACGCTCTAAGAAGAACATCCATCTGGAATGAACTGTGCCAGCTATTTCCACCTCATCAACTATGTGAACAAGAAGATGCACCTGAATGGTTAGCATTGTAGTAGGAAAATGTGTCTCAAACATGCACACAAGCTCCGCAGCATTTAGTTTGGCGAATGGTATGGAGTCTACGTTGATCTCCTTTTGTGAGATCCATTGCACCGGCTTTGCAAGTTTGTAGATTGTGTTACGGATGTCGAGAGGCAAACATCCCTCAATGGCAACCGGTAAAATAAACTGTAAAGTATGTGCAACAATGATATTAAAGTCCACATTTTATGCAATGATATTAAAGTCCACTATGAACGTACCTGACACATTTTATGCCAATCGTGTGACTTCAAACCGGTAAGCTTTCCTTCTTTAGTAAAACACGTTTGGAGCGAGTGCATTACGCCAGTGGGGGTCCGCAAAGATCGAATGGCCTCTTTTACTTTGCGTTCTTGGGCTCCTTTGAAAATCCATGGTGCTTTAGGGAGTTTTATCGATCCATCAGACGCTGTTTGCGGCCAATATTGCTCCATACGATCCACATTTCTAAGGTCAACTCTAGCTCCCAAAGTATCTTTCTTGCCGGTCAAATGGTCCCATAGTAGATTACCCACATTCTTGAATATGTGCATTGGATCGAGCAAGTGATTGATCATGAGTCGGGGCCAGTATGGTAACTCGTACCATAGAGATAGTCTCTTCATCCCTGGAGGCAATCCGTCATCGCACATCTCCTTCTGCTCTAACCATGCTTGTGCAGACATCCTTGGTGGCTCTCTTCCCAAAAAGCCGTCGCGTAACACATGATTCTCTGGAAGATACGCTTGATGACCTTCGTAGATTTGCTTCTTCAGTGAGGGTGCCCTACGTGCATTCAGTCTAGGTCCACATGTGACACATGCTCTATATCCGCTTGTTTGAAGCCCTGCATGTATACACATGATAATAGATCAACTATGGGAAAAAACAATATTTACAGTGTCTGAGTGAGGAGTGTCAATAGATCACCTGAGCATTCTGTTAGCCCGGGATAGTCATGCATGGTCCACATTAGAATGCCTCTGATCAAAGCATTCCATCGTCCTGTGTGTCGGCTCATATCCACCACCTCTATGCCAATCCACAATTGTTGTAGCTCTTCCAATAGTGGACGAAGATACACATCCATATTCCCCACTTTATATCGCCCTGGCACAATCAAGCTTAGCCATAGGTGCCCCTTCTTCGTAGTCAACCACGGGGGAATGTTGTAGTTGACGATGACAACGGGCCATACACTGTAAGATGTTGTAGCTCTTCCAATAGTGGACGAAGATACACATCCATATTCCCCACTTTATATCACCCTGGCACAATCAAGCTTAGCCATAGGTGCCCCTTCTTCGTAGTCAACCACGGGGGAATGTTGTAGTTGACGATGACAACGGGCCATACACTGTAAGATGTTGATCTTTGACCAAATGGATTTACGCCATCCATAGCCAAGCCTAAGCGCAAATTTCGAGCTTCCCTGGCAAAATCCGACCATGTTCCATCTATATGTCTCCAGGATGCACAATCTGCAGGAATTCGTAGCACACCATCCGAAGATTTATTCTCCTCATGCCGTGATGCTAGGGCGGCCATGGACTTACATTCGAAGAAATGCTTGATGCGAGGAAGCAAAGGAAAATGTCGCAAAACCTTTTGTGGAATTTTTGTCCCGTGGAGATCTACTCAATATCTTTCGGAATCACATTTCGGACACTTCTCCATGTCTGTGTATTCCCCTCTGAAAAGAATGCAGTCATTAGGACAAGCGTGGATAGAATTGTAATCCATCCCCAAGTTTCGCAAAATCTTTCTTGCTTCATCTCGGGAATCTGGCATCACATTGTCAGCTAGTAGTATGTGCTCTTTCAGCAATCTACACAACATAAAAATATGATACAATCGTATAAAAATCTATCAGATCATTATACATTTAGAGTTCTATTAAAGTAAACTAACTGTAATAGATCACCTGAAAAGCGTTGTGACGCTAGTGTCACTCCATCCAAACTTTGCCTGCATGTTGAGAAGAACCAGGAGTGCTTTCAATCTAGACATACGTGCTCCATTATACAATGACGTATCGGCTTCACTTTTCATATCATCATAGATAAGCCTTTCTGAATCCATGATCGTCTCGATCATTTCATCAATCTCGGGCTCAAACATTGCCTCGTTGGGAATGTGCTCTGCATGATCATCCCCCGAGCTGTCAGAGGCTACATCTTGTGGCCTCACATATGCTGCTTGACCAAAGCGCCTGCGAACACGTCTATTGGGTTGCAAGATTGCTGCTTGTTGGCCAGCGTCAGAGTCCGACGAGTTATAATTGGTAACAACTCGATCTATAATAGATGGATCGAACTCGCCAAATTCGCGAACGTGCTGCAAAGAAACACGTCTTGTCCGTCGCACAGCATGCTTGCATTGATTACAAGGACATAAGACCCTCGTTGAGAGATAGGTGTTTCGGTTGGACGGTCCCACATCCTCGTCGCTACTCATAATGAGGATAAAAAACTTATAACCTGGACAAAAAATTTAATATTCTATTGGCATTCTTCGTCTTCTCTCTCTCTCTCTCTCTCTCTCTCTCTCTCTCTCTCTCTCTCTCTCTCTCTCTCTCTTTACCTCACATTCTCTAGTCATGTCCAATCCCCGCACACCTCGGTCTAGAGGTGCACGGAGATCAGAACCACCGGGTTATAATCTCGTCTTTATTGGTCAATACCTATATTTGTGGGTACAAGAAATCTACACACCCACGTCTACATGATACTGCATGTAGTGGACAAAATCCCTTTGCCTCTTCTCTAGCTGTAGCACTTCACTTCATCTTAACATCTTTTCACAGTAGATCTTTTCACTGTTCGTCTAACTCTAAATCCTAAACCGTAAGTAATTCTTGCGTGGACTCGATCTAACGTAAATAAGCATAAATCTAAATAAACGTAAATCTAACTAAAAATAAAGCTAAATCTAATTTAACGTAAGTCTAATGACTAGAGGTTGTCTAGATGGTCATTGTGTCGGGGATGTAGTGACTCTTGCCGCCCTGAAGATCCACCTTCTTCCCTATCTTCTGAAGACATTTCACCAGTACTTTTGGATCGACGGAGCCCACCATGAGTGAAGGCAACAATACCCTATATTCCATTGAGGGCTTTCTTCACCCGCTTCATGCAGGCATCACAGTCTATGGAGACCTAAATCTAATCTAATATAACGTAAATCTAAATCTAGCTTAAATAAACGTAAATCTAGTTAAAAATAAACCTAAATCTAATTTAATGTAAGTCTACATATAACCTAATCTTTAACGTCTTTTAAGATAGTTTCCTACGACGTTATAACTCTCTTCTTCTTGTGTGTGTGCGCGTGTGTGGATGTGTGTGCCAATAAAAAGAGATAAATGGTATAACCTTTCTATCACCCATGCCAAGTATGATAGATTGATTATGCCATTTCCCTCTTGAATAATAGGTCTTCAGTTCAACTCCTCGTCGGCTAGATCTTTAGGTCTTTTAATTTTAATTAGTTTCCTACGACGTTAAATTAGTTTCTCTCTCTTTCTCTCTCAATGTGTGTGCGTTTTTTTTGGATCGTATGCATGTTTTCTCTCTCTTTTCCTCTCTCAATGTGTGCGTTTTTTGTTTATGCATGTTCTCTCTCTCTTTTCCTCTCTCAATGCGTGCGTTTTTTGTTTATGCATGCTCTCTCTCTCTTTTTCTCTCTCAATGTGTGTGTGCATTCTTTGTTTATGTATGTGTGTGTGCGTTTTTGTTTTTGTTTGTACTCTCTCTCTCTCTCTCTCTCTCTCTCTCTCTCTCTCTCTCTCTCAAAAACACTATGTGTGTGTGTGTATGTGTGTGTGTGAGAGAGGGAGAGAGAAAGAGGGGAAGGGAACATGAGAATGAGGAGAGGGAAGGAGCATACCTGGCTCTCCTTCCTCTCCTCGTGTGTGTGTGTGTGTGTGTGTGTGTGGGGAAGAAAAAGAGAGAGAGAGAGAGAGAGAGAGTGAGGGAGAGCGTTACCTGCTCCTTGCTTGAGGGCGCCGAAAAACTCAGATCTGAGATCTGAGTTTTTGGGCGCGCTCGGTTATTTTTTTACCCCAGCCGGCGTCGCTATGAGCGTCGCTATATGCGTCGCTATGAGCGTCGCAAATGTCTTTGTAAATTTGCGACGCTCATAGCGACGCCGGGAAATTTTTTTTTGAGCGTCGCTGTGTGAGCGTCGCTAATATGAAGAGCCTCTTGTAGTGACCCTCGTGAAAACAAAAAATTGATTTCTACTCATTGGTTACTTTTCTTATATTATTTACTTGCATACCTTTTCCTCTTTCACCCAAAATAATTCAAGGAGGGACCATATCATATGATTCCAATATCTTTCCATATACGTAACTCCTCCATATTTTTATTATTATTTTTACTCATTATTCTAACACCGTGTGCTCATTGAGCTAAAGTCCATGAATAGTCCATACACTAGTCCCACCATGTATATATTTCTTTATTCACCAATAATCCTCCTCCATGCATGGGTCAAGGGCAACTTGGATGCTTTGTATTATAATATGACAAAGGAGGGGCTCACTCTTGGATGCATTGTACAAATTCAACAAAGGAGGGGGCCACTAAAGGACTTTTGCAGGCATAAAAAACAGGCTTTTTGGTGAGAATTTTGGCACCTATCTCCACTCCAAATTTGGAGCGGTGGTCAAAAGGGAAAATGTACCCCACGCTTTGAGTAATCACCTCACATTTTTTCATGATTTTTGGAGCTACGAGCGGTGAGCTATGATTTTTTGAGTGGACCCTAGTTTGCCCACTTTTCTCACAAGTAGCCCTTGGTCTTCTCTCACCCTTCCACACACCTACTCACTCTTACACATCCCTCCCTCTCCTTCCCTCACTCAAACCTGCAATTTCCATGGCTTCTCCCACCCTCTTCACGATTATCCTTCTCTCTCATCCCTATAGTTCTTTTATGAACCTCTACATACATACACCCTCTCCATGTCTCTCTCTATTGCTTCAATGTTACAATTTCATTTACCTCTCCTAAAAATATCTAAAATTCAGCATCTTAACCATGATAACTTCTGCAAATTGAGGATTTTTCTTAAACAAATCCTCTTTTCATCGTGGTGGTCAACCATGGCGGCGGTGTAAAGAAGCGAAGAAGAAGAAGACCAGCGGTCATTTTTTCCACAATCTACACAAGGGTGAGTTCAAGCTTCTTCAAAGCTTCACCATCTCAATGATTCTCTTTTTTTTTCACCCCTCTTCCTTCATCAAATCAACTCATCCTACCCATTGTAAATGTATCACTAACAATTCTAGTGATTATTACCACTAACAACTAACTTCTCTTGTAAAAATGCACCCACACTATCAACATATGGAGTAGGCAACCGCACAAGTAAACCAAATTCACTCACTCCCATGGAAGTTTCTCTCCTTTCACCACATCAATAATTCTCTTACTTGAGCCCACATCCATGTGACTCAAGAGAAAAGAGAGACCCCATTCTCATTTGAAATTCATAAAAATTCATAATCCTTGATCTTTCCTAATAAAATTGATTAGGCTTAATCCCAATCAAGGCTTCTAAAACCTATAAATAGAACCCATTACTCCTTGTAAAAGACATCACTATACCATTGCACACTAGATTGAGCGTAGCACACGCCAGTTCTATCTTGGTTGTAAAGAGAGAGTAAGCTTTCTATACACCATCACTTTGGTGCATAGAAAAGCTTGAGCTAGTTTGAGTGAGTGCGAGTAGAAGATATTCTTCCTACCATTGTTGTATCTACCCCAACATCAATGAATTGGTAGTTTTGGGTGCAATTCATGTCCAAAGGCTCATGCTTCTCCTCCAATTTGGCTTGGCAAACTCATTCAGCTTCATAAGGTGACTTGTTTCATTGAAGGTTGTTGTTTTGTTGCTTGTGATTCATTGGCTATTGTTTGGCTACCATTGTAAGAGGGTGGATGGTGAGAGGGCTCCCATAACCCTAAGACAATGTGCTAGTGATGCTATAACCAAATCTTGTCACTTGATTCTGCAAGCTCTAAGTTCCTTTTTGAGCAAAATATAAAGTTGAAGCTAAGTTGTACACCATCTCTCTCTCTCTCTCTCTCTCTCTCTCTCTCTCTCTCTCTCTCTCTCTCTCTCTCTCTCTCTCTCGTGTTTTAGTGTGTGAGAGTGTTCCATTGGTGTTAGGGTTAGTGTAAATTCCTTGCTTGTTTGTGGGTTGCTCTAACGATTCTCCTCTTTTGCGTCCTAGTTCGCTCTTAAACTAGGTGGTTCCCCTTGTGTAGTTGGGATTTGGCTGTGGGTTTGTTGTTTTGGTTTGTGTTGTGTTTTGCCCCAGCCCCATTGAGCAGCACGGGAGCCTTGAAGGGTGTCTAGAGGTTGCTCTTCTTGTTGCCCGCCTCGGACCGCCTCACTGTGTATGAAAATAAAATACTTGTTCGGCTCTTAACACTTGTTTGAAGAAGCATGCATGTACGTATGGATCCCTTAATCCATCCTACTTCTTCTTGACACATTTGGCCAATTGATATGGTCTCATTGGTTCTAGTTCAACCATGTATCTTAACGTGTTGGGGTCTCTCACAAAGACATCCCTCGTTCATTCTTCTCGTCTTGGAGCAAATCTTGGTGGAATCCCCTTTGAGACATGTTTTGGAAATGTTGATGGATTTGTAAGTCTAATTGGTGGTCTCTTGGTTCCACTCAATGAGGTAGGAGCTACACTCCTGTGAATAGCTATTTTGGATGTTTGAGGTCCATTTGATCCCATAGTTTCAATGTTAGCTTCTTGCAAATCAGTCTCAAAAAACCATGGTATGCTTACACTCGGTTGAAATTAGTAAGCAAAGATTGGAGTACCCATGTATGCATATCTTTCTAGCTAAATTGGGCTGATAAGTTTGTACTCTCGTTCATACTTATCTACCATTAGAACTTGCACTCCTTGGTCATCTGTGTATGTGAAGGCAAAGAGGTTTTTGTAGTCTGTCAACTCTTCAATGATGGAATTTAAACATCTATAGAAGTTGTTTTGATCCCCAATAGGTAACCTATAGAGGCCATCATAAGTGTAATCCGTTAGAACTCTCGTGGCTTCATTGGTTTTGATGAACCTCACATTGGGTTTGTTGATTAGAGGATGCTTCTCCTCTAAATCTCCAGCAATTTCCACTTTTTCTCTTCCAAAATCCCGCATTTTAGTTGATTGGTTTGGCTTCTCGTGAGCTACATGATCACTTGACAAATATTCATGAGCCATGCCTTGAGGATTGGCTTGATATGTAAGACTCATGGTCTTGTCTCAACCCTCTTGTGATAGGTGTTGCAGTATTTTTGGCTGTTTGTGTAGGTGGCATAGCACTGAGTTGAGTTGGAAGCCCTAATGATGGATGATTTGTCATGTTTAAGCCTCACTCAATACTTTCAAGATGGTCCTTGATAAGAACACCTTGTCTTAGTGCACACAATCCCTTTTTGCCCTTGGTCAAGTCTCTAAAAAGTCAGGCTTTGGTGCCCCTCTGACCTTTGGATACTGGTTTTTGGTACCCTAAAAGTTTGTAAATGGGAATCCTAGCAATTTTCACTCTAAAACCAAAACCATTATTCCTAGCTATAGAACACTCAGTTTGGAGTTGTGTGTCAAATGTTAGAGCAGTTTTGGTAAACTGCACTTAAAACAGTTTTAGGATCAGGACACAAAGAGATTTTGTGCTTGTATCTTGGCTTCCAGTGGGTATTTTTGACAAAAACTTGAGATTTGGGATGTACTCAAGTAGGTCTACAAACTTATGAAGTCAGATACCCCCAATATGTAGAGATACACCGATCACGATCGCTGACCCCATGTCATAGATTTGGAAGATTTTTGCACAGTAGCTAGCCCTTGATGTCTTGATACCAAGTGTCTTTGTATTTTTGAATTTGGAGATGTTTTGACCAATGAAAACCCAAATCCTAGGTGGTTTTGCGGTTATTGGCCTGATTGTGTAACTGGGACTTTTGATCGCTTTCTTTTGTTTTTTTGACCTTGCTCCTTTTGGAAAATATGTTGCACTAGATGTCAGCTACCTACTCATAAATTTTCAATCCAAAATGTCAAAGGGGTACACCGATCGCGATCGTAGTTCCAGCTCCTTTTCGCATGAAATTTTACGAGTTGATAGACATGGGTAAGATTAGTCTATTCCCAAACCCAATTTGCATTTGGATCACAAAAACTTGAATTTCCTCAAAATTTTGGTCTAAAGGATCAGTGATCCGTGTTTGCCCTATTTTGACAACTGTCTTTTGGTTTTTTGACTCTGGTTCTTTTGAGAAAGTTGTTTGTCTAGTTATCAGCTACCTACTCTCCAAGTCTCAACTCAAAATGTCACTATGGTACACCGATCGCGATCGTAGTACCAGCTCCTTTTCAGGTGAAACTTGTGGATATGGTAGACAATGATGTGTACAGTCTACTCCCCAAATCTTTTTGAATTTGGACAAGAAAAAGTCAAGTTTTTTCCAGATCTTGGTCTGTTGCAGTGGTTTTCTGACTGTCTGCTGTTGTTGGCTATTTTGGTGACTTTTCTTTTGAATTTTGAAAACTCCTAGTATCTTATATAACCTAAGTGTATGTGTGTGTCAAATCTGGGTCAGATCTGGGACTGAGGTACACCAATAGCGATCGTAGTTTGGAGCCCAAATTGGATGAAACTTCACCAGCTTGTTCACTAGGCTTTTTTAAGACTACCTGCCAGACACTTTTGTATTTGGACTCAAAAAAGTCAAGAATTTACAGCTTCTTGGTTTGAAGTACCTGATTTTCCAATTTTATAAGGTTTGATTGATTTTGATGTTTGATTTGGGATTTGAGAGATAATCGGGCTTGTCCTATGCACACGCTATCCCTCTCCATGGTTTCTTCCCAGTTTTGATGTGTTTTGGTCTACTAAAAGTCAATATGTATGCTAGTTTAGCAGTTTTTGACTTGGATCTGTATTAAGTGGTTTTGACCAGTTTTTTGTGGTTTTTGACCCTAGGTCCTTTAGACTTTTATGTTTGTATACCCTTGAAGAGTCTACTCATCAAATCTGGTACAAATCTGAGTCTAGGTACATCGATCGCGATCGTAGTTCTAAGCCCAAATTCAACCAAATTTGGCATGGTTGTAGACACTGACGTTTTAAGGCTATCCCGCAAGTCTTTTTGCATTTGGATCACCAAAAGTCAAGATTTTACAGTTTTTGCGTCTCTCCAGCTAGTTTTACCCAAGTGGCCTAATTTCCTTGATTTTCGATGTTTTTGGGTGTGGTTGCTGTAGACAAACTTGTTTAGAATCTTATCAGAAAGGCACATGTCAAATCTTGTACAATTCTGACACTGAGGTACACCGATCGCGATTGTAGTACCAAAGCCAAATCTGATGAAATTTTACAAGCTCTCTCTGACAAGTATTTCCCAGTGTTTGGTGCTACCACTTTGTGATTTGAATCAATTTCAGGTCTATTTGGTCAGATTTTCTAATTTCAAAGTCTTATGGCCCTTTTGCCAAAGTTATGGTTTTCTGGTGTTTCTGACTCTATCTTTTGTCCCAAATCTGATTGGAATGTGATTTACTTATGCTACTCCTAAGTATAAAAATGAAAGAACATAAGAAAATGAATCAAACAAAAAAAACAGGATAAAAAACGGATGATGGATCAGTACTCAATCAATACAAAGAAATTTGAAGAGAAAAAAATTTTAAAGCAACCTCACTCACAACTCCCTATATCTCTCAAGAGTAGATCTAGCCAGTCCACCGACCCTAGACTCCACTAAGCACTAGACCCCTGTCTAGATGCTTCACTGAAATGTAAATGGAATGGAAATTATCTTTTGAAACAATAAGAAAACTCTGAATACGCACTCGGTCACTCATCACCTAAGATTCATTCCCCTGCAGCAGTGCCAATGTTTGCGGGTCGCCGCGACGGACGTCCATAGCATAGCTCTCAAGCATCAACATAAAATTATCGATATTGGGGAAGCGACTCAGATGAGGCATGGAAACTCACTAGGGTGTCAATCCTAATGAAGTGAACTCGAAGAGATGCAACTACTAACTCTACAATCAAATCAAACGCACTAAAGCCAAGTAATCTGCCTATGTCCTTCTACACAGCTCTACAGTCATCACGCCCGTTCACCATGCAAATCATATCGGATTCGCACAAAACATGAAGGGAAGCTACGGGGGACTATCAGGACCATATCCTATCACTGTCACAACATTCTCGATGGGTACACGGATCGCGATCTTTTGGCCCAAAGTACGCAAAAACAGTAAACGGATGATCCTAAAGAGTCGTTTTTGGGTCCCTAAAGCCTCTCCTAGGGTCAAAACAACATAAAATACGCATATAAACACTCAAAACAGCGATTTAAGGCCTAAACGGATGCGTTTGAAACCTTCACCGAATCTTGAATGCTTAAACTTGAATGAAAGAGCAAAGTAAGAGGAACACAATGCAAGAAACAAAACTGAATTTGGATTATCGTAGCCACAGAAGTGATGATTACAAGTTGGAGCAATGAGGTAGCTATCTGTGGGTAACGCAATAGTCACTTATCTTCAAAAAATAATCTCCCTTTCACACTAACCTTAGTGTATTATATACCTAGGGATTTCTAAAGTGGCCAGCGGCCAACTTCTCATGGACCTTTACATACATCATTGTACTTTCTTGGCATAGCTAGAGACAAAGTATGATCAAAGCCTTGTTTCTCACCATCCACAATAACATCATCTCTCATAGAATCTTCCTTATTTGTTTGCATCTTGAACCCAATCATAAGAGGCATAATACTATCCACCATATCAGAATTCAAAAGGGATGCATGCTCTCCATCTCTATGCTTGGCATTGACGAAGGAAATTTGGAATGGCGGCCTCTACACCAAAACACACTCCATTGCGCCACAAGGGAAATGAGATAAGGGCACCACCTAGTCTTGGAAGCGTGGGCTAGGAACGCTACACAAAGAGAGAGAGAGAGAGAGAGAGAGAGAGAGAGAGAGAGATAGATCACTATGAATGAAGCATTAAGCTTAGTGTGTGTACAAGAAATGGATGACTTCTAACACTCCCAACTCAAATAGCATGTAGATTACCAAACAACCACTCAAGGATTAGCCAAGATCACATCAAGCACTCTCACACATATATAAAAGATTTCTCTTAATTAACATAAGTAAGAGAAGGAGAGGTTACTAGCATGAAACAATTTGCACTCTAGAATGTTCAAGAATAGAGTGAATGAATGAGCTCATGGGCTCATGGTGAGTGATACAAAGACTCAATGGGGATGAGGGAGGCTTGAAATTACAAAGGGGAAGGCCTCTTTATATAGAAAAGAGAGCGATTAGGAGTGAGGTTAAGATCCAAGTGTAATTTGTACAAATGAAGCTTGATTAGGGACATTCAACCAATGAAGAAGCTCCTTCCAAGTGATTTGTTGACCAATTAGCTCCATCATCACTTGTGTTGTCTTCACTCCTTCCTCCATAGCTTGAGTCCAAGAGCTTCCTTATTTTAAAATGTAAAGAAACTACATAAAATCAATACATATCTAGTAATAATAGAAAGGGGTTGAATGAGAACTTATGAATTACAACAAGATTAAGCATGACTTGAGAGGTGATTAGAAGAGGAATTTTGATGGTTTTTTGAGCTTGAGAGAGAGGAGGAAGGAGAGGAGGGTGAGAAGACTAATGGCTGATTTTTAGAGAAGGTCTCAATGTGGAAAAGGAAGGGTGTGTGTGTGTAAAGGTAGAGGGGGTGGTCTCCACCACAGTTGAAAAAACTGGCGTCCGCCATTTTCGCCATATCTCCTAGACCGTAGATGCAAAAATTATAAAAAAAATATGGCCAGAATCTCCAGCTCATCAGATACAACTTTGATGAAGACAACTTTTCTTGGATCGGAGTGGAAGTAGTTTTTAAAAATTCAGCAAAATCATGTGTCTGGTTCCTTCCTTTACCAAGTCTTCCACTTGGGTCCCATTTGTTTGAATCATCATATGGCTCCAAAGCCATGATGATATGAGCCACTCATGACCCTTGAATCATGGGTGCATGGCTCCACAACCACATCATATCTTTTCTTTTCACATTTACATATTTTCCCTTCCCTTTACCACTAGGTTCTCCCTCTACCTTTCACCTCCGGTGAACTAGTCAAGAAAAAATTCCTATCAAATCATTTTTTTTTAATTTGTCCAAGAGGTGGTTCTCACTCTTTCTTTTATTGTAAACCTCTAGAAGCAAGGAAAACCAACAAAATATAATAAACAAAAATTTGTGATAGGCTCGGATCATAGCCCCCCCAAACTTAGCTAGGGGTATTTATGCCTCTAGCCTACTTTCTTTGACCTTGAGCCGACCTTATCCTGATGTGATAAGGCTTTAGACGCCATCCATTTGTCCTGGTTTTGTGCACTTTACCATCAATGCCTTGAAGTCTGTAAGAGCCATTTTTGAACTTTTTGGTGACCAAGAATGGGCCTTCGCATCGGAAAAGAAACTTTCCATCCTTACAAGTGTCGAAGCGATTGTCATATCGAAGCACTAGAGATCCCTTTTTGATGTCTTTGGATGCTAGCTTTTTGTTGAACTTTTCTCTGCGCTTCTCTCCTTCTTGAGAATAGTGGTTGATGGCTTCTTCACGATCCAATTGCAGCCTCTCTAGATCCATGATCCTTTGATGTACTTTCTCCTTTTGAGAGCCTACCTGGCTACCCAATATTCGAAGACTTGTTAACTTCACTTCAATGGGCAAAAGCGCTTCCTTTCCATAAACCAAATGAAAGGGTGTGTACCCTAATGTGGTTTTGAAGGAGGTTCTATAGGCCCATAGAGCTCCATTCAGGTGTTTGTCCCAATCTTGGCGCCTGGCATGTACCTGTTTGGTGAGAATTTTGCAAATGATTCCATTTACCTTTTCCACCAAACCATTGCACTGAGGGTAGTAAGGAGTAGAGTGTTGATGCTGAATATTTAGCTTCTTCATGAGTTTTCCTACCAAGTCCGCTCTAAACCCTGGTCCTCTATCAGATAGTATTTCAAGAGGGGTACCAAACCGGCAACAGATGTGGTCAAAGATGAACTGACTCACATCCTTAGCAGTAATTCTATTGGCATAGCCTCAACCCATCTAGTCATGTAGTCTACTCCCATGATGATGTACTCTTTACCTGACTGAGTGCGTGGTAGAGGCCCTATGGCATCAATTCCCCACTTCTCAAAGGGCCCATATACCTTTATTGGGTTCTGAGGTTCAGCCGTCGTGGTCCTGCTTTCTGACATTCATCACATGTTTGACACCAGTATTTGACATCACGATGAAGACTTGGCCAAGTAAACCCAACTTGTAGAACCTTTCTACTAGTGACGTCGTGTGCAAAGTGTCCTCCGCACATATCATCGTGACAAACTTTTAAAATCTCTTCAATTTCACTCTTCAAAGGCACTCTCCTAAGCACACCATCCTTACCAAGACAATACAAGTCATCATTTACTATGCGATACCTGGTAGCCTTCCTAGCTAACCATCGCCTTTCCCCTGCATTCAAGTGTTTAGGAGCCTCTCCTTGCTCCAGGATGTGCATAATATCTTCCAAGTCCTCCTTGCCTTGCTAAAGTGGAAGTTTGATGGCCACTGCTCCCACTATTGACTCATTTAACTTTGATGATGCTAGGTGGTCTGCATCCTTGTTCTGGTCTCTTGGCACATGATGTACTTGTGCCTCCCTAAATCTCCTCATAAGAGCTTTGGCTTCTCTCATTTTAGTAGAGAGATGGGCATTTTTGCAAGCCCATGTACCTTGCATTTGCCTTACCAAAAGCATGGAGTCACCAAAAGCGTTTAATCTCTTAATTGAATTATCGAGGCACCAACAAAGGCCATGAATTAGAGCATGATATTCTGCTTCATTGTTGGAGTGGACATCTTCTAGAGTGGTCCCTTCACCATGGATCCTCTCTCCCAATGGAGATAAGACCACGATGCCTGCAACTGCCTTATCCTTGGTTCTCTTGTAGGCTCCATCAAAGTAGAGGCTATAAGAATTGACCAAAGCCTCTGGAGCTGGAGGTGGTGGAAGTTCCTTTCTCTTCAAATGGAAAACTTTTTCATAGCACTTGTTTGTTAAAATGTCGGCTAAGCATGCTCGAGTTGTTTTTTCAACCTGTATTGTATAATCAAACTCTTGAAGTCGCACCACCCACTTTGCTATTTTGTTAGAGATTTCCATATGTTGTAGTGCATAGGGAAACATATCCTCCACAGTGATAATTACAAACCTCTTCGGCACCAAGTATGGCCGAAATTTGGTTACCACAAACATGAGAGCTAACACTAGCTGTTCCATCAGGGTGTAGGCCTTCTCTGTGTTTTCCATGAGGCGGCTAGCAAAATACACAGGCCTCATAAAGGATGTTTTTGGGATCTTTTTGTAGGAGGGCAGCACCAATGGCCTCTTCTCCCACACTAGGGTTTACAAAGAATGTTTCTTCCCAACAAGGTTGGAGGATTACAGGGAGTGACCCTAACATTTTTTTAATCTCTCTAAAATGCCCATCACTTTCTTCACTCCAAACAAGCGTCTCTTGACGAGTCAGCTGTTGTAGAGGAAATATCACTTGGGAGAGTAAGTGTATGAATCTACTCAAATATCTTAGCTTTTGCAAGAAAGAGATTAATTGTTTGATGGAAGTTGGGGAAGGTAGATTTAGCAGTGTTTCTATCTTTTCAGAATCTACCTCGATTCCATCAATGGACACTACATGACCTAATAGTGTAACCTTGATTTCCCCAATGTGACATTTGTCCTTGTTTAGTTGTCCACCCAGCTTAGCTAAACGAGTAAATCCTTCATCAATCTTGCCAAGATGCATACTTTTGGAGCTGTAAATACAAAAGTCATCTATGAAAACCCTTATGGACTTACCAAAGTAAGGTTGGAAGACCATGTTCATGAATCGTTGAAAGGTGGCTGGAGCGTTGGTGAGACCAAAAGGCATGACTCGAAATGCAAAACATCCCCATGGTGTGATGAAAGTAGTCTTTTTCTGGTCCTCCTCTGCAATGCGTATTTGAAAGTAGCCAGAGTAGCCATCACACACTGTGTATCTCTCATGGCCTGCTACTTCATTTAGAATCTCATCTTGAAATGGGAGAGGGAAGTGGTCCCTCTTTGTTGCAGCATTTAGTGGCTTGTAATCCACGCGCACTCGCCATTTACCATTCTTCTTTGGCCTCACCACTAATGGGGAGACCCATTATGAATCTTCTACTGGGTATATGAATCCTGCTTCTAAGAGTCTCTTCACCTCAGACAACAGTGCTCCCTTCTTTTAGATGGATATGATGCTTCACTGCAGTGACACCTGTAATGTGAGTGTAATCTTCTTAGTTTTTGTACTACTGGCTTGATCCCTTCTTTTAGATGGATATGATGCTTCACTGCAGTGACACCTGTAATGTGAGTGTAATCAGAAATAAACAATGATGCATGCTTCTTGAGAACATTTACATAACCCTCCTTTTCTTCTTCCTTTATATCCTTGGATAACATCTCCTCTAGGTTGGCATCCCACACATTCTCCATTTGTATCCTTGGGTTGTCTTCTGATGAGGTAGTTTCCTTTATGGTGATGCCCATGACTTCGAGAGTGCTATCACTCTCTTCACTTGATCTCTCTTCCTCGTCCATGGATGAGGAGCATCCACTTGAGTTCCACTCATCAGCTGAAGTCTCTAGTTCAAGGTTCTCTTGTCGCCCATTCTTTAAGTTATAAACCACCTTCCAACTATGGCCACCCATGCGAGGCCTCAACTCCAAGTCTCCTGTTGCCGAATCTTGCCTAGCTCATATACCCATGAGCCAAGGTCGTCCTAAAATAAGGGGGTATCCTTCTCCCTTTACTGGCATCACATAAGCATCAAACTCTGTAGTGATTCCAAAAATAGAAACTCTCAAAGCTTTCACTACACCCACACAAGTGACAGAGACATTATTGGCCATTTTTGCCCTAAAGTTTGATGATTCCATTACCTCTAAACCCAATTGATGCATTAGCTTTTCTGTCATGACACAAACCTCTGCTCCACTGTCAATGTAAGTTTTTGGAATCCGTTGTCCCTTGATTTGAGCCTCCACCAAAGGCACTATATCCTTGAGACCATATGCTTTGATTACACTTACTAGCTTACTTCGCTTTGCCCTTGTGCTCACCATTTTTGACCATTGTCGTCGAAGCTTTGGGGAGATATGAAGTAGTTGTGGCCAAGTAATCTTTGGTCCTTGAGAACTCACATCAGATGTCAAGTCATAAGGTTGTGTCCAAGATCCCATAGGGAAATCAGAGATGTCAATTTGAGACCTAGTACAGGTCTTTCTCTTCTTGGCTTCATCTTTAGTTGCCCGAGATGTACTTGCTTCATTGCTTGCATCCTTGCTTGTTTCTTTACCTACTTCATCTTGGACACACACACGTTTGATAGGCATTGTAGCCACTTCATCTATCTTCATCTTCCCTTTAGCTATTCCTTCCTGTTTGCTTCTACCCTTGAGGACCTCCTCCATCCTTATGATGCTCACATTTGGTTGAGTAGCAGGGGCTTGAGCTTGAGCACGAGGTGGCTGCAAAATTTGAGGTTGCGGTTGCTCTTGTGCTTGAGCTCTAGCATGGGGAGGACTTACTTGTAGTCGAGGACCTCTTGTTGGAATTAGGGTTGCAGAGAAACACACACAGCTTGGAGAAGACGAAGGAAGCTCAAGGCACACAATAGAGAGTGTGTTACTTAGTGTGCAATGGAAAGATAGATAGCCCTAGAGTGATGGGCGTATATACAATGCACGGGGGAAAAAACCTCCTAAAGAGGGAAAAAATGCCCCGGCAGTCCTAGTGTGTTCACACACATCACTACCACATGTATATGGTAACAAATCCCCCCTGGAGTGATGCGGTGAACGAGAGCTGGCACATGAGTAAAGGGAAGTGCCATGCCCTGAGGACAGGATCAGTCCACAAAGGGGAGTAAGCCCAAAGCTTTGCGGAAAGCTTCAAGCTTCTCACGAGACAATGCCTTTGTGAAAAGATCTGCAAGGTTGTCCTGTGTTGGCACATAAGCCAAGCTGATCTCTCCTGCTGAGAGCCTCTCCCTGACATAGTGGTAATGCACCTCAATGTGCTTTGTGCGAGCATGAAAAACTGGGTTCCTCGCAACTGCCAATGCGTTCTGACTGTCAGTGTAGATAGTGTTGGCAGTGTCCTGTCCAACACCCAAGTCAGCCATAAGGCGTCTGAGCCATACACACTCAACCGTAGCTGTGAAGACTGCCCTGTACTCAGCCTCACAACTCGAAGTGGCCACAGTAGGTTGCTTCTTGCTCAACCATGATATACATGAACTGCCAAGCATGAAACAAAAACCACTTGTGGACACTCGCGTGTCAAAACAACCAGCCCAATCTGAGTCCGAAAAAGCATGTAAGTCTGGCGGCAATGATCCCCCCTTGGGATAAAACAAGCCAAGATGTAAAGTGCCACTAAGGTAGCGGAAAATCCTCTTGACAGCCTGCCAATGCTTAGACCCTGGGCTATGCATAAATCTGCTGACCTGCGAGACTGCAAACTGAATATCTGGCCTCGTGTTGCATACATAAATGAGGCAGCCAACAGCAGTTTGGTAAAGAGTGACATCAGCAGGATCGCCAGCATCATGTAGACTCAACTTCAAACCTGTTTCCATGGGAGTGGCAATAGGTTTGCAATCCTCAAGTCCAAACTTACATAGCAATGTCTCTATGTAACTTTTCTGACACAAGGCAATACCACCATCACACTGCTTAAACTGTATACCCAAGTAATGATGCAACAGCCCCAAATCTTTCATCTTGAAAGTAGCATTCAAATCAGCCTTAAATTCAGCAATATGTCTCTCATTTGGTCCAGTGATCAACAAATCATCAACATAAAGAACCACAATGAGAAATACATCATCCTCACGCTTTACATACAATGTGCTTTCTGTTGGACTGTTACGAAAGCCTCGTTTAACCAAATGAGTGTCAGCTTTCTCATACCAAGCACGAGGAGATTGCTTCAACCCATACAAAGCCTTCTTACATTTGCACACTTTGTCCTCTTGTCCTTTTATGACAAAACCGCGAGGCTGCGTTACATAAACTTCCTCAAATATGTCACCATTCAAGAAAGCAGTAACAATGTCTGATTGATGTACATCCCAACCAAAATGAGCTGCCAATGCACATAGAAAACGCACAGTAGTCATACGACAAGTGGGAGCAAAAGTCTCTTCATAATCTATGCCTTTTTGTTGTGCATAACCCTTTGCAACAAGTCGAGCCTTATGGCGATCGATCTCACCATCCGGCTTGCGTTTCAACTTGTAAACCCACTTCGTACCAATGGCCTTTTTGCCAGGAGGCAAATCACATAAAGTCCATGTGTCATTCTCTATAAGTGCATCATATTCTGATTTCATGGCAGCAATCCAATTTTCTGAATTCTGTGCTTCATCAAAAGACAGAGGCTCCTCAACATCATGTAAACTAGACACAGCCAAAGCATAACAATCTGATGCATAAGATGCATGGCGAGAGCCTGAACGAGTACGACTAGATAAAGGTGCATCCAATTTACTGTCACGCAAAGTGTGCACCAGCCATTTTGGCATACCTCTAGCCTGCTCATTTTCAGCCCTTTCCTCATCAAGTACATCATGTACATCTGCATCAGTAATAGGCTGTTCTAAAACATTTTCAGAAACCCCCATAGGCTGTACATTTGCCTCATCGGAACTTACATTCGTATTTCCACCACTGAAAAGAGGCAACAAAGTGTCATAAATGTCCTGTGAGCTTACATTACTGTCTCTAGTACATGACAGCAAGGGTTGAACAGAATCTTCCACAAACACTACATCCCGTGAAACCAAAATACGTTTTGTTTGCGGATGATACAACCTGTAACCTTTGCTTTCAGCACTATAACCAACAAAAATACATTTGACAGCCTTATCATCCAATTTTCTGCGCTGCACTTGTGGCACCAAAGCATATGCCAAACAGCCAAAAACACGCATGTGCTCAATAGAAGGTTTTCTATCATGCCATGCTTCATATGGAGTAATAGACTGCAAAGCTTTCGTAGGACACCTGTTAAGTACATAAGTGGCACACATGATGGCCTCAAGCCAAAAAGAATGCGGCAAAGCTTGACTTTTGACCATACATCGTGCCATTTCCGTTAGTGACCTGTTTTTCCTCTCAGCAACACCATTTTGCTGAGGTGTATAAGGCACTGTACATTGGTGTTTTATCCCACGACTAGCCAGAAATGCATTAAATTCATGAGACATATACTCCCCCCCTCGATCGGAACGGAGGGTGCCCATAGTACATTTTGAGACATTTTCAGCCATAGCCAAAAATTGTTTGAAGCACACAAAAACTTCGGACTTCGCTTTAAGCGGAAATACCCACGCATGCCTGGAGTAATCATCAATGAAAGTCACGAAGTACAGGTAATTGCCCAAGGACGGAGTTTGCATGGGCCCACAAACGTCACTATGCACAAGCTGCAACCTGCATGTGGCCCTAACTGAACCATCCTTTGGAAACTTAGAACGCTGCATTTTACCCAGAATACAGCCTTCACAAACATGTTTGATAGGTGCTTCAAGAGGCGGCAAAGAAGCAACCATATCAGATTTCTGCAAACGCAGCAAACTGGCAAAATTCAGATGACCAAAACGTGCATGCCAAAGTTTTGCATCTGAAATAGCCCTTGAATCTGCAACAGCATTTGCAAAATTTTGTCCACACTTGTCATACAAAGTGAGCTTATACAGCCCACGGCACAAAAGCCCAGATGCAACAATTTCATCACCAAAACTGAGATCATGAACTGTACATCTGTCATCCACAAATTTGACTACAAGTCCAAGTCTAGCAAGTGCGGATACAGACAAGAGATTCTTCTTGATCCCAGGTACATAAAGTGCATCAACAAGTGTGAAGGAACTGCCATTAGCAGCAGTGAGCACAATCTTTCCAACTCCCTGAACTGGATAAGAGGTGTTGTTGGCACAAGTGACTGAATTCCCATGAGGGACAGACTCGAGAGAGGTAAACAATTCACAATGTGAGGTAATGTGCTTTGTAGCACCACTGTCGAAATACCACACATGTGAATCTGCAGCAACTGACAAGCATGCATCATGGACAGCAGGATTGTAAGTGCACTCTGCGCTAAAAGCCCATTCTGCATCAACATCAGCATCACAATCTCCTTTCACAGAAGACTCAACAATGGCTGCATTTGTAGTGGAACCAGCATTTGCAGTGGAACCACCCTCTTTCTTCTTAGCCTCTTTGGCCTTCAACTTAGGACACGACTTGATCAAGTGATCATTGGCTTTACAATAATGGCAACGCATCTTCTTTTTGCCCTTATCACCAGAATTGCCAGACGAAGTGCTGCCAGCAGAAGCATTAGGAACAGAATTTTTGCCACTCGCAGCAGAACCATAAGAAGTGGCTGCATTACTGTTACCACCCTTTCTTTGAGAAGCAATAAAAGCCTGTTCAACTACACGCTGCCTAGTCCTGTTTTTTCTAGAAAGTGACTCTTGCAACAGCAATGTGCATAATGCATCAAACTTGACAACTTCAGGATTTCCTTGGGTCATCAGTCTCCAAGTACTCGCAAAAGTCTGGTAGGAATCTGGTAAGGCATCAAGAACAGTCTGCACAAGGGAACTGTCAGAAATGACTTCACCTGCAGAAATGAGTTGCTCATTGATATCCTTGACACTAGCAAGGAAAGTGTCCATATCATCTTCCTCATGCATAATCTTCGACTCTAGCTCTTTACGCAGCAAAGCAATTTTAGCCTCATTGCGGCTTGCATAAAGACTTGCTAGAATATCCCAAGCCTGTTTTGCAGATTTTGCTGAACGGATGTGAGAAATAATGGTGCGCTTCACAGACAACGCAATCAATGCATGAGCCTGCGCATCCTTAACATCCCAACGAGCTTGTTCTGCTGTAGGCAAAACAACTCTAATAGCTGCAATCCTTGCAGCAAGACCTGCAACATCCTCAATATCGCCTACATCTTCAGAACCAGGACGTACATCAATGCCCTGCACAATGTTCCAGACACCTTTTGACACAAGAACGTGTTGCATCATATAAGCCCACATAGGGTAGTTGTCCCCATCCAACCTGTCCTCAGCAGCAAACATCTTGAACACATCTGTGTTGTTGTTGTCAGCCATGGTAAATGCTGCACCTGATGTGAAAACTGCCCGAAAATAGGAGAAATGGAGCGGGAACAACTTGTGCTATATAGCACAAACCGTAGAAGACTATAAGGCACCTGTTATGCAGAAAACGGCACTGACAGAAAATCTGCACAAAATGACAAAATAGCCTGTGCAGTACTGCCCGTAGTGGAAACGGAGGCCGAAATGAGCCCAAATCAAAAATCTGAGCAGACCAAGCTCTTTGAGCTGTCCCAAAATATTTGTCGACCTGCGAACGCTCGCCAAAGCTCACTGAAATCGGAGAAAGTGAGCAGGCGTGTGCTGGAGCAGCTGGCGACTAAGCCCGGGAGGACGTGACCTGCTCTGATACCAATTGTTGGAATTAGGGTTGCAGAGAAACACACACAGCTTGGAGAAGACGAAGGAAGCTCAAGGCACACAATAGAGAGTGTGTTACTTAGTGTGCAATGGAGAGATATATAGCCCTAGAGTGATGGGCGTATATACAATGCACGGGGGAAAAAACCTCCTAAAGAGGGAAAAAATGCCCCGGCAGTCCTAGTGTGTTCACACACATCACTACCACATGTATATGGTAACACCTCTCACAGGGTAGTCATATGTTCTGGGATGAGGGCAATTATACATGTCGTGGCCATTTTCCCCACAATTGTAACACAACATCTCCCTTGCTTGACGTCGCATTGGTGGCCGATTCCCACCATTTCCCTCAATAGGCCTTCTTGCACCCTGCACAAGATTTACTCTCAACCCCTCTAGCTGGTTTGTGAGATTGTTTATTTGTTGGAGCATATCTTCTTGTTGACCTCTATTGAGGTCTGGTGCATTAGGCACATTTGGAGGTATGTGAGAAGCTTCCATATTTGTGATATTGCCTCCCAAAGCTAGCTGACCAGCTTGGTTGATAGAGAATATTTCTATTCTTTTCCCTAGCAATTCTTAAGGCATCTTCAAAAGCATTTGGAAATTTTCTCTTTACCTTCTCCCTTAGCAAGGGGTACAAACCTGAGATAAATCGATCCTTTTGGAGGCAATTGGGAGCTCGCTCACCAGGGTTTAGTGAGTCTGACCATTGCCCCCAAAGTTTCAGAAAACCTTCCTCATAGGTTGCATAACCATGAGGGTCAACTTGATGAAGGGCCAGAAGCCGTTGCCATAGTTCTTCTGCCGAACTGGCTCGTTGAAATCTTCGTAGGAAAGCCGCCTTCAATCCCTCCCAATCAATTCTTTGGGTTGGATCTAGAGCTTGGAACCATACCCTAGCTTCTTCTTTGAGCACCAAAGGAAAAGCTCTCAATTTCAATGCTTCATCGTCCCTCCCAGAGACAAGGAAAGCCATCTCCAAGTTATCCCAAAAATCCCCAGCATTTTCCCCACTACGCCCAAAAAAATTTGGGAAAGCCATCATAAGAATGGGTTGCCTTCCTCTCAATACAGCACAAAGATGAAAACGTCTAGGCCCAAATCATATCTTATTAAGGGTAGAATAAATGGATTGATAGATGCATTAATCTCAGCTAGACGACGAGGGCCTAGTAAGTTCCTTATGATGTTTTGGAACCTAAGCTTTGTGCTAGCTATTATATACACAGTTTGTCTAGCAAGAGGTTGGAAAGGTCCATATAAATCCCTATGATTCATGGAGTATGCTTAAAGCAAGATGAAGATGTGAACATCAAAAGATACATTATACTCCAAAATAGGAAATATTATAGGGTCAGGAGACAACAATATCTCTCTCAACCTCTCAGCTCCAAAATAGAAGACCAATCTTTGTTAGAAAAAAATCTTTCTATCAATGCGCACATTCGCCCTAACATTCTGAACTGATTGAAAGTTGTGGAAAATGGGATTATTCATTGGTGCATTAAATACAAACTTCCATGAAGCACTTCATTGAAGTTGAGCTCTCTTGGATCCCACCATTTGAGAGATGCGAAGAATTTGCTCACCAGTGATTAGCCTGGTGTGACCATCTTCAGCTTTGTAGAGTTCATAGGGTTCGATGGCTACCCTCTCAACCACCTTGAGCCTTCTTGCTAGTAGTAGTTGGAGTGCATCACCATATGTAGCCTCTTGCCAATACCGCACCCCATTGATGTGTAGCTCCCCCTCCAAAAACTTGTTAATACCCGAGTTTGAGAGTGCTTTCACCACCTGAAGTCGAGGCTTCAAAGGAAGTGTCTTCACACTAGCCACAAAGCACTCAACACAATTTTTTGACCTAGGGACTTGATGACTACAAGATTTTCCTTGAAGCAAAGAAGGGTGTGTGTAGTTAACTCTCTTTACCCGCATACGTGCCATTTGTCGATAAAGACGTTTCTTTTCTCGAGCTTCTTGGGGAGACCATAGTGGAAGTCTCGGAGAATTTGATGGATCTTCCTTCATAGGATTGACAGAGCGCTGCTTGAGAACTCCTCAGTGGGGGCACCAATTTATGACGAAGGAAATTTGGAATGGCGGCCTCTACACCAAAACAAACTCCATTGCGCCACAAGGGAAATGAGATAAGGGCACCACATAGTCTTGGAAGCGTGGGCTAGGACCGCTACACAAAGAGAGAGAGAGAGAGAGAGAGAGAGAGAGAGAGAGAGAGAGAGAGAGAGAGAGAGAGAGAGAGATCACTATGAATGAAGCATTAACCTTAGTGTGTGTACAAGGAATGGATGACTTCGAACACTCCCAACTCAAATAGCATGTAGATTACCAAACAACCACTCAAGGATTAGCCAAGATCACATCAAGCACTCTCACACAAATATAAAAGATTTCTCTTAATTAACATAAGTAAGAGAAGGAGAGGTTACTAGCATGAAACAATTTGCACTCTAGAATGTGCAAGAATAGAGTGAATGAATGAGCTCATGGGCTCATGGTCAGTGACACAAAGACTCAATGGGGCTGAGGGAGACTTGAAATTACAAAGGGGAAGGCCTCTTTATATAGGAAAGAGAGAGATTAGGAGTGAGGTTAAGATCCAAGTGTAATTTGTACAAATGAAGCTTGATTAGGGACATTCAACCAATGAAGAAGCTCCTTCCAAGTGATTTGTTGACCAATTAGCTCCATCATCACTTGTGTTGTCTTCACTCCTTCCTCCATAGCTTGAGTCCAAGAGCTTCCTTATTTTAAAATGTAAAGAAACTACATAAAATCAATACATATCTAGTAATAATAGAAAGGGGTTGAATGAGAACTTATGAATTACAACAAGATTAAGCATGACTTGAGAGGTGATTAGAAGAGGAATTTTGATGGTTTTTTGAGCTTGAGAGAGAGGAGGAAGGAGAGGAGGGTGAGAAGACTAATGGCTGATTTTTAGAGAAGGTCTCAATGTGGAAAAGGAAGGGTGTGTGTGTGTAAAGGTAGAGGGGGTGGTCTCCACCACAGTTGAAAAAACTAGCGTCCTCCATTTTCGCCATATCTCCTAGACCGTAGATGCAAAAATTATAAAACAAATATGGCCGGAATCTCCAGCTCATCAACTACAACTTTGATGAAGACAACTTTTCTTGGATCGGAGTGGAAGTAGTTTTTAAAAATTCAGCAAAATCATGTGTCTGGTTCCTTCCTTTACCAAGTCTTCCACTTGGGTCCCATTTGTTTGAATCATCATATGGCTCCAAAGCCATGATGATATGAGCCACTCATGACCCTTGAATCATGGGTGCATGGCTCCACAACCACATCATATCTTTTCTTTTCACATTTACATATTTTCCCTTCCCTTTACCACTAGGTTCTCCCTCTACCTTTCACCTCCGGTGAACTAGTCAAGAAAAAATTCCTATCAAATCAATTTTTTTTTAATTTTTCCAAGAGGTGGTTCTCACTCTTTCTTTTATTGTAAACCTCTAGAAGCAAGGAAAACCAACAAAATATAATAAACAAAAATTTGTGATAGGCTCGGATCAGCATCATTAGAAATGTCATCAATCTCATCAAACAAGCCAAATGTAGGCACATAATCTTCATGTGACACCATCTCATGCATACCAATGGGATATTGATCATCATCAAAGATCTCAATTTTTGCATTATCAAAAGAGGCATGAGACACCAAAGAGTCATGTGTAGCATGAGTACTTTCATCAGTATTGATAACCATGGGGAGCTCATCAAATAACCCATATGTAGAGACATAGTCTTCATTCACCTTAACATCATTCATAGAAAAGGACTCCAAATCAGCATTTAAGTCATCAAAATCAGCACTTTCATCACTAAGAGAAATATCCATGAGAGCATCTGTAGCATCCAAACCCACATGACAAGTATCCATCTCATCTACAGTTTTATCTTCCACACAATCACATGATGCTTCATTATCACTCTTGACCTCTTGGTCACAAAGACCTACCTCAAGCTTCCACAGTGCATACTCTGCCATAGGCTTACCCAAATGAGCTTCTTCATATTGGAAATTCACATTCACAATTTGCATGACCTCGTCCCTTTTGCATGTGCTATCAAAGACAATGTCTTCCGTATCCCATAGAGATGTATATTCATGAACATAACCTGCTTGTCCACTTGCAAGACCTTTGCTAAACTCCAAGAGAGCATCCTTTCTCTTTTCCCAAATACCATATATGTCATACATAGCATCATCCATAAGAAACTTTTGAAGTACTTTCAAGAACTCAAAGTGTCTATATTGGCAAGCCAACAAGAAGATAAAACCCTTCTTATATTCATCAAGCTGTCCACAAATCTCAAATACATGGTCACATGCCTCCAAATACCTTCTCAAGTGCTCAAAATCCTGAAAAATCATCTTAAAACCAAGATTAGGGAAGGCCTAGAGTTGATTCCCAAGTGGACTCCAACCTGGCAATCAAAGCAGCAAAGCACTACTCTCTCCTCCTCGGTGGGGGCACCAATTTATGTGAAGGATTGGGGGGCTGGCCTCTACAACACCTCATACCAACACCAAGAAAATAGTATGAAGAGTATAACCCTCTCAAGATAATACGGGCTGATCTCCTCTCACAAATTTTGATAGCCACACTTGCACTCAGCCCAGACTCTAGCTTCGACTAGCTTCCCTCTACACCGCTACAACTCCCACTATACTTGGATGCACTAAAGGAAGCAAGGGAACCAAGAAAACCAAAGTAAAAAATATTAAAAAAACAATGGAAATATCTGTACTTTTTCTCATAAATCCAAGATCTTCACTTCTTTTCAAACGCCCTTTCATGTGCTAGTAGAGACTCCATAGGCGCTCTCATATATACACATAACTTGACGAAAACCCATCCAAATCAAGACCACTTTGAAAGCCCACAAAGTTCAGCAAAAAAAATCAAAAAAAGTGATGGAAAACTTGGGGAAAACCTTGCCCTTTTGCGTATGTACAAGCAAGGAATTGCAGCGCATAGTCTACCCTCGACTAGCTGCACCAAAGGGAACCACACACAACATGGCTTCCATACCTCAAACCAAGATGAAGAGAGGTCAATATGCAGAGCTAAGAACCCACTTTAATTAGCCCATTGAGGACAGAAACACTCTCAACTCACCACACCAGGCTCTCGCAAGGCAAGAGGGGCACCTCTACACCAAAACCCCCACCCTTCACCGCAGGCTGCAGCAACACATAGTTTCTTCTTCATAGATGAGTATCCCTCTTCACTCAAGACCCCAAGATGATAAAATTTCATTTTTGTTTCATATTTTGAAAGAACTCACTCACACTTTGAAGTCTCGACACCTCTATGTACAAAAACAACAAAATTATGTACCCCGCACGATTGGCCCGCATGTGTAGAGACAGCTGGCACACACCGCTTTTGTACACTTTGTACAAGCATGCTTTATTTACATCTAAGGATCCCAAAAGCATAAAAAACATCTCTTAAAGACTTTGGGATGGTCCACACCATTCCGCCAAAACACGTCACACCGTATCGGATATTCTGGATCTGCGGGTCTCACAAGAACAAAATCCCCTTTCCTTACATCAATTTGAGGCCTAAAAGCTTCCTAAGGCCTTGCACTTTGAGGACCAACATAATGATCATTCATTTCTTCATATCCTTGAAACCGTCTGTGTCTTCCTCTATCTGCTACGTTCGATGAATCCCTATAGTCTTTGGCCAAAATGATGTATATTCACCAGTTTGTTTATTGGTTGGTTGTTCAAGCTCACTAATTATTTTTTGCCAATAAATAATAACTGGCTCCATGTATTTTGTAGAATTTTTCTCCTTTCCCTTTAGTAGAGTCCATCTTTTCCAAAATTCAAGATATGTCTTAATCCCTTGAATAACCAGCGGACTATCCCTCACATACTCTGCTATAGGAACCACATCTAGACAACCTACTAGCAATTTTGGTTTCCCTTGATCATATTTTTTCCACAACTCAATTCTTGACTCTCTTGGCATCCAATCAAGTGATTTGGGGTGAATTTTGTAATACATTACTGGGATTTCACCTTGCATAAAAAAATGAAATTGAAGTGGCTTAGAGTGTCCAACAAGAGAATCTTGTCCAAAACAAATGTACTCTTTAATTAACAAAGGATTTGAAGTGAGGAACTTGCGTCATCAAAAATGGTGTTGGAGTTGAGCCTTCACATTTTTGAAAATGTTCCGTCAAATGTGGAAATGTGTATGTCATTCCTGTTCGCAATCTCTCTGAGAACGTGCTCAACATTGCATCTATGTCCTCATGTGTATGACCCACCATTAAGAATCTCAAATGCACAGTTTTGAAAACACCTTTTGGTACTAGCAAGGATAAGTATGAAAATAAATATCGATTCTTATTCTCTCCTGCACAATTATCTAGCTGTAGCAAAAGGTTCTCAGGAAATTTTCAAAACACGGGAGTGAACATGGTATCCACAACACATTGGGAGGAGGCTGATTGTAAGTTAGAAATCTCTTCATTACATCCTTCAATAGCCAACGGTGGTGTTACTCCTACTGATGCATTCCTGTCATGCTCTTTCATCATTCTATTTTGGTGGTCTAGAGTTTTCCTTGAAGTCAATGCATTGAACAATGTTACATTGCTGCATGGCATACCATCATGGCATAAATCTCCTAGCCCATGGTTTTCTTTTCTTTCCAAATTCTGTAAGCATAATGAAAGGGAACCAATTGTAGCATTTGGGTTTGAAGGCCATAGACCATTCAACGAGAAATGACAATACATCCCATGACCATGCCCATGTGTTATCATACCTATTAATGATACTTTCAACAACTGATATGCATTCGCATAATCTTTTGAGTTCACTCGCAATTTATGTATTGCTGACTTTTTTTGGTCCATTTTATCATGTATAATGCATAAATACTTATCCTTTTGCATTTGCAAGAACTTATGCTAGGTGTAGTATACATTTTTACAGATTTGTTGTTGCATCATGTGAATTCTACGTTCATCCTTCAAACGTGAAGTCAGCTCATCGTCCTTTGTTGACTCTAGTTGAGACTTTATCCGACTACACACAACACATTTGGAGAACTCGCTTGTTTTTTACAAGGTCACATTAGCAACTCTATATTCCAAGTCCTATTGAATTTAGTTCTAGACATTGGCTTGAGACTCATACTCTCGAGTGTTTTATTGACATCATGTAAGATGTCTATTTGTTTGTACATGTTTGGTATTGCAAGCAAGGTTTCCCTGGTACCATCTTCCATAGTTGTACTCTTATGTGGTGGCATTTTCTCTAAGTTTTCATCTACAAAAGAGCGCATCAATGTCCTTGCCTTTTCTGTATGGTCTCTTCCTTTTCTTGTGACACCATCATTACCATGCACTGAGCATCGAACCCCATTTTCAAATTGTTCACGGTAACAATAAAACGAAGTTTTTGGAATGCCATGAATTTCATATCAAGCTCTACTATAGACCTCATTGCCATTAAAAGAAAATACATAGCAAGTCTTTGTAGTTGTTTTGTTCTCATGCCAAGCAATCAACATTGTATCATACACATAGTTGGTTCTATTTTTCAAATTTTGTCCCCAAAATTCATTGCGCATAGCCATGACCTTATCTCTATTGGCATATTGACAAAACATCATAGAACAACAATCTATGGTTGAAACAAGCTGGACATATGATATGTATGCTTGATTGGATCTCTTAGAAGGTTTCACAAACATTTTTGGCTTCCTATTTATTTTTATTATTTTTTTGACTCTACCAAACAAGCTGATCAATGCATGTATCTTGTAATGTGTCTCTAGCATGTAAATCCTCATATCATACCAATGCTTTTCTATCCATAGTTGTCACTCTCTTGATGTTGAATACATTAGATTGTGCAGAAATAGTATCCTCACAAGCATAGGATGTTTCAATACCAATACCAATGTTATCTTCACCTAGCTCACCAAAGTTTACGGAATCAAATGGACACACATACATGACAACCCCTTCGGCTACTACATGTGTTTTGCTTTCATCCCAAAGTTGAACTCTTTTATCCTTCCAAACCTCCCTATAGCTCATTCCATCAGAATGTGCCTCCAATTCTCCCATTCCTTTGTGAGTCTCAGACATAGAAACCCCTTTGTACTGTATCTCATTCATATGTTGTAGCAACCCAATAATCCATTTCACAATACTGTGAAAAGCATCTCCCAGTGTCAATGCATCCATTGTTGGGAGTGGAATGAGTGCTTTCTTCTGAAAACACAAATCAACTGACATTGATACATTTCCTTCCCCAATAAGCATGCTTGAGCAATCTGTGTTTGGGTTTGTCTCACATACACTCCCAAGGGCAACCTTTTGTGTGGATATAAACATGCATACTCTATCACCTTGATTAAAATCCATACCTATAGAAGGTTTCAACAAATATTTGTTAAGAAAACCATCACAAAGTCATTTCATTGTGAGTATATATGTATGTGTTTCATGATGAATATATATATATACAGGGCGCTATATGTGGTTATTTCATTATGGGTATATAGAATCCTATGGACTTAGGGCCATAGGATTCTATATGTAGGTGGTTCATGATCAGTATGTATTCATCCTATTGCCTTAGGGCCATAAGATTCTTTATGTAGGTGTTTTGTGTTGAGTATATATAAATCTTATGGCCTTTAGTCCGTATGATGTTTTATGCAGGTGTTTTGTGTGAGTAAATACACATCCTATGGCCTGTTCGAGCAGGAAGCTAACACGGACACCATTTTTCGGAGTTCTCTTTGTAAAACATTTATTATTTTGATAAATCAAGAATATCGTAACTCCTATTTTCTCGGACAAACTTTGTAATTAATGACCTGGGGATACAAGCTTCCAGATTGTATCAGTCAGTCATTACCCAGCTTTGGTAGAACTCCAGACTATTAGTTTTGACCACCCAAAAACCTTGGCTAAGGTATAAAAGCCAATTTTTGTAAGTTTTTGGATAAGAAATACACAACGTGAGCTAACGGCGCTCACTCCTCTCCTTCTCACGCTTCCTACTCCCTCCCCGGTTGTCACATTGCAATTGTGTTTGTTGCATTGCAACCGCAGGTAAGAGTTCTACTCATTGACGTAAGCAGTTCACAATATTTCGTAGCTTTTGGCGTTGCGAACCCGCGGCCTAGTTTCACTCATAACTAGGAATTTACACTTTTAAATCGAAAACTAAGCATAGGCGGGGTATTGGGACATCATTGCTAAGAATTTAGATGCATTATGGGTCGAAAACGACTAGGTCAAAAATCCACTGCTGTTAATAATCGCGATTTTGGAACTTGACCTAAAGTGGGGTTCGAGACAATAAGCATGTCTTCTTAGGTCTTATAAACATGTCCTAGAAGTTTCGTTACGTTTGGATTTCATTTGATGCTACAATGGATGTGAATTGTTTGCCGATGAGTGATTGGCTTTTGGTGATTTCAGTCACTTGAGTTTCGCTTGAGTTAGATGCGAGTTGTTAGTTGTTTTCTAAGAGATTGACACCCTCTTGTAGCCTCTATGCACTAGTCGAGTCATCTTCGTCCCATGGTTTGACAAATTAATCGTGGTTCTCACTAATATTGCAATAAGATAGGATGGTGAGGTTAGACATGCGTCCCATATTTGGCGCCATTGCCGGGCATCGAAGAGACCTAAACTAGAGAGCATCTTGTGTAGTTATCCTTTGACTTCCTTTAGGTTCACCTAGAGTTAAACTTTCTCTTTTAGAAACCGCATAGCTTAAGATTGTCGTCTTTTGCTGTGTAGAGGTAGCTTGGAAGTCATCGTACTGAGGGCCTTTAGGATTGTAGGATTGTAGATTTAGATTAGTATTTTGAGGATGCTTAGTAGACGAGACAATGCTTAAGATCAATGCTCAAAAAACCATAAAAGACAAGAAAACGAGTGTTTGTGGACACTTTCCACAACCCCATTGCATGAGAATCTAGGAGTAGGGTAAGTAGGATCCGAGGTGGATTTCATAACATTACTCTCTCTGGAAGAATCAAGTGTGAGTTGTTATTGAAACTTGCAAAAATTCACGTCTACGGCTAGAAATAGCTCGGAAAGACTCGAATCCACTCAATCCGACAGGAGAGTAAGCCTAAGAGTTGTCTGAACCAGTTGGTAAGCTCAAAGACATTACAAGGTAAAAAAATTCAAGAGTTGGCCAAAAATCATATTATTTACTTTTTCTTGATATTTTAGGCCAAATTAAGTTTTGACTTGATTCATAGGCTTAAAATACATCATATAAAGATTGTCTTTGAGAAAATTTTAAAAAAGTGCTCATTCTAAGCCTAAAGTTAATAATCACGATTATTAACTCTCTGCTCTAAATTGACCAAGGTTCATACCATTGACTCATTGCATGTGTACAAATTTTTTTTGTAAAGGCCCAAGAGATTTGGATCACTAAACTGGCAAAAATATGGGTAAAACCTAAAGTTTGTACTGACTTTTTGAATCTTGAGTATAAATTGGGAAAAAATTTATCCAAACTTGTTTCATAGGCTTATGTTGATGTCTTAAACATGTGTACATGCTCAGTTGACCAAAAATTTGCAAAAAATTGTCTAAAGTAAATAATCACGATTATTTACTTCTGCCCTATTTTTCAATTTTTTTAACCAAGTCTGCATTCCACTAGCTTTGCCATGTTGCAATAAGCCCACAAACAAAATTTGGTAAGATTTGGATCACTGGATTGAAGATTGTGACCAAATTTGAAAAGTTAGTCTACGGACAGATAATTGATGACCATTTGACCAAAAATTGTCCAAACTTGATGAAACTTGTCTGGTGACCTTAACTTAAGGTTCTTAATAGATCTGTGTCAAAGTTGGGGCAAAAACTTGCAAAAATATAGGTGGAGTAAATAATCGCGATTATTTACATCTGCTTCAAAACTTGAGAAATTTGCAAGTTTGAGTATACCACAAGGTTAAGCATATCAAGTAGACCTCAAAAATCCATTTTGGTGAAATTTGGATCCCAAAACTGAGACTTAAGCAAGATTCTCGAAATTAGAGTTTGCGGCCACAAAACAGTTGATAAACTTGATCAGATTTTGTCCAAACTTGATGAAACTTGTCGAGGGACTTTAACAGGTTGTATACTTGCCAATCCAATAAAAAAAGTGCAAAAAACTGACAAAAGTAAATAATCACGATTATTTACTTCTGCTATCCAGAGACATCAATTTTGACTTTTGAGCTTATACAGTGTTAGACCAACATAATATAAAGTCAGAGGGAAATTTTGGGCTCAAACGGATCAAAATTGGTACAGATACAATCAGTTTCTAGGTTGCAGATTTAACCATTAAATTTTTGCTAAAGTCGAATCTAAAAGTCAAGTTTTGACTCCTATAGCTCGATTTGAAGTGATACACATAGACCAATCGCGAGAGTTAGCAAAAACTCTACGTCTTTATAAAAGAATAGCTAATTTGATCAACTTTATACAGGAATCAGGTTGCAGACGAGGAATCAGTGGCTTGACAGAAAGTTGCAATCGAATCTAGTGGAAATGGACGACAAGTCAATCCAAAGGTAAGTACTCTATCCATGGCTTCACCAGCCTTTATGAACCTTAGATCTGGTCGTGTACTACGAAATCAAGGCATATTGGGAGAAACCGCCAGTAGGGTATCCACCAAAGACAACATGAATCAAGGCAATTCCTTGCACACTATCCCTGAAGAAGTCTCAAACACTTTTTCTGAGTCAACTTCCAAAATGTCTTCTTATTCGACTCACTCAGAGACCGGAACGACAATGCGCTATAAGCATACACTCACATTTTATAAGACTAATCGCCATGGAGCTCATGTTTACCTGGATCCCAACGAAGAGTATGCTATTCGCATTGATGACCATGGTATGGAGTTTGAAGAAGAGATTAGGGCAAACAAACAAGGAAAAATGTACATGGATCGAAACGGAACTCAGTATTTACAAGTCGAAAACCCTGACATCATAGACAAATGGGGGTTAGAAGTAAATACCATAATCCCAGATATGTTAGCAAAAGAAGGACTACCAACATTAGAATTAGAGGGATACGATCAAGTAGATCTGAAGCCTCTAAAACGGCTTAGTACTGATAATCCTAGGATCGGAGCCTATTGTTGGGAAGATAGAAATGTAAAAGATCTTTTGTGGACTTTGCATGCCAGACCAGGACAATTGACGGACATGAAGATCATCTATATATTCAAGATCAAAGATAAGGGATCAGCACACCTACCAACCTACTTGTTTAGGGATTTTTATAACAACAACTTTGTTATGATGAATCCTGGGGAGGTAGAACAAACCAAATACCAAGGGTATTCCATAAGGGATTGGATATTGTGCCAAGGACCAGAAACAATTACAAGGGATGAACACTGTGAGAGATCATCTGAGAGTAATGTAAAGAAACCAGAAACCACATCACGTAGAAAACCGGGTGACACTAAGGCCAATCCAGGGCTACATGAGTCACTATTTCCAACAGACTGATTTGAAGGACTTGCAACAGGACCAATTGCCAGGAGACCGGGAGTTGAACCAAATAGACGCGTCAGACCAACTGATTTTCAGAAATGGGTCAGAAAATACAGTGAATCAAGGGATCCATATGACCACTTAACAAGCTTTAAGCAAGTGCTAAGAGAAGAACGTATATTCGATTTCCATACTCAACTCGAGGGGTTTGGAATGACATTAGAAGGAAAAGAACTGACATGGTTCCAAAACATTCCACCAAGGTCAATCATGGATTTGAACACATTAGCTGAAGGATTTGTAGCTGCTTGTTCCAAAACGGGGATCAAACATAATACAGTAGCTCAAATCTATAGCTTTAAACAAAAACATGGTGAGTCTGTTAGGGATTGTGCAACTCGAATGAGACAATACATTGCCAGATGCCCAGGGCTAGAGATACCTGCAGAAGAACGACTTGTATCTTTGTTTCTAGAGGGACTGCTAAACAAAGAACTTCATGCTATACTCTATAGTAAGAAGCATACAACCCTAGAAGAGTGTGTATCAGATGCTATTGACTTAGGAGACAATTGTGATATTTTCAACGAAGAAGATGTCCTTAGGGATAACCAAAGCAAGAAAACATCATTTACTAAACCAGTGCAAGTGCGAACAGCTGCTGCAGCACCACTTTCAGCCATAGAAGATGTGCTCAAAAGGATGAACGCCATGATGAAGAACATGAAAAAAGCACCTATGAGGGGACCACGACAAGGAATACCTCAACAGTGACAACCAATTAAGCCACAAAAATGGTGTGCAATCAAGGGGAAATGGACCAACCATGAGACCCACGAGTGCTACTACCAACCTAAGTATGATGGGAATGTTCAGTACGTGCCCATGAGGCCACAATCACAACCTATGTGCAAATATCAGCCTAATATGGTCCAAGCTCAAAGACCACCAATGGGTATGGAAAGACCTCAACCTATGTTGGGTCAAAAACCTCCGCATCCAGGATATAACGCAGTGCCTATAAAGTACATGCACTCTACAGGATCCATAGATGAACAAGCATTAGTGCCTGTTACACCCTATGCGGAGCCTAGTCCATCTACGGTAATGGTAGAGGGAGATTGGTATAATTCACATCCACCACCAATGGAGGAACCTCTAAATTATGCTCCACCAGAGCTCGCACCAATGTATTATGTAGATAATCAAGGTGTCAAACCTCCTATGGTAAGACCCATGATGAAGCCAAGAATAGGAAACTGTCATAACTGTGGTGCCGATGATCATTGGAAAAAAGAATGTCCAGAGCCTGACAAAAACCTCAAACCAATTGAAGCCTATTGCATCCAATGTTGCAAAAAGGGAGGACACTTTCCGGAAGATTGTCCTAAAAATCCTTTAAACAAGGGCAAGACAGTAGTAAACTTAGTCCAAGTGATACTGAGGCGGTCCGGGGCGGGCAACAAGAAGACAAACCTCTAGACACCCTTCAAGGCTCCCGTGCTGCTCAATGGGGCTAGGGAACAACACAACACAAACCAAAACAACAAACCCACAGCCAAATCCCAACTACACAAGGGGCACCACCTAGTTTAAGAGCAAACTGGGACGCAAAAGAGGAGAATCGTTAGAGCAACCCACAAACAAGCAAGGAATTTACACTAACCCTAACACCAATGGAACACTCTCACACACTAAAACACGAGATAGAGAGAGAGAGAGAGAGAGAGAGAGAGAGAGAGAGAGAGATGGTGTACAACTTAGCTTCAACTTTATATTTTGCACAAAAAGGAACTTAGAGCTTGCGGAATCAAGTGACAAGATTTGGTTATAGCATCACTAGCACATTGTCTTAGGGTTATGGGAGTCCTCTCACCATCCACCCTCTTACAATGGTAGCCAAACAATAGCCAATGAATCACAAGCAACAAAACAACAACCTTCAATGAAACAAGTCACCTTATGAAGCTGAATGAGTTTGCCAAGCCAAATTGGAGGAGAAGCATGAGCCTTTGGACATGAATTGCACCCAAAACTACCAATTCATTGATGTTGGGGTAGATACAACAATTGTAGGAAGAATATCTTCTACTCGCACTCACTCAAACTAGCTCAAGCTTTTCTATGAACCAAGGTGATGGTGTATAGAAAGCTGTTAACCCTCACGGCTCACGGACACCCATCACCTACGATGGACGTGTATTATGTATTTGGTAGAGTCAGGCACCGGGCTTGTCGGTCCAATAGGAAAAGGGTAAGAGTGATCGCCGATGAGAGGCGCACTTTAACTTGGACATTCAAGGGATTAGTTGGTTAAGCATGGGCGCCCAAGTGTGAATGGGGTGAGCTCCTATAAAAGCCAACTAAACCTAATTTTTACTCATTCTCTCATTTGTGAATTGAAGAGTGCTCTTGCTCCATCTCCATCTTCTTCTTCTTCACCTCCTTGTGTGTGTGTGTGTGAGAGAGAGAGAGAGGGAGAGTGTGTGTGCGATCGAGCATTACGAAGGCACGACGGCGGCGAAGCGGTTGAGCGCGGCACGACTGCAGCTTCTTCTTCATCGCGGCGAGGAATCCACCACGAAGGCGAGCGTAGAGCGGTGAGTGACACACCCTTTGTTTTCTTGAGCTTGCTAGTTTAGGCTTGTTGTGTGCTTGGAGCCGTTTGTGGCTCGCATACGGTGTATTGGCAAGTCCCTTGCTTAGACAGTGCGACAAGGAGCGCACAAAAGCTTACTGTCTCTTTACAACCAAGATAGAACTGGCGTGTGGTACGCTCAATCTAGTGTGCAATGGTATAGTCATATCTTTTACAAGGAGGAATGGGTTCTATTTATAGGTTTTAGAAGCCTTGATTAGGATTAAGCCTAATCAATTTTATTAGGAAAGATCAAGGATTATGAATTTTTATGAATTTCAAATGAGAATGGGGTCTCTCTTTCTCTTGAGTCACATGGATGTGGGCTCAAGTAAGAGAATTATTGATGTGGTGAAAGGCGAGAAACTTCCATGGGAGTGAGTGAATTTGGTTTACTTGTGCGGTTGCCTACTCCATATGTTGATAGTGTGGGTGCATTTTTACAAGAGAAGTTAGTTGTTAGTGGTAATAATCACTAGAATTGTTAGTGATACATTTACAATGGGTAGGATGAGTTGATTTGATGAAGGAAGAGGGGTAAATTAAAAGAGAATCATTAAGATGGTGAAGCTTTTAAAAAGCTTGAACTCACCCTGGTGTAGATTGTGGAAAAAATGACCGCTGGTCTTCTTCTTCTTCTTCGCTTCTTTACGCCCCGCCACGGTTGACCACCACGATGAAAAGAGGATTTGTTGATGAAAAATCGTCAATTTGCAAAAGTTATCATGGTTAAGATGTTGAATTTTAGATATTTTTAGGAGAGGTAAATGAAATTGTAACATAGAAGCAATAGAGAGAGACATGGAGAGGGTGTATGTATGTAGAGGTTCATAAAAGAACTATAGGGATGAGAGAGAAGGGTAATAGTGAAGAGGGTGGGAGAAGCCATGGAAATTGCAGGTTTGAGTGAGGGAAGGAGAGGGAGGGATGTGTAAGAGTGAGTAGGTGTGTGGAAGGGTGAGAGAAGACTAAGGGCTACTTGTGAGAAAAGTGGGCAGACTGGGGTCCACTCAAAAAATCATAGCTCACCGCTAATAGCTCCAAAAATCATGAAACAATTCGAGGTGATTATTCCAAGCGTGGGCTACATTTTATCTTCTGACCACCACTCCAAATTTGGAGTGGAGATAGGTGTCAAAATTCTCACCAAAAAGCCTGTTTTTATGCCTGCAAAAGTTTTTTAGTGGCCCCCTCCTTTGTTGAATTTGTACAATGCATCCAAGAGTGAGCCCCTCCTTTGTCATATTATAATAAAAAGCATCCAAGTTATCCTTGACCCATGCATGGAGGAGGATTATTTGTGAATAAAGAAATATATACATGGTGGGAATAGTGTATGGACTATTCATGGACTTTAGCTCAATGAGCACATGGTGTTAGAATAATGAGTAAAAATAATAATACAAATATGGAGGAGTTATGGATATGGAAATATATTGGAATCATATGATATGGTCCCTCCTTGAATTATTTTGGGTGAAAGAGGAAAAGGTATGTAAGTAAATAATATAATAAACGTAACCAATGAGTAGAAATCAATTTTTTGTTTTCACAAGGGTGAGGGTGAAAATGTGGGAGTGATTTGTATAAAGGAAAAATATGAGGTTAGAGTATGTACATATTGGCAAAAAATATAATTATGGTGTAAGAGGATGAAAGAAGGTGTACATAGGTTTAATAAAACACACCCCTAAGTAGAAATATTTAAATAAAATACCAAAATAATTATAAAAAATCCCTATATTTAGGCCATATATACAATGAAATATTTACACACAAAGAGGCCATAATATACTTTTATTTTTTTATTTTTTTTATTTTTTTGGCTCAACTAGCCCAGTGACTAGCTAGCTGAGGGTTTTTAAGAAGATATGGGAAAAGCCCCCTAACTCACACACGCCTATGTACAGTGAAATGGTAGGGATAGCCATAGCGTTTGGGTGAATTTGGTAGGGTGGAGTAACTTACTATGGCAATTATGGAGAGCCGAAAAACGGCTATCAATACCTAGTAGCTCATCAGAGAGTGAACCGATTGTTCCAATCAAGGTAGTCACTAGAGCCCAAGCCAAGAAAAAGAAAGACAACTCCTCTGATGATTCAGAGAACACAAGAATTGCCTCTCAAAAGACCAAAAGAAGCAGAAGCAAAAGGTATGAGGTGAGAAAACAAAAATATCGAGCTAAAATCGAGGAGAAAGCAAAACAGCTAGTCCAGGAAAAGTTGAAAGAACCTGGAGCAAAATCAAGGAAACAACCGTGAAATCTGGAGGATCCATTCTGGTTGATAAAATTTTTGAGCCTATTAATGCCGCCTTGGAAGAACTATCCTTCTCCAAACATAGAAGCAGCAAAGCTGGAAGCTTACCAAAACTTGGGAAGAATCACGCAAGAAATACTGAAAAAACAAAAACCCAAGCTTAAAAGTATTGCAAAACCTGAAGAGCTTGTGGTAAAAGAAACAAAATAAAAATCTGATGTGGTGGCAGAACCCCACCTAGAAACAAAAGAACTAGAACTTATAGTGCCGGACATTGAAGATGCTTTAGACGGAATTCCATTCGTAGAGGAAGACTGGCCAAGACAACTATTGAAAAAGGTTCGAGAGATCAATGATGGGAGCCTAACTTTAAAGTCAGCTCCAATAGATGAAGTCTGGTTGGATAACCTACCTTCTGATATGAATATGGATGTACAATCCTTGTACACATTAGGAGAAACTTGGACTCAATTTTGGGCCCTGTAAGAAACGCCAACTCAGCATAGAGAGATGTAATTATGAAAAATGCAAAAGTTTTTTTTTTGGAATTCTATTTCTCATAGTACATACGTAAAAGTTTTCTCAATCACTTAAATGCATGCTCATACAAAATGCGTTTCGAGAGCCCAACTTAAGTGTACACAAAATTTCATGTCTATGAATCTTAATGAGTGATGTGATGTGCGATGAGAGAAAACACATAAGAGTTGTTTTCAAAATACAAAAATAATGCCACGAAATAGAGGCACAAGTATCAATCACCTTTTTATGAAGTACTCGCAATTTAAATTCGAACAGATTGTACTCGATAGTAATTGATAGTGAAGCGTTCCGGGGTGGGCAACAAGAAGAGTGGCGTCTAAGCACCCTTGTAGACTGCCGTACTGCTCAATTGGGTTGGGTTTTGAAAAAACAACAAACACACACACAAACCCGCAACCTAACTCTACACAAATTTGGGGCACCACCTAGTTTTGGATGCGAACTAGGACGCGTAAAGAGAGAGAGAGAGAGAGAGAGAGAGAGAGAGAGAGAGAGAGAGAGAGAGAGAGAGAGAGAGAGAGAGTGCTTGGGCTGCTTTGAAATGTATCGGCAATGATCAAGCAAACACAATTATATATGTAAGAAAGAGAGAGAAGAGGGAGGGGGTGCTTGTTGCATTAATACCTTCTTACAAATCTATCATGACCGATCAAAGTGAGATTAGTATTTGTTCAACATAGCTTGAGTAAATTTCACCACGACACATCACAAAAAAAGCCACCCCAATCACTGTCTTCAGGCAAGGGGAGTCCTCTCCACTCTGTCGCCCTCTTACAATATGTGGGATTTATGGCTAAATTGATGAAAACACCCAAACACAAGCTATCAAGAACTAAAAATATCACCAAGACACTTACACATCATTGTTGTCCATTACATCACGTTGGAAGAGAGACAAAGTATCCAAGCTTAGTCCAAATCCACCCTCCTTGATTCATTAAATGTTGGGCTTACACTAGTAGGAGGAATGATAGATTTTCCACTCCCAATTGAATGATCGCTCTCTCTCTTAGAATGGCATAGAGTTACCATGCTAATCACCCCTATTACAACACATGCACAAGCATACGACAATGAGCTTCCACTAAAGAGCTCCTTCTAGAGAGGTTGAGCTTGGCTTCTCAAGCTATAGCATAGGGCTCTTGCTTATGGCTCTCCCTTTGTGCTAGCTACACCCTCCTTTTATAGCAATTTTGAAGGCTAGGGTTACTCCTCTAACCATGGTTGGGTTAGATTTTCAGCACTTATCTAATTTCTTTTCCTTGGAATTATCAAGAAGTTGGTGTGGATAGATGAAGAAGAGAGAGAGGAGAGAAGTAGAGGTGATAGGACTTTTCATAGTAGGTTAGTGTTAGTAAATTAGTAGAGTTAGTTATTTTATTGATTTACAAATGGAATTGGATATTTACAATGGGAGTATCCAAGTAGGATAGAAATAAGGAAGAAAAAACTCTTAATAGGTAAGAAAACATGGATTTCCTACAATGTTGATGCTCCGAGTGTCTTGAGTAGGATCAATTTTGACGCTTGTTGACGGTCCACTAGCTTTGATGGTACAATTTTTTCACTCTTGACCTTCCTTTGGGAGCCAAGGTAATTGAATATGAGTAATCAATCACCATGATGCTGTCTTTCAAGAGAAGAGGCTGAATTTTATGGTTTTTTTATAGATATGGGTAATATGGATGAGGAAAAATGAGACTAGGTGGTCAATTTTGGAATGGAAGTGTGTGTAGGAAACATGAGTTCACCATGGTTTCTCTTATTCTTCAAGGTTTAGAAGAAGGTGAGTAGGGTGCAGAGAGGAGAGGTGAGAGAGGTGGGGATGATGAGTGGAGAGGTGTGTGTGAAAGAGGAAAATGATAAAGTGGAAGAGGGAGTGTTGCTGCATAAGCATGGGTAAACTGGGGTCCACAAATAAAATCTTAGCTCATAGCTGGTAGCTGAAAAAAATATGAGAAAATTTGAGGTGAAAGTTCAGCTCACGAGCTACAACTTTTGTTTGTTTCACCTTTTCAAATTCGGGGAGCATGGGATCTTTAAAAATTCAGCAAAACCGACTGTTTTTTCCACTGCACAAGGTCCTTGTGAGGTCCTTCTTTGGATGATTCTTTTGAATACCTCCAAGAGTGAGCTCCCCATGGTGCATGCATGCATTCCACATACCCTTGACCTTATTTGGTAGGTCTATAATTGAAGATATTGTTGAGATCATGATATAAATGAATAGTACAACAAAGAAAATCAAATATTGAGGGGTCTAAAAAAATATGTACATGTCAAATATAAATAATATAGGTGGAAAAAATATAAAAGGGTCAAAATAAATCTCTCTCATTATAAGTCTACCATAAAAAGATGAATATTTTTTGTGTTCTAATTTATGAGAGTAGAAGAGAATAGATGTAGGAAGGAAAAATCACAATAGTGAAAAAATATACACATAAATAAAACTAGTTTTTTTGGATTTTTGTTGGGATGGAGTTACACCAAAAATAAGAGAAGCTTGCATGAAATTATTTTTATATGGAATAAAGAGTATGCAAAATGGTAAGAAAAAATATGGTAATGGTGAGTCAATGTACATAGCATAAATAACACACCATAGGTAGAAATATTTAAATAATTATGAAAATTCCTTTTATTTAGGCCCTATATACAATGAAATATTTACACACAAATGGGCCACAATATACTTATATTTTTTTATTTTTTTGGCTCAACTAGCCCAGTGACTAGCTAGCTGAGGGTTTTTAAGAATATATGGGAAAAGTCCCCTAACACACACACACCTATATACAGTGAAATGGTAGGGATAGCCACAGTGTTTGGATGGTAGGGTGGGTTAACTCACTATGGCAATTACGGAGAGCCGAAAAACGGCTATCATTAGCCCTCCCCCAGGATGATGGTATATTCATGTACCATAATAGAGCATCTTTTCCAAAGAGAGTGCTTCAGAGTCCTTGACGAGGTCTTCATTGTTTGGCCCCTCAGAATTTTGGTTTGAGTTACACTCATGGTTCACGGAATAATACCTACATGAGATAGCTGTCTTTTGACAGATCTTTGTTGGATCATTTGGTAGAAGGCAACTCAGATAAGGCTTCAAGCGATACCCGTTTACCGTCCTGGAGTGCTCTTTCCCATTCAAGTCCATAAGTTGATAGTAACTTGAATTGAAAGCCTTCTTAACTATGTATGGCCCTTGCCATCTAGTTTCAAATTTGGCGTCAAAACCATTGTCGAGTCGATTTTCATACCTTAGCACAAGATCTCCTTCATTGATACCTTTGTCCTTTAGTTTCTTGTCAAGCTTCTCCTTCGCCTGCGTAGCTTTCCTCTTGTAGCACTCGTATGCTGCTTCTCTTTTCCACTCAAGCTCAGCTAAGGTAAGAAGTCGTTCCATCCATGCTTCTTGATCATCTTGTGCTGCTTTGCCATGAAGTCGTATTGTTGGGATGTTGAGCTCAATTGGTTGTAAAGCCTCTTGACCATAGACCAAGTGAAATGGTGTAAACTCCATGGCTTCCCTATATGTGGTTCGATACGCCCACAAGGCACCATCCAAGAAGTCATCCCACAAATTTGTCTTGTTTCTCACCATCTTTCTAATGATGCCTGCAATGACACCATTAGCTTTTTCTACCAGACCATTGGATTGGGGATAGTAGGGTGTACTATGACGATGTAGAATGTGAAGTTCTTCATAGACCTCTGTAGCAAGCCCTTTCTAAACCCTGGAACATTATCAGAAACAATCTCCAAAGGTGTGTCAAATCTACAACAAATGTGAGTGTAGACAAATTTGCTCACTGTCCTCTCACTTACCTTTGCCACACTTTGTGCTTCCACCCACCTAGTCATATAGTCTACCGCCGCTAGAATGTAGAGTTTACCATTGTTTGTCCTATGGAGAGGACCCATAGCATCAATGCCCCACTTTTCAAAGGGTCCATTTGCAAGCACGATTTGCCTTGGACCATACACCAATCTTCTATTCCCATTTACCGGACAATTGTGACAACTTTTATACCAATGTTGGACATCCACATGCAGACTTGGCCAAACATACCCCGCAAGCAAAATCTTCTTCAAAGTTAACTCTTGGGCAAAATGACCACCACATGCCTCTTCATGCAAACCTTTTAGAATGATTGGAATCTCCTTGATAGTTGGTACTCTTCTGCACACTTGATCCTTCCCTCTTTGATAGAGGGATCCTTCTAGGAAGAGATACGCGCTTGCCTTTTTCACGAGTCTCCTCTTCTGAGCCTTCGTGAAGTCTTGTGGAAACTCACCCTCCAAAATGTAGCTAATAATGGGAGTCAATGACTCCAATACCTGGTATCTCGGTTGCTTGACAGTTGCTTCCACCATGATGAACTGCACTTATTTCTCAATACATGTAACTCCTTGTTGTGCAAGTAACTCGGCATCTTCATTTTGTTTCCTAGGAATATGATATAGTTGCACTTCTTCAAAGTGATTAAACATCCTAAGAATGGCATGAACTTTTGTCCGTAAGCTTTCATTCTTGCATGCCCAAATGCCTAAAATCTGTTTAACAATGAGAAGTGCATCTCCCTTTACCATGAGACGTTGTATCCCTTGGCCAATGCACATCTTCAAACCATGAAGTAGTGTGTCGTATTCTGCTTCATTGTTGCTAGTTGAACCTGGTAGATTGACCTTCTCTTTCATGACCACCTCCCCACTTGGGTTGAGCAACACTAGCCCTCCCCCTGCTTTTCCTGTGACTTGTCGAAAAGCTCCATCAAAGAACAAGGTAAAAGCATTAGGAATATTTTTAGGTGGTGGCAATGGTAGGGTCTTTATTTCAGGCACCTTAATCTCCTTCTCATGTACCCTATAAGTAAGGATCCCTGCCAATTGTGCATGCACACTATCTTCTACCTTGAAAGAGTATTGGAACTCTTGCAATTCCATAATCCACTTTGAGATCCTAGTGCTAAGATTCATTTGAGATGACACCCAAGGGAACAAATTTTCTGCAGTGAGAATTACAAAAGGTTTTGGTAGTAAGTAGGATCTAAACTTTCTCACCTCAAACATGAGAGAAAGCATCATGAGTTCTGCCTCCGTGTAGCCTCTCTCCAAATCATTCATGACCCTACTAGCAAAGTAGATGGGTCGCATCTGGGTACTATGGGGATCTTGTTGTAGCAAAACCGCTCCAATTGTTTCTTTCCCAACACTAGAGCTAACAAAGAATGTGTACTCCCAACAAGGAGGCATGAGTGTTGGTAGTTCTGACAGGATGACTTTAATGTTACAAAAGTACTCTTCAAGCTCATCAAACCATGCAAATTCTACTTGTTGTGTCAACTTTTGCAAAGGATGAAGCTACTCTGAAGCTAAGTGAATAAAGCGTGACATATACTTCACCTTTTGAATGAATGAGATGACCTCTTTGAGATTATTGGGTGATGGGAGCTCAATAAGAGCCTTTAAAGGCCTTTGAAGGATCCACCTCAATGCCTTTATAGGAAACCTTGTGACCAAGAAAGATCACTTCATCCTCACCTATGTGGTACTTGTCGGGGTTGAGTTGACCTCCCATGTCATAGAGCTTCTTTAATCCTTCTTCTACCCTTTGTAGATGCAATGATTTTGAGCTAAAAATGCAAAAATCATCAATAAAAACCCTATTGGACTTTCCAAAGAATGTTTGAAACACCATGTTCATGAAGCGTTGGAAAGTTGCAGGAGCATTTGTCAGGCCAAATGGCATGACTCTAAAAGCATAACAACCCCAAGGAGTGATGAAGGTTGTTTTCAATTGATCTTCCAATGCGATACCTATTTGAAAGTAACCCGAGTAGCTATCACACACAGTGTACTTGTCATGACCAGCTACCTCATTTTGTATCTCATCCTGAAATGGGAGGGGAAAGTGATCTCTTTTTGTTGCCTCAATAAGTGGACGGTAATCCACACACACCCTCCACTTGCCATTTTTCTTAGAAGTGACAACAACGGGAGAGACCCACTCAGAATTCTCCACTGGATAAATGAAACCTGCTACTAGAATCTTTCTTACCTCCTTGAGTAAAGCTTGCTCCTTGATGACTTCTGGCCTTTGTAGCTTTTGAGACTTAGGTGTGGCCTCTGGCTTCAACTGAATTTTGTGTTGAACAGCATCTACTCCATGCACATCGGTGTAGTCTTTAGCAAAAAGCCTCGGAAATTTCCCTAGCACACATTTGAACTCCTCTCTTTCATCCTTTGTAAGTGTTGTAGACAACATACCTTCTAACATTCCTTCATCTTGCACATTTTGGTTCTCTTGAGTACCTACCTCTTCCAAACCTCGAGAAGAGGTCCTTCAAAGCTCGCATTTTCATTAGCCATGGTCTCCCTAGGATAAATGGGTAACCATTTCCTTTAATAGACATAACATAAAAATCCACCGCCTTCTTAATGCCAAAGGCCTCTACAAAGAAATTTTTACAAATGCCTACACACCTAGCTTTGCTATTGTTTGCCATCTTGACTTTAATTTCAGGTGTCTGATGGATGTGCATGCCTAGTTTTTGCATGAATCCCTCTGTCACGATGCAAATTTGTGCACCCCCATCCACTAGACCTTTCCTAACCAATCTTCCTTTGATGTAACAATCTAGCACAGGTGTAATATCCTCATTCATTTCAGCATGTGAAATTTTTACAAAAGGCACACTCTCTTTTACCTTTCTCCTAGTGCTAACTGCCTTTGTTAAATCCCTCATAACTTGTGGGCATAATGCAAGAAACTGAGGCCATGTGATATCAAGACCCTTACCTCTCATGTCTTCCAACAAGTTGTATGGAGCCATACCATGTCCAAGAGGGAAGTCTTGGAGATTGATACGATGTCGAGTCTTCTTAGCTTCATTGGTCTCCTTTGCCTTCTTACCTTGTCCATGGTCACTCTGTGATGTGACACCTTCTTTCCCCTTCCCTTTTCCACGGCCACGCTTAATGCCATTTGCTTCCATGTCAACCTCTTTTGAATTTGTCACCTCTACCACATGCACATTTGTGTCTGGCAAAGCTGGAACTCCTTCCACTCCTTGTGGAGGTGGTCTTGCTCCATTTGGCCTTTGTAGAAGCCGTGGTTGCTGACTAGTTCCTTCACCTGCATTCATCACTAGGTAATTCAAGTTAGGTCTCCCTGGCTCCCCACGAAGCCAAGGACAATTATACATCCCATGTCCAGACTCTCCGCAATTCCAATTACATTGTAAGACTCTCCTAGGTCATTGATCTCGCTCTTCAGACTTCCTTGCTTGTCCTTTTGGACCTACAACTTGTGCAAGGTGAATTGACAAGCTGCTTAAAGATTCATTTAACTTCTCAATCACTTCCGCCGTTACCTCAGGAAGCTCCCTAGATGTTGATGCTTGTGACTTACCTTTGGGTCTAAGACCTTCTATTGGAACCTCTCCCCTTATGCACTTGAGTTTCCTATACTTCTTGGAAGCTCTAATGTCAGCTGCATCATATGTGGCAGGTGCATCCGCCTCCACCTTTCCCTTAAGATCAGGAAATATTCCAGCTATGAATCTCTGCTTCTTTAGGAATTCTGCACCATCACCAGGGCTAGCAACATTTCCTATCCATAGAGCCCAAAGACGTAGAAACTCTTGCTTGTACAAGTAGTAGTCATCTACATCTTTTTGCTTATGAGAAACAATGTCTTGCCATAGTTTTTGAGTGTTTTGGGGATCAAAGAAGTATCGTTGAAATGATTCACAACTTCCGTGTACTTCCCTTTAACTTCCTCAGGCAAAGAGTCAAACCAAGTGCTATCATCTTTCCTAAGGACCACCTCAAACATCTCTACACGTTCTTGATCAGTTACTATCCTCTTGATACGACAAGACATCTTGAAATTTGCTAAAAATAATTATGCATCCTCTCCAAGCTCTCCAAAGAAATGAGGGTATCCGGACATTGGCGTTGGCTTTCCATTATTATGAAAGATTACAACACGAGTTGCAACAAGGGATACAATAGAAATTTAGAACCACTCGCCTGCAAATGAAGAAGTAAGAAAGTACCATTCTAGGTTTTCTTCTTCAGCTATCCAAGCTTCAATGAGGTCTCGATTTGTTTGATCAAAACAAAAGGGTAAACTATTTATGAGCTCTAACAAGGGTTGAAATTCTTCAAAGCTAAGACGATATACAAAAATATATAAAACTTCATTCTCTAGATCTAGAAGAGCAACCACGTCCCAAGTAATGAATTGCACTTGCTCTACAATTCCCAATGCACAAGCGGTTTGTATAAAAACTAGATCTTCATGCTTGTCGAAGGCTGTGAGAAAGTAGCAATTGACTAGGATCTCCTTTCCTTCGAGCTCCACATAGTCGGAATGAGGCAACCTTCTCACAATTTCATAAAGAACATCCTCCTCAAGTCCAATCAAGCTTGCAAGATTTAAAGACTCCACTTGTGCTACAAAACTCCTGGACAAAAACTCCTTAGGATTATGGTTAAATCATTCATAAGCATCAAGAGATTTACAATGTCTCTATGAATAAAGTGTCAAAGAAAGTAGAGAAGGATGAGAATTTATACAAATTTGCAATCTTCTCGATGCTCTCTTTATTAAAACAAGCCCTAAATAGCTCCCTATCTCCTTTGTTGAAAGTGAAAGGAAGACTATTAATATGATGCAAATGAGGGAAAAATTCACCAAATGTGAGTCTATGAAGCATAAACTCTGGCCGCAAGTTTCATGAAGAGTCTTCCTCAATGGTGAAATTCACTCGCCAAACACCAAATTTCACTCTATTTACCAATCTTAGGGCACACACTACTTGGATGAATGTACGGTCTTCCTTAGTGCCCAACAGCAGGACCTTTCGTCTTAGCTTCACCACCCTCTTGTTATGAGAGAGACTCTTTACTACCTACTCCTGCAACTCAATTGGTAATAGAGCTAGATCTCTAAGGATTGAATTTTCACTGCACACACACTCCTTGTTAGAACAAATGATCGTTTTTTTGTTTTTGTAACAAACGTGGACAAACAAAAAGCCAACATACATACTATTTTGTTTGGTTGCACTTCATTTTAAAATAAAATGAACACATGTACATCAAAAGAAGTGTGGTAGTTGATGAGAGGTAGAATGACAGATTGTGGAGATGCAAGAATTTTCCTTGTTCTTTCAGCCCCAAACATAAACACCATACGCTGCTGAAAATGTATCTTTCTACTAAGTGCAATATTTATCCTAATATGTGGTGTGAAGTAAAAAGGGAAAATTTCTGGGCCATTATCCATGCTCTATACATAACCTAATGCCTAAAATAGAACAAATATATATACATCAAAACTAAGATCGTACCTAATGAGAGGCAAAATAAAAGGATTTACCGAAGCGTTTATTTCGGCTAACCTAAGAGAACCTAAAATTCTACGAATTACTCGTTGAAATTGCAACTTAGCACTAACAATTATGTGTAACCTTTGCCTTGCAATCGAAATGAAAGGATCATACAAACTCTCGTGATTCATGCAGGCTACTTGATTATGCTAAAGGTTGAGCCTTCACAAAACATACACAAGCCATCCTCAGTGGGGGCACCAATTTGAGGCGGTCCGGGGCGGGCAACAAGAAGAGTGGCCTCTAAGCACCCTTGTAGGCTCCCGTGCTGCTCAATTCGGTTGGGGTTGGAAAAAACAACAAGCACACACACAAACCCACAACCTAACCCTACACAAATTTGGGGCACCACCTAGTTTTGTATGCGAACTAGGACGCGTAGAGAGAGAGAGAGAGAGAGAGAGAGAGAGAGAGTGCCTGAACTGCTTTGAAATGTATCGGCAATGATCAAGCAAACACAATTATATATGTAAGAAAGAGAGAGAAGAGGGAGGGGGTGCTTGTTGCATTAATACCTTCATACAAATCTGTCATGACTGATCAAAGTGAGATTAGTATTTGTTCAATATAGCTTGAGTAAATTTCACCATGACACATCACAAGAAAGGCACCCCAATCACTGTCTTAAGGCAAGGGGAGTCCTCTCCACCCTGTCACCCTCTTACAATATGTGGGATTTATGGCTAAATTGATGACAACACCCAAACACAAGCTATCAAGAACTAAAAATATCACCAAGATACTTACACATCATTGTTGTCCATTACTTCACGTTGGAAGAGAGACAAAGTATCCAAGCTTAGTTCAAATCCACCCTCCTTGATTTAGCAAATGTTGGGCTTACACTAGTAGGAGGAATGATAGATTTTCCACTCTCAATTGAATGATCGCTCTCTCTCTTAGAATGGCATAGAGTTCCCGTGTTAATCACCCCTATTACAACACATGCACAAGCATATGAAAATGAGATTCCACTCAAGACTCCTTCTAGAGAGGTTGAGCTTGGCTTCTCAAGCTATAGCATAGTGCTTTTGCTTATGGCTCTCCCTTTGTGCTAGCTACACCCTCCTTTTATAGCAATTTTTAAGGCTAGGGTTACTCCTCTAACCATGGTTGGGTTAGATTTTCAGCACTTATCTAATTTCTTTTGCTTGGAATTATCAAGAAGTTGGTGTGGATAGATGAAGAAGAGAGATAGGAGAGAAGTGGAGGTGATAGGACTTTTCATAGTAGGTTAGTGTTAGTATATTAGTAAAGTAAGTTATTTTATTCATTTACAAATGGAATTGGATATTTACAATGGGAGTATCCAAGTAGGATAGAAATAAGAAAGAAAAAAATCTTAATAGGTAAGAAAACATGGATTTCTTACAATGTTGATGCTCCAAGTGTCTTGAGTAGGGTCAATTTTGACGCTTGTTGACGGTCCACTAGCTTTGACGGTACGTTTTTTTCACTCTTGACCTTCCTTTGGGAGCCAAGGTAGTTGAATATGAGTAATCAATCACCATAATGCTATCTTTCAAGAGAAGAGGCTGAATTTTATGGTTTTTTGATAGATATGGGTAATATGGATGAGGAAAAATGAGACTAGGTGGTCAATTTTGGAATGGAAGTGTCTGTAGGAAACATGAGTTCACCATGCTTTCTCTTATTCTTCAACGTTTAGAAGAAGGTGAGTAGGGTGCAGAGAGAAGTGGTGAGAGAGGTGGGGATGATGAGTGGAGAGGTGTGTGTGAAAGAGGAAAATGATAAAGTGGAAGAGGGAGTGTGGCTGCATAGCATGGGCAAACTGGGGTCCACAAATAAAATCTTATCTCATAGCTGGTAGCTGAAAAAAATATGAGAAAATTTGAGGTGAAAGTTCAGCTCACGAGCTACAACTTTTGTTTGTTTCACCTTTTCAAATTCGGGGAGCATGGGATCTTTAAAAATTCAGCAAAACCGACTGTTTTTTCCACTGCACAAGGTCCTCGTGAGGTCCTTCTTTGGATGATTCTTTTGAATACCTCCAAGAGTGAGCTCCCCATGGTGCATTCATGCATTCCACATACCCTTGACCTTATTTGGTAGGTCTATAATTGAAGATATTGTTGAGATAATAATATAAGTGAATAGTACAACTAAGAAAATCAAATATTGAGGGGTCTAAAAAAATATGTACATGTCAAATATAAATAATATAGGTGGAAAAAATATAAACGGGTCAAAATAAATCTCTCTCATTATAAGTCTACCATAAAAAGATGAATATTTTTTGTGTTCTAATTTATGAGAGTAGAAGAGAATAGATGTAGGAAGGAAAAATCACAATAGTGAAAAAATATGCACATAAATAAAACTAGTTTTTTTGGATTTTTTTTGGGATGGAGTTACACCAAAAATAAGAGAAGCTTGCATGAAATTATTTTTATATGCAAAATAGTAAGAAAAAATATGGTAATGGTGAGTCAATGTACATAGCGTAAATAACACACCATAGGTAGAAATATTTAAATAAATACCAAAATAATTATGAAAAATCCTTTTATTTAGGCCCTATATACAATGAAATATTTACACACAAATGGGCCATAATATACTTATATTATTTATATTTTTATACTTTTTGGGCTCAACTAGCCCAGTGACTAGCTAGCTGAGGGTTTTTAAGAAGATATGGGAAAAGTCCCCTAACTCACATACACCTATATACACTGAAATGGTAGGGATAGCCACAGTGTTTGGGTGATTTTGGTAGGGTGGGTTAACTCACTATGGCAATTACGGAGAGCCGAAAAACGGCTATCAATAGGTACTATTTAAGACTATGAAGGAGTCAGATGCAAGCGAATAGGGGCGCTTGAGGGATCTCTGAGACCTCTATTTGTTGGGTTCTTATCTTATGAGGTCCTAGGATAAAGATATAGCACTTTTTAAGCCCACGGATGCATCCGGAACGTCCCAAAACCATAGGATAGCTCTTTAAAACACTCAAATCTAACGTGTCTAGCTCAAGATATAGCATTTTTAAGCCTAGGGCCTCATGAGGTCAGTACCAAGCGAATAGAGGGGGCCTCTATTCGCTTGGTACTGACCTCATGAGGCCCTAGGCTTAAAAATGCTATATCTTGAGCTAGAGACGTTAGATTTCAGTGTTTTAAAGAGCTATCCTATGGTTTTGGGACGTTCCGGATGCATCTATGGGCTTAAAAAGTGCTATATCTTAATCCTAGGGCCTCATAAGGTCCGAACCAAGAGAATAGAGGCCCCAGAGACCCCTCAAGCACCCCTATTTTCTTGGTTCTGACTCTTTCATAGTCTTAAATAGTACCTATCAATCACTATCAAGTACAATCTGTTCGAATTTAAATTGCGAGTACTTCATAAAAAGGTGATTGATACTTGTGCGATATGCACAAGTACAAGTACTTCACTTTATAGATAGCAACAATGGGTCATAAAAAGGCGTTCGGTGCTTGTGCCAGATGTCATTATCAAGCACCTTACTTTTTTGATGATAGTGACAATTTCACCAAAATGGTTTTCATGGACATTTTCAAAACGAGAAAAAATGTTTTTTCAATGTAACGTTAGTCTTCTTCCTATTGGCTAAGGAGCATTCTTTCACTAGAGTTGAAAGGCCCGAAAGTGAGTCCATTTCTTTCCTAATGGGGACTGTGGGTCTAAAGCGTCAGGAATGTCGAAACCATTGACTTTAAAAACATTACCCTCTTACTTGGGAGACAACGAATATGAATCCATAGTGTGTAAGACCACTCAAGTAAAACGAGCGGAACATACCCTAGAAGTAGACAACATTCATTTGATCATGTCTACATCCATCCAATGCACTCTTACCTTGGTAGAACTGTTAAAACTCATACCATACTTATGGAACGATCTATAGAAAACCCTAGAGAAGGTGGGAATAATGGGGCTAGTAGTACAAAATTTGGGAAAATTGAAAAAATGAAATGGACAACAAAGAAATTCGATATGGTCCCATGAACAAGGTTGGAGAATATTACAAAGGGGAAGAAGGAAACACCACCCTTCCAGTGAAATATAATGTCATTGAAACCATGGTGATACTGGATAGTGGAGCAGGCATAGCCATATCCACGAAAGTAGTATGGGAATCCTAGCAACAGCCATCCATTAGACAACCTCGGATGAAATTGCAATTGGCTGACGGACACATTGAGAGACCATTAGGACTGCTTAAAAAAGTGATAGTCAATTTCTGTGGAATTAAATATCAACACACTTTTGCCATAGTAGACTTTGGAAAAAAACTCAATTACAAAATCATATCGGGAAGACCTTTTGTGCGATAGGTATAGCTTATCCAAGAATGGGGAAACAATTATCTGTACTTGAAGAAAGTGGGATCTATAACAAGAGTTAATCTAAAAGATCACACTTATAGAGATGTATTGAAAACACCCATACAAGAGTTTGATTCAATCTCTTCGGCTGCAACTAAACTCCCATCCTGGTTAAACAAAGACACTCCTATTTGGATGTGTGGAGCTTCAAAAAACGGAAGCTTAAGACGAGAAGAATGTATCCTAGAAAGGGATTGCACAAATGAAGCCTACGTACTCGAACCCTTTCCAGCGCATTTGTTTGAGCCATTCGAGTGGACTCAAATTTTAGTAACAATGAATGTATGCGTGAATATGTCTACGCCTACTCAATTTTGCAATGAGGATGGCTATGACATAATTCCCATCCAAATGATTTCAATCCTCAACATTGAAAACAAAGATGAGGAACCCAAGTACTCACTGAAATCTCAACAAGTCATTTCAGACCTCTATTACGATGCAACTGATGAGTTAGATGAACACTCAACTACCTCAGAAGATTCGGGGTCAGGAAAAGAGCACGTGAGAGCTAAATTACTCTTAAAAGGAGGGGAGGAAAAGGTTTTTGACTTTCCAAACCAGAAATCAAGAAGACAAAAATGATATAGACGAAAGAGAGACACCAGAATAATGAAAACACGACCTATGCCATCAGTTTCCAATGGAACACAATTCCTGATGCAAATAGATGCAAATGATTGTGTCAAGGACAAAATCACGAGTAGATATCCTTCAAACAAAAATCCAGAACTGTCAAAATCATTGAGAAAAACAAGGAACGATACTCAAGAAAAATCATAGGATAAGAAACCACTCATGACCAGAGTCGAATGACCAGAGTCGAGCGGAAAAAGAAATATCAAGAGTTGAAAAAATATCTAAAGGAGATATACACAACCGAAATGGAAACCATGGAAGGATGGTAAGGATGTAATGCATGTTCCATCCCATTACAAAAAGTATACTCTCCAAGATTGGAAAATTATAGTCGAACAACGTGCTAGGGAACTACGGAAACAGGGAAAGTCTTACAAATGGTCTGAAAACACTAAAAGGATAGACTTGACTGAACCAGGAGAACAGCCTAAACCTACTTACATTGTGAATGACCTAACAGAAGAAGAAGAAAATCTTTTGTTGAGCTTGTTAAAAGAATACCGAGATATCTTCGCTTGTTCTTGAAGGAGTACGAGCGGAAGTGTGACGCGAGAGAGAGTGCGAGAAGAAGAGCACGACGATATGGTGAACTCGCTCTACTATAATGTGTAGAGCATAGTGAGTTCTTATTAGGTTTTTACAAAAGAATATGTGTATATACATGGCAGACCACCCACTTACCTGGGCGACCAGATTGGGCTTTATACCCCAAAAACCTCCCACTTAAAGTCCAATGTGGTACTTTAAGTGTGAGAGAAGCTACTATACAAGCTAATATACAAGAGATGTAGAGAAGTGATGTACTACCCTACACCTAACTGCTTGCGAAAATGCGCAAAGCTCTCTGAGGGAAGTCCTTTTGTAAGTAGATCAGCAAGATTTTTTGTGGTGTGAACTTTGACAAGCTGAAGTTGCTTATCCTCGAGCATTTCCCTGATGAAATGATACTTCACATCCACATGCTTTGTCTTTGAGTGATAAACTGGATTGCGAGCCAATTGTATAGCACTTTGACTATCACAATATAACACATGCATCTCTTCTTTGATTCCCAAATCTGTTACTAGTCGATTAAGCCAAATTGATTCTTTGCATGCCTCTGATGCTGCAACATATTCAGCCTCTGTAGTAGACTGAGTAACACAATCTTGTAATCTAGAATGCCATGATACTGCCCCACCAGCCAATGTAAAGACATACCCTGATGTATACCTTCGGTTGTCCAAGTCACCTGCATAATCTGAGTCTGTAAAACCCTTTAAACTTAGCTCCTGACTCCCATAGCATATACGCATACTCTTTGTAGCTTTTAGGTATCTCAATATTCCTTTTATTGCCTCCCAATGTTTCTTGCCTGGGTTTGACATGTATCGACTTACTACTCCCACTGCAAATGCAATGTCTGGGCGAGTATCAATCAATGCATACATTAAACTACCCACTGCAGACGCATATGGCATCTTATCCATTTCAGCTTGTTCTTCCTCAGACACAGGACAATCTTGTTTGCTAAGTTTCACATATGGTGGCAATGGAACACTCAATGCCTTTCCCTTATCCATATTGAAACGTTGCAAAAACTTGTCAATACTTCTTTGATCTGTCTCTCTCAATGCGCATACCAAGTATATGACTTGCCTCACCCATGTCTTTCATGTCAAACGATTTTGCCATCTTTGACTTCAAAGCTGAAATTTCTTCCAAGTGCTTGCCAGCAGTCAACATGTCATCCACATACAAAATAAGGATCATCCAACTGCCATCCTTAGCCTTCTTTGTATATAGACAGTGATCGAACTCACTACGTTTGTAGCCTTGAGAAAGCATAAACTTGTGGAACTTATGGTACCATGCCCTCGGTTATTGTTTTAAGCCATAAATACTCTTTAACAACTGGCATACCAAATCTTCCTTGCCTTTCTCAACAAACCCTTCTGGCTGCTGCATGTAAATTTCCACATCTAAATCACCATGAAAGAACGTTGTCTTGACATCCATTTGGTGCAACACCAAATCTAATACGGCAACCAATGCACGAAAGCATCTCAATGTAGTCATCTTGACCACCGGAGAGAAGACTTTATCAAAGTCAATGCCTTATTCTTGCTTGAAGCCCTTGGCAACAAGCCTTGCTTTGTACTTTGGCTGACTATCATGAGCGATGATCTTATACCTGTAAACCCATTTACAAGGTAGAGCCTTTTTGACTTGTGGTAATTTAACTAGCTTCCATGTTTGGTTTTTATGCAGAGCTGTCATCTCTGACTGCATGGCCAATTGCCAATTCCCGGAGTCCTTCATTTGCACTGCTTCCTTGTAACATGAAGGCTCATTGCAATCAGTCAACATGACATAGTTCATAGATGTAACAAACCTATCAGGAGGTCGCATGATACGTCCAGATCTACGCACAATAGGTGGCTCAGGCTCACAGCCACAACCTGTGGTTCCAATCTATCCTGTCCTTGCTCCTCTCGAGCCCTGACATTTTGTCTTGCATGTGCAGGTCCATCTTCTTGGAAGACAACTCTTCTAATCTCCTCAACCCTCTCTGGTTTAGAATGATATTTGGATTCATTAAAGTGAACATCATTGCTGCGGAAAAACGTTTTGGATTCGGGATCCCAAAGTCTATACCCCATCTCACCAGAATTACCATAGCCTAGAAAGATGCACTTTCTACTCTTTGGCTCAAGTTTGTTCCTAAATTCCTTTGGAATGTGAGTATATGCCTCATAGCCAAAGACTCTGAGATGCTTGTATGAGGGAATTTTGCCTGACCATACCATCTCTGACACTGAATCCTTCTGCAAAACCTTGCTAGGAGATCTATTTACAAGATGAACAGCTGTTGATATAGCTTCAGCCCAGAACCCATTTGGCAGTTGTGCATTAGACAACATACTTCTGACCTTCTCTTGTATGGTCTTATTCATCCTCTCAGCAACACCATTTTGAGGAGGATTGTAAGGAGCAATAAGTTCATGTTTTATACCTTTTGACTCACAAAAGTCTTGAAAGGCCTTTGAAACATACTCTCCACCATTGTCAGTGCGTAAGCATTTAAGCTTCTTGCTACTCTGATTCTCCACATGTGTCACAAACGTTTTGAAAACACTAAACGCTTCATCCTTGTGCTTGAGAAAGTAAACCCATACTTTCCTCGAGTAATCATCTATAAATGTCATAAAGTAAGAATCTCCCCCTAGAGATAGGTTAGGGATAGGTCCACACAAATCACTATGAACAAGTGCCAACTGTGTATCTCTTCTACTGCTTCTATGCTTATGTGGCTGTTGTGTTTGCTTACCATACAGACAATGTTCACAGAATTAAAAATCATTAAATGAAAAGCAAGGAAAATAACCAGAACGAGACAAGATTTCCATTCCCTTCTTCAACATATGTCCTAACCAGCTATGCCACAAAGAAACGTTCGGCTACTCGGTTACATTGATTACATTTTTAGAGACATTTGATACATAAATCATGTAAAGTCCTCCAGACTTTACTCCATGTGTTACTGTCATAGAACCCTTCGATATCTTCCACATGTTCTATCCAAAAGTGGTGACGTAGCCAGCATCATCAAGTAAACCTGTGCTGATCAAGCTCTTTGTAATTGCGGGAACATGTCTCACATTCTTCAGCGTGAAAGAAGAGCCATTCTGAAACTTCAATTGAACATCTCCAACACCTAAGATCTCACATGTCTGCCCATTGCCTAGCCGAACATGATCTTTAGTGGTCACATAAGAGGTAAACCACTCCTTGTTTGGAGACACATGAAGTGATGCCCCTGAGTCTATAATCCAGTCACTCAGTGCATTTCCATCAGATGCTGTAAGAAGAGCTGAGTCCGTTGTATTCTTCAAGAAGTAGAGAAGTAGATGTCTCCTGACACTAGATTGTCATACTCTGCAACAGTGTTTGTCACATTTATTTCTTGAATCTTCACTGAGGACTTGTTCTTCTCACCATGGTCTTCAGCTTTCTCTTTGCCTTTTTCTGCTTTCCATTCTCTGCAGTCTCTTTTCATGTGACCCTTCTTGCCACAATGGTAGCATTCTATGTCACTCTTGCCTTTAGCACTGCGGGACTTGCTACGAGACTGATTCCTCTTTCCACCTTTGTACTTTTCTTTGGTCCTTCCCCTGACAACTAAGGCTGTTCCTTTGCCTTTGTCCATTGTCTTTCTATTGGTTTCTTCAGTAAGCAGACTTCCTTCTACACCTGCTATGTTCAAACCATCTGGAGGTGCATAATTACTCAAAGCTGTGCGAAAAGTGTCCCAACTTTTCGGCAATGTGATCAATAGGAACATAGCTCTAACAGGTTCATCAAACTTGACACCTTGAGCTGACAATTGACTGTAGATTGTGTTGAATTCCTTCAGATGATTGGACATAGGTGTCCCTTCTTTCATCTTCAAGTCAACAAGCTTCTTAAGCCAGTATACATGTGAAGCTGCACTCTACTTCTCATAAAGGTCACTCAGCTTTAACCATGCTTGATAAGCCGACATCTCGTCTGCTACATTGAAGTAAACGCTTTTTGCAAAAGTCAGCATAATGGTAGAAAGTGCCAATTCATCCATTTCGCTCCATTCATCTTCATCCATATCTTCTGGTTTTATCCCTTTGAGCTTTATAGGTTTTATCTACTTCTTTTGTACCAACACGTTCCAAATCTGCTTCTTCCACAATGGGAAATTGGTTCCATCCAGCTTCTTGATATTGTAAAGAGCAGTGTCCTGTGATCCAGCCATAGCTACGCTTCAGAGTGGTTTACTTTCCTGGGAAAAAATCTGCAGAGTTTTCCCTGTAAACTAACCTCTGAACCAATATCAACCTGTCAAATGAACCAAGAAAGCTTCAGATTCTGCATAAATTTTGGCAGAGTCTCCTTTGTAAAATGGCTCTGGTGTACTCAAAAAACGGACCAAAAAACAGCTCAAAAAACCACTGTCTCTCTAACACCGTAAGTTGTGGGTAAACCTTTCCTGCACCTGTACTGTCTCTCATTGTCCTGTCACTGTTTTGTAAGCATAGACTGCGACAATGCCTCAACAGCAGTAAAGCAAAGATGCAATCCCAACTGTCTAACTCACAGTGAATACATCCTAGCTGCCTATCTAAGGGTGCTCGAGGGATTGCTCCAACACCTGTATCACCGAAAGGATCTCAACATTCGAGAATCCCCCAGCTCAATAAAACCTCACTCGACCCTCAACAAAGGCTGCAGTAAATCTGACAGTACATAGACTTTCCACAAAGTCATACATCCACAAATTTTCCACTATATGCTGTAACCGCTGCGGCAGTTGTTTGCTGCGTGACTCACAGCCAACAAACCCTCAACAGACATACATCATCTCTGACAATACATCCCATGTGGAAGTACCTGCAATGTCAGGATGAAATCTGGAATATCAAGCAGCAAACACAAGCTACCTGATGAACTAGTGAATGTCGCCTACAATCTGTGTGTAGATATGCCCGTGTCGTATGTGACACGCCTCCAAGAACTGTGAGCCGTCCTTCGATGTGTAGACAACCACAAATCAACACTCTGGGAGTGCCGATATTCTCAGCACCTGCAGTCATAGGCCGAAACCCCAAATTTACAGAGTCGGATTTGCACCCGCTGAGACCACGTAGTAAAAAATGGCCTGCGTAGAACTTTTTTGAAGCCAAATGGTGGCCGAGATGACCTCAGAATGAAATTCTAAGAACACCAAGCCCTTTGGGTGCTCCCACAAGATTTTGGGGCCGTGTCTCCACCTGTCGAATCTCACTCCAATCTGAGCAGGTGACTCTGGCTACCTGCAAATGCTACCCAGATCCTCGATCTGAGCTCTTATACCAGTTGAAGGAGTACGAGCGGAAGTGTGACTCGAGAGAGAGTGCGAGAAGAAGATCACGACGATATGGTGAACTCTCTCTACTGTAATGTGTAGAGCATAGTGAGTTCTTATTAGGTTTTTACAAAAGAATATGTGTACATACCTGGCGGCCCGCCCACTGACCTGGGCGACGACATTGGGCTTTATACCCCAACAGGTATTACAAGGATCTCAAGGGTGTTGATCCAAAAATCTATCAACATACCATACCCATGAGAGATGATGCAAAACGAAGTAGACAGAGACCATACACGTATAACGAAACATTTGCCAAGAAAATAAAAGAAGAGATTGAAAAACTAAAGGAGGCTAAATTCATTTACCATTAGAGACAACTTTCCTCTTCCGAATTGAGCATGTTTTAGAACGAGTTGCAAGAAAAGAAGCTTACAGCTTCTTAGACGGCTTTTCGGGATACAATCAACTTTTGGTTGACCCAAAAGATTAGCATAAGACTGCTTTTGCAACAGAATGGGGTATATTTTCCTATCGAGTTATGTCGTTTGGGTTAACTAATGCTTGATAATGCCTATCGAGTTATGTCGTTTGGGTTGATGAGCCATGCTTTCAAAGAATATCTTCAAAAATTCTTAGAAGTATATATGGATAATCTATGCGTACATTTATCAATTTGGGCTGATCATTTTGAACACCTTAAAAAGGTATTCAAAAAATGTAGACTTTATAGGATTTTCTTAAATCGTGAAAAGTGCACATTCATGGATAGACAAGGAAAAATACTTGGACATATTGATATTGAAAAGATTCATGTCATTGCTGATTTGGCTAGACCAACAGCAGTCAAGGGGGTACAAGCCTTCATGGGGCATTGTGGATATTACCGACGGTTCATCTATATGTACGCTATACTTGCAAAACCCATGTATAGCTTGATTACACACTTTGAATGGACCGAGGCGTGTGAAGAACCCTTCATGAATCTTAAGCAAGCTCTCACCTCAACTCCAATATTGAAAGCACCAGATGGGATAAGGTATTCTACGTACATGTAGATGCTTCTAATTTTTCTATCGGTTCTATACTACCTCAACCAGGAGACGGAAAAGTTGACTTTCTTATTTCTTATGCTAGCCAAAAATTGAACATGGCAAAAAATAATTGTACCACCACCGAAAGGGAAGGACTAGGAATGATCTATGCCGTTAAAAAGTATAGACAATACCTACTAGCCAACAAGTTTGTGTTCTTTGTAGACCACCCCCAAGCTTTGTTGTACTTGGTCAACAATCCATGCAGTACAGGAAGAATAGTGAGATGGTTCATCATTCTTCTAGAATTTGATTTCATTGTGGTTGTAGAAAAAGGAACTACACATCAACGACCAGATCATTTGTCAAGGATTGTGTCAGGAGAATCACCTACAGGGGTAGACGATGATCTACCAGATGCCTATTTGTTCTCCGTGGAAATGATACCTAGATGGTCGGAAAACATTGTGTCATTAATGAAAATAGCTCAAGTGGATTCAAAAATACCACTTCCTATCATGATCAGATTAATCGAGAAATCGGCTATGTATCAATTACTAGCTGGTAAACTATACAAAAGAAATTGAGATGGGATATTGCTCTTATGCATCAATCCCGAAGAAAAAGAACAGTACCTAAAACAAGCGCATGTCACCATAGTAGGACTTCACTTTGCAGAAGACCAAACTATGCAACGCATCTTGAGACTTGGAATATTTGGCCGACTATGAGGAGAGATGTTAGATCCTTTGTAAAGGATTTCCCTCAATGTCAAAAACAACACCCATACCTCATGTAAGATTGTTTCAAATGTCACCTATTCCTAAGTGGAGTAATCATCTGGTTACTTAGTTATCGAGCCAAACATTTCCTGAGGATATGAGTACACACCGTCAAAGAGAAATTGGAATGGAAGCAAGAGACTATGCTCTTATTGGGAACCAATTGTATTGGAGAGGTAAAGATCAACATTTGCGTCTATGTGCAAATGAAAACGAGTATATTCCGATTATAGAACAAGCCATATGGTGATCGACACTCTTTCCAGATGCCAAAGAATATGTTCGAAGGTGTGATGCTTGTCAACGAGCAAAAATGCCAACACGTGTAGATAGAATGCCCTTAAGACCAATGATGGGAGCTAGAGCTTTCGTAAAATGGGGTATAGATTTATTTGGGCCGATACACCCACCTGCTTATAGAACACAAGCTCAGTATATTATTGTAGCTACGGATTATTTGAACAAGTGGGCCGAGGCTAAAGCAACTCAAAAGAATGTTGCCAGCACCACTACTGCATTCTTATGTGAGTGTGTATTCATGAGATATGGACTGCCAATAGAGATTGTCGGTGATCGTGGAACTCATTTCCTCAATGAGGTAATCAAGTACTTGCTTAATGAGTTTATGGTCATCCATAACAAATCAGCTCCCTATCACCCGCAAGCCAACGGACAAGCTGAGCATACGAACAAAATTCTTAGCTCAACAATATTGACAAAAGTGGTGAGTTCACGAAGGACAGAGTGGGAAATGAATCTCCATGCTTCTCTATGGGCTTATCGAGTTTCATTCAAAACAGCACTAAATGCTACACCCTTTAACCTTGTTTATGGTCTTGATGCCATACTGCCGATAGAATTTATATTGCCGACATTAAGGGTAGCAAAGAATCTTGAGTTGATGGGACATGAGTTGTCAGAAAGACTTGAAGATTTGGAAAAGCTAGATGAGCAAAGGCTAACTATTGTAGCTCACATTTATGCACACAAGCAGAAACAAAAATAGTTTCTTGATTCCCACTTAATCACAAAAATCTTCAATAAAGGGGACCTAGTGTTAGTCTAATCTCTTAAGCAACACATTCCCAAGTTTTTAAAAAAAGAAAAATGGACCGTTTATCATTGAAGATGTATCTCCGAGTGGAGCAGTTAAATTTTCCACCCTAGACGATGAACCCATGGCTAATTGGATTAGTGGATGTCGTTTAAAGAAATACAATCTTCCACTAACCAATGAATTACTAGAAAGGATGCATGCATCCAAGCAAAGGAGGATTAAGCGACATCAGGTTATTGATGAAGCCCAAGAGGAAGCTCGGCTTCGGGTACTCAAATGGAAAGCTGCTCTCAAGAATCAACAGATATCAATTCCCATCAACACTCTGGAAATAGATGACCGACAATGGGAATTGTCAAAAGATGCTATATCAACAACTGAAGAATGGTTAGACAGAATGGATATGCGCATCAAATTATAGCTCAACAACCATAGCACCAATGATTTGGTCGACACAGGAGCTAGGGTAAATGTAGTCAGTTATTCAACGTACAAGAAAGCAACAAGTCAAGAATTGAAGGTGGGAATAGCCACTATCAAAGGATGCAACAAGAATCCAACACCAACATTGGGAGTAGTCAACTTGAACATGGTAGTACATGGATGTTCATGTCTTCATTCGTTTGTATGCTTACCAGACGAACACATTAATGAGATGATGATTCTTGGAATTCCTTGGATGTGGACATACAAGGCAGTACCGGATTGGGATACTAATCAGCTCAAGCTATCATCGAAAGGTGAACAGCTCATGGTTCCAATTGCTCCAAGTAAAGAGGAATGGAAAGGCAAACAACAGCAGAGCAAACCACGAAGTCATCAATCTTCACCATCCTCTTGACAACTAAATTCTACAAGTAGCATGCAAGGAGTCAGGTAGATTTGGGTGCCAAAAGCACAACTTAAAGACAAGCTAAGTCAAATCTGGGTGCCTGAAACCTGAAACTTCACCGACAAAACAAATGAAGGTTCCAAGGGTCAAAACACAGAGACAAGTATCTCCAAGCAAGGAACCTAACATGAAATGGGTTTGGCAGAAAAAAGAGCACTTATCTTCTCCACAATCCATTCCAATCAAGGAGAGTAAAGTCTCAAAAGACTCCATCACACCATACAACACCAAGCAAGCCAAGCTACCAATGGCGAGAAAAAGCTCGACAACAATCAAAAGTGCCAGCAGCAGTAGCTCAGGCAATCAGTGTTTTGAAGCATCCAGATGGTACAATCAAACAGAGAGCACACAAGCTACAAGACTTTCTCTTTGGAAGACATCAGCAACAAACCTCGACATCGGAAACCTTGAGTTAATTACTCAAGACCAAGACCCAGCTCTTGCATAGCATAGTGGTTTAAATTGCATTGATCTTCATAGCATGGTAGAGCCAACCACGGCTATGCATAGACACAATACTTCAACCCATGCACACAGTCGTCCCAGAGAACGCCATCTAGGAGGGGTGAAGGGCACTAACTACTAAGTAATTAAGGGCAATGTTTAAAGAGGGAGGAAAAAGTTTGATGTTAACGTGTGATTGTTAAAAAACTACCTAATAATACCCGTATAATTCATCATCAAGGAAAAATTCATTGATATTGTCTTCCTGATGAGTGTGTATATTGTATATACTATAAAAAATAGTCATTTTTTAGTTATTTTTCATCATTTTTCTTGATATTGAGGCTTAAAAATAAAAAAATCCAACAAAAAACAATTAAACTGTGTTTTTCGAGAAATTTTCCTAATTATTGAATTTTTACCTTACTTTTTTAGAGCATTTTGCTATTTTCTTTGATTTTTAAAATAAACAGGTCAAAAAATAATAATAAGTAGCAAGGAAGCTCAGATGGAAAAACAGAAGACATGATGGTGATCAGAAAGACAAGGTGGACAAGATTTTTTTTTTGATAAAGTCAGAAGATGGAAGCGGGAAGCCTCAATTAGGCGACTAAGTCTACTTTTACAAAATGAGCTACAGGAATCCGATTTAGGAAATTTTTTAGTCTAACATAGATTTCATGGCCTAGTAGGACTAACGGGGGAATCTGAGGATATTTGGTTCGGGAAGTCCAGGTATAGATATCCAAGGTAGGCTAAAATCACCTCATTTCCACTTGGAGCCTTTGTAGAGAGAGAATTTGGCCTCTTTCGCGCGACTTTTTTGGAGCCCACAGTTGACCATTTTCACCACTGTCTCACACGAGACATGAGGAGTAAGTTATTTACCTGACAATAATCCATTTTGTATGGCCGATAACTAGTCTAAAGCCCTAGAAAAAAACCCTAGAAACCGAGCAATGCACGAAGACCGATGACCTAAAACTGACCATAGCGGTGGAGAGGGGGAAAGGAGAACACACCCAACGCACAACACAATGCCTCACTATAGCCAACGGTATACACAACACCCCAATCCACTAGAGTTCACCTTCAAAACTCAACACTACCCGTAAGCAAACCACCACTTTCACACAACCATACGCACATACGCCTTGCAATGCGCCAGACAGACTCAATCACCCCGCTCCGCTCAATTCACAGCCTTCCACATTCACACAACCTCTCTCTATCTCTCTTTGCACGACAAACCTCGGGGGGCACACATGCCTACACACGCACACAAGTAGAGAAGAGAAGGGGGAAGTGGGGAATGACGCCCAAAAACAGTAGATAATAGCCTTCTAGCATATGGAGTACCATATACAACCAACACACTGCCAGCAAAAAACCCTCTTGGTCAAAAGACCACAAAAAATGAACATCTATCTCCTTTTATAGGAGTGTGTCTAGGAGACCCAAAAAAGAAATGAAGGGTGTGCTTTCATGTCGTGCACTTCACCTGCAACTCTTTTTGGAATTTCTTTGCATTGCCAACACTTGGCAGATTTGACCCTTTTGGTATCTGCATGGTGCACAGTTCTTATCCTTTGTCCGCTTAACTCGGCCGCCCGGCTTGCCTTGCATTATTTGGCCACTTTGAATTGCCCCCTGTGAACACCTTCCCTCTTTTCCACTTGCTCTCCCCTAATCCTCCTTGCGAGATTGGCCTCTTGGCTGGACTTTTTGAACCCATCCTCTTGCTCCAAGTTGGCCCCTTTCACTGCTTGTGGGACCACTTGTTGAGATGTCGAGCTCTACACCTTGAGCCGGCATCCACTACGGGTCTTGGCCGCTTACGGCATTTACTCACTGGCGCGTTAGGTGACCGACACGGAGGATCTCTGCCAGTGATTCTACAGCTGGACTACACTTATAGTGCCAGCCTAGTACGCTTCTAGCGAGTTCACACTTAGTGACCGCATGTACATATGTGCTACTTTTCAGCTTTAGCACTTAGTCATTTTGTACTCTCTTTTCTGTGAAGAAGAAGAAGAAGCTTTCCATCTCTGTGTGCTTTGTGCTTGTCTTGTGTAGCTCTCTTGCATCCTCATTCTTTACATGGTATCAGAGCCCGGTGCAGGCAAGAGAGGCTAAGAGAGCAAGAGCATCACAATCCCTTCGTTCGCACAAGTTTCTGAACAGGTCTCCAAAGTGCAGTATACAGAGATTTACTGTACAAGTACAGTGGTTGTATGTACGCTTGATTGTGGACACTCGTTGAGTGTAGAAAGCGTTACAGGAACCATGATAGCTGGTTTAGCAGATTTGCAGGTTTTTGCAGATTGCAGCTATTTTGTCTTAGTGCTTCAAGATGTCTGACGGTTTCAGTCAGATTGTTACTGAGAAGCTTGAGAAAAATAACTACTCTGCATGGAAGTTCAGAATAACAAATTTCCTAAAAGGAAAAGGTTATTGGGACTATGTAGAAGGAGACAATGAAAAGGAACCAGAGATTCCCGAGGCAAATGCTACAGCAGAACAAAGCAAAGCTTTGAGGGACTGGCAACAAGGCCAGAGCAAAGTGATGTATTGGCTTTCTATGAGCATCACACATGGCATGATGGGCTATCTACAGGATGCTGAAACCCCCGCCATTGCATGGAGAAACTTAGGCAGAGTGTTCGAGGTGAACACCAAGGCCAGGAAGCTTCAACTAAAGTCGGAGCTAAATCAGGTTAAGAGGAACAACCTCTCAATCAATGATTATGCCTTGAAGATCAAGAGTATCATTGAGGCTCTTGGATCTATTAAAGTCTCAGTGGAAGATGATGACATTGTCCGTGCATGCTTGGATGGTCTAGGAGATGAGTATGTACATTTCAGGTCTTCCATGAATACAAGAGACGACATCCCCGTGTTCCAAGATTTGATTTCTATGCTTATTCTTGAGGAGCAAAACCTTGACACATCTTCTTCTCATGGCAGAAATAATTCTGAACAGGCCTTCTATTCTAACTCCAACAGAGGTAGAGGTAGAGGTCGTGGTCGAGGCCCAAGGGGTTGCAGGGGCCAATTTCTGGAAGGTCAATCAAATCAAAACAATACAGGTGGCAGGGGAAACCAGTCTCAAGGCAGGGGGAGTCAAAGAGGTCGTGGTGCAGGATCAAGCAGGCAGCAACATACTCCAGATAGCAGAGAATGTTGGACTTGTGGTGAAAGAGGTCACATGTCACGTGACTGTCCAAAGGGAAAAGCAAGTAGAAAGAGAGAACAGGGCAACTATGCATCTACTAGCAGAGATGAAGATGACAACAAAAACAAGTGCATGTTTGTTATGCAGCATGTAATGAATACAATGACTGCAGAGAATTCCACCCAAGATGATGTTTGGTATGTGGATTCAGGTGCCTCTAATCACATGACGTCTCGTGGAGAGTGGTTTAGAGATATGCGCAAACCAGATGTGTCAGGCTATATGCAGACAGGAGATGACACAGCTCACCCCATTGCTCATGTAGGGGACATACCTCTAAATACGAAGAGAGGGAAATCAAAGTACTTAGCAGATGTACTTCATGTCCCAAACATTACAAAGAATCTTGTTTCTGTTGGACAAATGGTTGAGCAGGGTTTGCAGGTTTGCTTCAATCCAAATGGCTGTTATGTAGAAGATTTCCAGAATGGCTGTAAGCTGATCACAGAGGGCAAATGTGTGGGCAGAATGTTTACGCTGAATGTAGACATGCCTGAGGTAAAAGCTGCATTATTTGCACAGGGCACAGGTGTTGTGGCTGATGTTGACATTTGGCACAAACGCATTGGCCATGTCAATGAGCAGAGATTGCGCAGCATGCAATCAAAACAGATTGTAAAAGGTTTGCCCAAATTCAAGGTGGATGGTATGCATAAAGTGTGTGCAGCATGCCAGTTTGGAAAATAGTCAAAGGGCTCATTTCCACATGAGCGCAATGTATGTAAAAATCCACTTGAGGTGGTGCACACAGATGTTTGGGGTCCAACCAATACTGCAAGTATACATGGTTGCAGGTATTATGTCTCTTTCATTGATGACCATACAAGGAAAGTATGGGTCTACTTCATGCGTAACAAAAGTGAAGTGTTTGGTCACTTTCAAGACTTCAAAGTCATGATTGAGAAGGAGACAGATATGCAAATCAAGACATTGAGGTCAGATGGAGGGGGAGAGTACTTCTCCAATGATTTTTCAGATTTTCTGCGAATGCATGGTATACACAGGCAGTTTACATGCAAATATACTCCACAGCAGAATGGGGTCGCAGAAAGGAAAAACAGGCACATTGCAGAGGTTGCACGTGCATTGATGAATGAGAAGAACATGCCTCATCATTTCTGGGCTGAAGCTATAAATACAGCTGTGTACATTATGAACAGGACACCTACAGCTGGGGTGCATGATGTAACACCTGAGGAAAAGTTTACAGGTACAAAGCCTGATTTGGCACACTTGAAAGTGTTTGGCTGCATAGCTTACGTGCATGTACCAGATCAGTTGCGTAGGAAATTGGATCCTAAAGCAGAGAAATGTATTCTTGTGGGATATTCCCTTGAACAAAAGGGGTACAGGTGCTACAATCCTACTACACGAGAATTACGAGTGAGCAGAGATGTAGTCTTTGATGAGATGAGCAGCTGGTACAGTAATGCACATGGCACTATTGGGGCTAATGTAAAAGATGATGTGGTTGTACAAAATGTGAGGCCACAATCACAGGTTTTGAGTGGACCACAAGAGTCCTCTTCTCGTGGCTCTGTTGAGAAACCATGGAATGGTAGACTACGTACGCAGGTTACTCCACCAACAGGTACAGGGAATGTATAACGAAAAGGAAAGGAAAAGGTTGATCTTATGGCTGATGCATCATCAGGTTTTTCACATGTAGACATGGATTCAGATGGTTCTGAACAAAGTCTTGATGAGGAATTTGGAATTCTGGCTGTCAGGACACCTGGTGTAACGAAAGTACAAGAAGATGCTAGAGGGCAAAGGAGTGACGCGCAGATCTAATAGAGTCAGAAATCCAGTTCAGAAATTGACTTATGATGGGTATCTAGCACATCACCAAGCCTACATGGCTAAGGTGATACAGGATGTGGAGCCCACATGTTTTGAGGATGCAGTTGGAAATGTGCATTGGGATGATGCAATGAATGAAGAGATGGCTGCATTGGAAGCAAACGACACATGGGAGTTGGTGCCATTGCCAAGTGGCAAGAAAGCTATTGGCTGTAAATGGGTGTATAAAACCAAGCATAAGGCTGATGGTAACATTGAGCGTCACAAGGCAAGGTTGGTCGCAAAGGGTTATGCACAGACGTATGGCATAGACTATGACGAGACCTTTGCTCCAGTGGCAAAGATGACGACTGTGAGAGCTGTCATAGTAGTGGCTGCATCTAGAGGATGGATTATGCATCAAATGGATGTAAAGAATGCCTTCTTGAATGGTGAGTTGCAAGAGGAAGTGTATATGGATCAGCCACCTGGTTATGTCGATCCAGGTTACCCAGATTATGTATGCAGACTTCTCAAAGCTTTGTATGGTTTGAAGCAGGGCTCTAGAGCATGGTATGACATGATTGCCAAGTATCTTGTCAGTATTGGTTTTAGGAGAGCTCATGCTGATCATTCACTCTATGTACGTGAGAGTGATGTGGGGATTGTGGTCATTACCATATATGTAGATGACCTTATTATTGTGGGTGACAATGCTATGGAGATTGACCATGTGAAGGGTCTTCTCAAACAGGAGTTTGAAATGAAAGATTTAGGCGAGTTGCGCTACTTTCTTGGCATTGAGGTGATCAGGACTCCAGAGGGTGTATGGCTATCACAGAGACAGTATGCTTTGGACATGTTGTCAAAGTATGGTATGGCTGATTGTAAGCCAATTTCTATTCCCTTGGATGTGAATGCAAAGCTGAGTGCAGAAAAGGGTGATTTTGTTGAGGATGTCAACATGTACAGGAAGATTGTGGGTAGTCTAATCTACTTGACTATCACGAGGCCAGACTTGAGCTACACAGTAGGCTTGGAGAGTCAGTTCATGCAACTTCCGAGGAAGCCACATTTGGATGGAGTACGACGCACACTTAGGTATGTGCAAGGTACTCTTGACTACGCATTGTTCTATGCAGCAGATGCACCATTAGCATCGTATGGGTATATAGATGCAGATTGGGCAGGTAGCATTGTTGATAGGAGATCTACGAGTGGCTTCATGTTCTCTTTTGGGAGTGCTGCTGTTATTTGGAGCAGCAAAAAGCAGCCTACGGTTGCTTTATCGAGCACAGAGGCCGAGTACAGAGGTGCAGCAGTTGCGGCGTGCGAGGTAGCTTGGCTACGCACATTACTTGAGGACTTGGGAGTGCAGGTGGACCAGCAGATTTTCATCCATTGTGACAACCTCAGCAGCATGCAGTTGGCTAGGAACCCAGTGTTCCATGCCAGGACCAAACACATAGAGGTCCATTACCACTACGTTCGAGAGCGAGTGTTGGCGGGCGACATCGACTTGGTCTACGTCAGCACAGAGGAGCAGATAGCGGATATCTTTACCAAGGCCCTCGGAGCTGAGAAGCTTCGACGTTTCCGGACTATGCTTGGACTCTGCGACATGCAGAGCTCGAGGGGGAGTGTTGAGATGTCGAGCTCTACACCTTGAGCTGGCATCCACTACGGGTCTTGGCCGCTTACGGCATTTACTCACTGGCGCATTAGGTGACCGACACGGAGGATCTCTGCCAGTGATTCTACAGCTGGACTACACTTATAGTGCCAGCCTAGTAGGCTTCTAGTGAGTTCACACTTAGTGACCGCATGTACATATGTGCTACTTTTCAGCTTTAGCACTTAGTCATTTTGTACTCTCTTTTCTGTGAAGAAGAAGAAGAAGCTTTCCATCTCTGTGTGCTTTGTGCTTGTCTTGTGTAGCTCTCTTGCATCCTCATTCTTTACACCACTTTCTTCCATGAGGGGGGGAGGCAATAGTGAGGTTGCTATTGCCCTTCTCCTTTCCTTTAAAAAATTTGGGGCTCCAGCGAGCCATGGGAACACCACTAGTCGGACCTGCCACATCATCATCCACTCCAATCGGGTGCGAGCGCCCCTCGCGTCACCCAGCTAAGCCAAAACCACCGCCATCCGCCCCAATGCGCTACGGTCGCCCAGCAGGGCTGCCCGCTCGCGCACCAAAGCCAACGAGGAGGGAGCTCCCCTCTCTCTCCCCTCTTTTTCTTCCATAAGGGCTCATGGCCCTCTATATATACAGCGGTCCCCCGGACCTCCTCTGAGTATATGGGCCAAAGTCCCGCCACGTGGAAGATTTGTGTGAATCCACCGTCTTCAACTCTCAAAAACCCCCTAAAAGCAACAAAAAAAACCCATTTTTCCCAAATTTGCAATGCTTGCCAAGGATTCCTCATAAAACCGATTGATGGGCCGTAAAGGGCTTCCTCCAATCCATCCCCCTTACTTCAATTCACCAAACCCTTGATCCGTTTGAATTTCTCTGGGCCCTCCAATCGAGACCGCCGAAACTTACAGCAAACTCTCGGCACTACACTGCCTCCTTTTGGCATCAACTTTACCCGGCAATAACTTTCTGCTCCACTCTCCAATTCACGTGTCATCACTTTGTGCTAACTCCACATGATGTACACTATCGCCAAGAACTTTGGCGAGGCCCAAAAGATGCCAGATGGCATGCCCTTCAATGCAGCCAAGTGGGCTCAGACCAGGCCCCCGGAAATAATTCAACTTGCAATAAAATGCAAACCATAGCTCTGATCCGCAATCCTGAAATACGGGTAGGCTCCATAAATTGAGCTCTATGTACTTGTACCTCGACTTCCAATTGGACCACCTCTCCCCAGCTACCTTGTCCGGCAAGAATCTGCAATCCACTGAAACTTCAAACTTTAATAACTTGGGTTTCGTAGCTCGGTTTGATGAGCCGTCTAGACCTACTCCTTTAGCACTTCAAGCTCTTCATTCCTAGACCCAAAATCTGCACTTTGCATCTCCTTCACTTGCTACCCAAATTAGCCTCCCATGGAGACTTCCTTGTCCTATAAGCCGCATCAAACATACAATTCGGTTGCTACCTGTCATCCCATGATTTTACTAGCTGCTCCAACCCTTTGCCATGCTTCTGCTAGCCTGCATATATCTTCCCATGCCACCTTCTAGAGTCGACACACTTTCGCTGCACCTTCATTGCCCACCCTCCTGTTGAGCATTTATGCTTAACCACATAAGAGCTTTTATTCCATTATTAACTGAAAAACCTGGCACACACTATGAGAAAAGGAAAACCATATGTACATTGTTTTATTCTACCTATCGCCAAACCTTCAAGTGAGTTTCCCCACCCCTTGCATCAAATAGCTTCCGCCTGGATCAAACACCTAGCTCTGTTCACTTTCATCCATCTGCAACAACCTCCAATAGTGCCCTACCCAAGCACGTAGCCGTCCATGCACACAAAAGGCCCATAGCACTTTAGTACCTCTTCGAACATTATCTTGCCTCATCAATCTATATGGCTCTGCAAACATATTATCCGAACCAACCAACACAACTGGTTCTGCAACCACATCATCTGTATGAACCAACACTTCTGGACCTCCCTCCCAGCCATGTAAAGTAGAGCTCCTCTCAAGGGAACCCCGTACCCGATGGATAACATACCGCACAGTTGCACTTACAAGCATACCTTTCAACCATGAGATGCATATCTCTTTTGAAAGCTTGGACACGTCCTGGGAATCTCCTTCATATGCCATAGAACACATCTCTTTCATTGGCTTCATGCTCTCTTGCACCTCCTCTTCGAGCTCAATTACACTGTCATCAAGTCCTTCATCATCGATTGGCCCTTCAAGGTCGATCAGCACCTCCTTCTGTTCAGCTTCAATCTCCTGCTCTTCAATCACCTTTTGTATCGCTGCATCATGCTCCTCCAAGGAAAAGAGAAACTCATTCTCTACTGCATCCACCTTGACTTCCTCCATAGACATGGTTGCTCTATCTCTCTTGGTGAAATTCTGCACATGTTGCACCACCATGGCACGTTCCACTACTTCAGCACAACCATTAGCATGGCACAACACACACTACCTTCACATGTATATCATCATCTGTAGGCCTGGATTCCTCTACTTGGACTTCATCAAGCATCTCAGCTTGCTTTGTTCCCTGCTCTTCTTGCACATGGGCTACTACCATATCAGCTTTACCTTTACTAGTTCAGGTTCATCAGATTCTGTCTCTTCGTCATAGGATGTGGACTCATCCGCTCTCTTCTCCTCGCTTGTCTCTCCGCTAATCGAGCTTGTATCTTCATCATCATCGACATCATATACCGACTCCGCATCTGCATCTTTGGCCGCTTGCTGCTCCACAAAAGGTTGACCATCTTCACCGCTTTGCACACTTTCTTCACCAGCTCATGACCCCTCGATATCTGCATCTCGATTGAATTCTGCTACCAGCTCGTGACACCAGCTCGTGACCCCTTAGTATCTGCATCTCGATTGCAATCTGCTACCTTTTCATGCAAACTCTCCACAAGAATATGCTTTACCTCTTGTACCGGAACCTCCACATCTGCTACCCCTTTTGCATCTTGGTTCACCTTAACATGGAGCTTCTCCTCGTTTTGACAAGCTCTTCCACCCTCGGCACATGAAAATCACATACTCGAAATCTCCAAGGAACATAACCAATAGTAGGTCTTACCTCAACAGATTCTACACTTTGATCAATTGGAACCACCCTTGGTCAGTCCAAAGAGCTCTTCGCCACCTCTGCAATATGCATAAAACCTGATGGCTTTAACACACCCAGCTCCAACTTCCGCTTCACCTTTCTGCTCTTTATCTTTGCCAGATAGACCATATCCTCATAGGTATCTGCACCATCTTTGACCTTTTCTCTAATCTTGGATGCAAGCACTCTAACAGCTTTGACATCTTCAAAGATTGATTTCTTTGGACCCCCGTATCAATCTCTAACTGTTTCCAACAAGCTTCAAACTGCTCTATAAAAATAGAAAAATCTTTACTTGCATCCTGGTGTACTGCCTTCAGCCTTGCACCAGCTTTTTTCGCCGTAATCACCTCTCAAAACCGCTCAAGAAACTGAGTCTGCAACCTTTTCCATGATTCTTGATCACTGCTCTTTAAACCATCGAACCACACCTTGGCTCGTCCTCTCATCACAACGGAACTGTCTGTAACCTTTTTGCATCCGTCGACATACGCATCGACAACAACCATAATTCAAAATCTGCTAACCAATCCTCGGGATCTTCAACGCCCGTAAATATGGGGCCAAAACCTGGCTCCACCATCTCTGTCAGCTTCAAATTCGACCATCAAACATCTCAAACATTAGCCAACCACTTTATCCGCTAAAAACCATCGCTTCAAAACTTCAAATTGAAGCATCAGACAGCTCCTCAGTGGGGGTACCAGAAGATGCAGAGGGGGAAAGGGGAACACACTCACCACACAACACAATGCCTCACTATAGCCCTGGGTATACACAGTGCCCCAATCCACTAGAGTTCACCTTCAAAACTCAACACTACCCATAAGCAAACCACAACTTTCACACAACCATACGCACATACACCTTGCAATGCACCAGACAGACCCAATCACTCCGCTCTGCTCAATTCATAGCCTTCCACATTCACACAACCTCTCTCTATCTCTCTTTGCACGAGAAACCTTGGGGGGGCACACATGCCTACACACGCCCGCAAACACACCCACACAAGTAGAGAAGAGAAGGGGGAAGGGGGAATGAGGCCCAGAAACAGTAGATAATAGCCTTCTCGCATATGCAATACCATATACAACCAACACACTATCGGAGATAGCCGTTTTTCGGCTTTCCGTAATTGCCATAGTGAGTTAACCCACTCTACCAAAATCATCCAAACACTGTGGCTATCCCTACCATTTCACTGTATATAGGTGTGTGTGAGCTAGGGACCTTTTCCCATATCTTCTTAAAAACCCTTAATTAGCTAGTCACTGGGCTAGTTGAGCCAAAAAATATATATATATATAAAATATAGGTATATTATGGCCCATTTGTGTGTAAATATTTCATTGTATATAGGGCCTAAATAAAAAGATTTTTCATAATTATTTTGGTATTTATTTAAATATTTATACTTAGGTGTGTGTGTGTTATTTATGCTAGGTACATTGACTCACCATTACCATATTTTTTCTTACCATTTTGCATACTCTTTATTCCTTATAAAAAAATTTCATGCAAGCTTGTCTTATTTTTGGTGTAACTCCATCCCAACAAAAATCCAAAAAAACTAGTTCTATTTATGTGTATATTTTTTCACTATTGTGATTTTTTCCTTCTATATCTATTCTCTATTACTCTCATAAATTAGACCACAAAAAATATTCATCTTTTTATGGTAGACTTATAATGAGAGAGATTTATTTTGACTCCTTTATATTTTTTCCACCTATATTATTTATATTTGACATGTACATGTTTTTTTAGACCCCTCAATATTTGATTTTCTTAGTTGTACTATTCACTTATATCATGATCTCAACAATATCTTCAATTATAGACCTATCAAATAAGGTCAAGGGTATGTGGCATGCATGCATGCACCATGGGGAGCTCACTCTTGGAGGTATTCAAAAGAATCATCCAAAGAAGGACCTCACAAGGACCTTATGCAGTGGAAAAAACAGTCGGTTTTGCTGAATTTTTAAAGATCACATGCTCCCCGAATTTGAAAAGGTGATACAAACAAAATTTGTAGCTCCTGAGCTGAAATTTCACCTCAAAGTTTTCATATTTTTTTGAGCTACGAGCTGTGAGCTATGATTTTATTGGTGGACCCCAATTTGCCCATGCTATGGAGCCACACTCCCTCTTCCACTTTATCATTTTCCTTATTTCACACACACTCCTCTCTCTCCTTCCCACTCCCAAACCTGCAACTCCCATGTCCTAATTCACCCTCTTCACCATTGCCACATCTCTCACACCTCCATAGCCTTCATCCTCCATTTCTACACCCTATGTGTCCCCCTTTCTCTCTACATATATGTCCATATTACCATACTCTCTTCAACTTTGTAAAGAACTTCAAAAAATCCAAGGTTAACCTCTGCAACTGAAGGCTTTATCATGAATTTTATAAGGTTTGAAGATAACGTAGCTTCATCGACACGCGTTACTTCGCCATGCTGACCGCTTCTTCTACCGGTGCTATAAAGAGGTGAATGTCAACTTCTCCAAGCTTCAACCTTGCTTTACATGCTCATCTCTTCTCTAACTTTTCTCATCATATATCTCACCATTTGGTGAATGATTTTGTAAATATTTTGTAGTGATAATTACTAACTACTAACCACTAACCTTATTGTAAAATGCACCCTCTACTAGAGTAGGCACTCCCAAATTATTCACTCAATCCTCTCTCCTTTCATCCTCAATAATTCTATTCCCTTGAGTCCACATCCATGTGACTGAAAGGACAAGAGAGATCCACCCTCATTAAAAAAAATAAAAATATGCATAATCTTTTATTCCTTCAAATAAACTTGAGTAGGACTAATCCTAATCGGGGCTTCTAAAACCTATAAATAGAGCCCTTCTCTCCCTTGTAAATCATCCCATGATCACACTACACCACACCATTCTCAACACATAACACGCCACTCTTCAAGCTTAGTTGTGTAGAGTGTGTGCATTGTGAGTGCTCTATTCCATCACTACACATAGATGCATGAAGAAGCTGGAAGTTAGTTATGCCATCTAGAGGAGTGGAGTGATACTATACTCTGCAATCACACTTTTAGCCTACTCTTGTCCATAAATAAGATTCATAGTTTTGGGTGCAATTGTATGCTGCAACTACGACTCTTCTCTCCAAATTGACTTGATAAGTTGGCTAATCAGGTGGTTGAAGGTATATTGTCCTTGAAGTTTGTTGTGCCATTTCATGCTTGGTGGTTTGAGGGCTTGTTGAATTGTTTGCATACAAGGTCAATTGTAAGAGGGTTCTCGGTGAGAGGGCTCCCATGACCCTAAGACAATTTGTGTATTGGCAACAAGGTCAAGTTTTGTGTTGTCTCTCTATTTCTTATCAAGCTTTGTGTGTATCTAGTCTTTAAGGCTAAGACTGAGTTGCTCAAGTTGATTTGTGCTCTTTACCTCTCTCTGGTGTGGTGAATGTTTGTGTTTGGTGTGTGTGGCTATCTTGCATTCCCCTCTCCCTCTCATTGTGCGTTTGAGTACAAGGAGATATCACGTGCGTCCTAGTTCGCATCTACAACTAGGTGGTGCCCCTTTTCTTGTTTGGTTTCTGGCTGTGGGTTGTTGTTGTCTCTGATTGTGCTTGCCCTAGCCCCAATCGAGCAGCACGGGAGCCTCGAAGGGTGTTTAGAGGCCTCTCTTCTTGTTTCTCGCCCCGGACCGCCTCAAATTGGTGCCCCCACTGAGGAACTGACTTTGTGCTTATTGTTGTTGTATTGCATGAATGCTTGAATTTAGCATAATCAAGAAGATTATATGAATCATGAAAACTTGTATGACTAAGTTTAATTTCAATGAAACAAAAATTGATCTAGAATATGGTTTGGATGAGCATAACATGAGAAAGGAAAAAAACATTTTCACATAAGAATCTAGAATTCATGAGACCTTTCAAAACTTTGTGTAGTTAGTTGATGTCATGAAAGAAAATGATTTTTTGGAACTAATATTTGTGTGGTTCTAGCATTGAGAGACTATGACACGCTATACCTTTGATGATATCCCAATCTTCTTCGGAAATCTAGAAGAAGATGTTGATGATTTTCTTGCTGATTTTAGAATGGTTTGTCGTATCCTTGGTAAAAGGGATGACATTGAAAAAGGGGATTTTCTATTGCTATGCCTTAGAGGAAACTCTGAGCAATGGTTTTGGAGTATGTCTTCTCAGATTGAATATGGGTATACCCAAATTTCCAAAGCTTTGAAGACCAGATTCTCTAAATTTCCGACAACGGAGAAAGCATGGGATTCATTAGGGAGACTTCAACAACATGGTGAGGACTACTATGCTTATGAGGATATTTTTTCTCGTCAATGGGGAGGATATGGGTTTAGTTCTACATTTTCAGATTATGTAAAAATGGAGCAATTTATTTCGGGTTTGTCTCCTTTCCTAAAGACTAAGGTTACTTGTAGTGGACTCTCTACCTTTGAAGAAGCAGTCACCATTGCCCGAAGGAAGTTTCACAAGTACTTCTACATCAAAAATGGTTGCCATCATGCTGAAAGAACCAACCATCATGAGAGTGTTTCTATCAAGGAGTCATCTCCTTTGCCATACTTGTCTCCTTCTACTCCGACAAATGTTGAAGAAGTTACTTACATGACAACTGATTATTCAAGTGCTAAAGTGTGTGGCCAAGATTCAAATGTGGAATATCTTTCTTCTACCTTTATCACAAGCATGCAAAAATCGACACAAGATATCTCAAATGGCATTGATGATTCAATAATGGATACATCCAACCTTTTGGCGGAGGATCAATTTCTAGTCAGAGTAGACGAAGCTTTTGTGCAACAGGACTCTATGGAGAATGAAGACCTTGAAGGTAACCTTGATCTCATGGAATGTTCTGAGAGTGTATCTTGTCTAAAAGAAGAGAGGGAATAAGAAGATGAAATCATAGGTGGGGAGATCATAGACCACATTGATCATAAAGAGATGATTGTGTACATGGAATGCCAACTCCAAAACAAAGTAGAAGAGTGTGAGTTGAATCCATGTGAGGATAATCTTCAAGAAGTGTTTGAGGATGTTGAAAAGCATTGGTATGACCCATGTATCTTAAGCATGGAGGAACCTATCATGCAAGAAGTCAAAGTTTTCACAAAATCAGACAGTAATCCATCAACCTTTGAGGTGGTACAATGTGAGGAGTTACAACCTTGCCAAAGGGGGGGCTTAGAAGGGGATGAATAACATGGGAGAGTAGTAAAAAATAAAATCATAAAAGGAAACTGTTAGAAGGGTATCATTCTCTCCAATGGTGTTTTAGTGGGTGGTTCTCCATTCATGGGACAATCTCTTAGCAAGAAAATCCAAGCTTTTGAAGCCCCAATCATCTTCACATTGGGTTTCACCTCTTCAAAGTCAAATTCTCCTCTCTTCACATATACCTTTCATCGGGGACACCATACCTTCTTAAGTAGAAGAGGACATGAATACTTGGTGATGAACGGATGTTTCCAAACCTTCTTCATTTGGTTCTTTGGTGTATGGAGGTCACACATTGTGATGCTTCTGGTATTCATCATAGATGAAAAACTTGTTGATTGCTACATGTGGATATTTCATCAATCAATACCAAAATCTATTCTCTTCCAATGTGTTGGAAGCAATAGAAATCTTCGTCTATTATCTACTTATATGGTAAACTAATTTCAATATCTTCCAATAGCAGTTGGAAGCATGGAGCAAGCTTTCCTAAATCATGAAGGTCATAGAATTTTTGACTTGATGAGCCTACCCAGGTTGAATGAATTTTATGAGCTACAGTTCAGGAATTTGCTCATACAAGCTCTTGAAGATTGTAGCAGATATATCAACTTTACACAGGAGGAAGAGCAACCAATCTTTTATATCACATTCATAGTGATAGATGCAATGATGGACAACAATATAATCTACAAGTTTCTTCAACCAAAATCAGTAAGTGATTCCATACCATACGTCTCTCTTTGGGAAAGATATTTCAAGATCTTTGATCCTAGGGGGTGCTTATGGAAACTTTCTCAATGGAGGAGGTTTACTCAGTCACTTCATTACATCCTGCTATTGTCTCTGAGAACCTTTCATATCACACAAGGTTTTTTAAATCATACAACAAAGGTTCTTCAAAGATGAGAGCAAACAAAGACAGGCGTTACATAATCTACATGTTGTATGGTCGGATAAATGGTACATGAATGTATCATTATCTAAGGGGGGGCTAATGATAGCCGTTTTTCGGCTTTCCGTAATTGCCATAGTGAGTTAACCCACCCTACCAAAATCATCCAAACACTGTGGCTATCCCTACCATTTCACTGCATATAGGTATGTGTGAGTTATGGGACTTTTCCCATATCTTCTTAAAAACCCTAATTAGCTAGTCACTGGGCTAGTTGAGCCAAAAAAATAAAAAAAATAAAAAAAATAAGTATATTATGTCCCATTTGTGTGTAAATATTTCATTGTATATCGGGCCTAAATAAAAGGATTTTTCATAATTATTTAAATATTCATACTTAGGTGTGTGTTATTTATGCTATGTACATTGACTCACCATTACCATATTTTTTCTTACCATATTGCATACTCTTTATTCCTTATAAAAAAATTTCATGCAAGCTTGTCTTATTTTTGGTGTAACTCCATCCCAACAAAAATCCAAAAAAACTAGTTCTATTTATGTGTATATTTTTTCACTATTGTGATTTTTTCCTTCCACATGTATACTCTATTACTCTCATAAATTAGACCACAAAAAAAAATCATCTTTTTATGGTAGACTTATAATGAGAGAGATTTATTTTGACCCCTTTATATTTTTTCCACCTATATTATTTATATTTGACATGTACATATTTTTTTAGACCCCTCAATATTTGATTTTCTTAGTTGAACTATTCACTTATATCATGATCTCAACAATATCTTCAATTATAGACCTACCAAATAAGGTCAAGGGTATGTGGCATGCATGCATGCACCATGGGGAGCTCACTCTTGGAGGTATTCAAAAGAATCATCCAAAGAAGGACCTCACAAGGACCTTGTGCAGTGGAAAAAACAGTCGGTTTTGCTGAATTTTTAAAGATCACATGCTCTCCGAATTTGAAAAGGTGATACAAACAAAATTTGTAGCTCTTGAGCTGAAATTTCACCTCAAAGTTTTTCATATTTTTTTGAGATACGAGGTGTGAGCTATGATTTTATTGGTGGACCCCAATTTGCCCATGCTATGGAGCCACACTCCCTCTTTCACTTTATCATTTTCCTTATTTCACACACACTCCTCTCTCTCCTTCCCACTCCCAAACCTGCAACTCCCATGTCCTAATGCACCCTCTTCACCATTGCCACATCTCTCACACCTCCATAGCCTTCATCCTCCATTTCTACACCCTATGTGTCCCCCTTTCTCTCTACATATATGTCCATATTACCATACTCTCTTCAACTTTGTAAAGAACTTCAAAAAATCCAAGGTTAACCTCTGCAAATGAAGGCTTTATCATGAATTTTATAAGGTTTGAAGATAACGTAGCTTCATCGACACGCGTCACTTCGCCATGCTGACCGCTTCTTCTACCGATGCTATAAAGAGGTGAATGTCAACTTCTCCAAGCTTCAACCTTGCTTTACAAGCTCATCTCTTCTCTAACTTTTCTCATCATATATCTCACCATTTGGTGAATGATTTTGTAAATATTTTGTAGTGATAATTACTAACTACTAACCACTAACCTTATTGTAAAATGCACCCTCTACTAGAGTAGGCACTCCCAAATTATTCACTCAATCCTCTCTCCTTTCATCCTCAATAATTCTATTCCCTTGAGTCCACATCCATGTGACTGAAAGGACAAGAGAGACCCACCCTCATTAAAAAAAATAAAAATATGCATAATCTTTTATTCCTTCAAATAAACTTGATTAGTACTAATCCTAATCGGGGCTTCTAAAACCTATAAATAGAGCCCTTCTCTCCCTTGTAAATCATCCCATGATCACACTACACCACACCATTCTCAACACATAACACGCCAGTCTTCAAGCTTAGTTGTGTAGGTTGTGTGCATTGTGAGTGCTCTATTCCATCACTACACATAGATGCATGAAGAAGCTGGAAGTTAGTTATGCCATCTAGAGGAGTGGAGTGATACTATACTCTGCAATCACACTTTTAGCCTACTCTTGTCCATAAATAAGATTCATAGTTTTGGGTGCAATTGTATGCTGCAACTACGACTCTTCTCTCCAAATTGACTTGATAAGTTGGCTAATCAGGTGGTTGAAGGTATATTGTCCTTGAAGTTTGTTGTGCCATTTCATGCTTGGTGGTTTGAGGGATTGTTGAATATTTTTCATACAAGGTCAATTGTAAGAGGGTTCTCGGTGAGAGGGCTCCCATGACCCTAAGACAATTTGTGTATTGGCAACAAGGTCAAGTTTTTTGTTGTCTCTCTATTTCTCATCAAGCTTTGTGTGTATCTAGTCTTTAAGGCTAAGACTGAGTTGCTCAAGTTGATTTGTGCTCTTTACCTCTCTCTGGTGTGGTGAATGTTTGTGTTTGGTGTGTGTGGCTATCTTGCATTCCCCTCTCCCTCTCATTGTGCGTTTGAGTACAAGGAGATATCACGTGCGTCCTAGTTCGCATCTACAACTAGGTGGTGCCCCTTTTCTTGTTTGGTTTCTGGCTGTGTGCCCAATTCATCCAAAACCACCGCTATCCGCCCCAATGCGCCACGTGCAGCGCCCAGCAAGGCTTCCCACTCGCGCGCCATAGCCAACGAGGAGGGAGCTCCCCTCTCTCTCCCCTCTTGTGCTTCCATAAAGGCTCACAGAAGCTGTGGGTGAATCCACCGTCTTCAACATCTCAAAAACCCCCTAAAAGCAACAAAAAAAACCCATTTTTTCCCAAATGTGCACTGCTTGGCAAGGATTCCTCATAAAACCGATTGACGGGCCGTAAAGGGCTTCTTGCAATCCATCCCCCTTTCTTCAATTATTTGCCAAACACTTGCTCCATTTGAATTTCTCTGGGCCCTCCAAAACTTACAGCAAACTCTTGGCACTACACTGCCGCCTTTTGGCATCAACTTTACCCGGCAATAACTTTCTGCACTGATCTCCAATTCACATGTCATAACTTCGTGCTTACTCCACATGATGTACACTATTGCCGAGAACTTTGGCGAGGCTCAGAAGATGCCAGATGGCACACCCTTCAATGCAGCCAAGTGGGCTGAGACCCGCGTCCCCAAAAATAATTCAATTGGTAATAAAATGCAAATCATAGCTACGATCCGCAATCCAAAAAGACGGGTAGGCTTCATAAATTGAGCTCTATGTACCTATACCTTGTCTTCCACTTGGACCACCTGTCCCCAGCTGCCCTGTTTGGCAAGAATCTGCAATCCACTAACACTTCAACCTTCAATTACTTAAGCTCCGTAGCTCGGTTTGATGAGCCATCTAGACCTGCTCCTTCAGCACTTCAAGATCTTCATTCCTGGACTCAAAAGCTGCACTTTCCATCTCCTTCACCTGCTACCAAAATTAGCCCCCCATGGAGCCTTCCTTGTTCTATAAGCCGCATCAGGAATACAATTCTACTACTACCTGTCATCCCATGATTTTACTAGCTGCTCCATCCCTTTGCCATGCTTCTACTAGCCTGCATATATCTTCCCACGCCACCTTCTAGAGTGGTCACACTTTGGTTGCACCAGCGGCCTACCACCTTGACCAAATCGGATGGGATTTGAACCATAGCATGCCCTAACATAATAGAACCTTTCTATACCATCAGATGACCATTCAGCAAGGGTCGAGGGGGTCCCCAGTAGAAAAGTTAGGTTTTTGGCAAATGCCAGAACTTCGATCTAACTTCACAGATGGCTTGCTAATGAGGTCCATATACAATGTATATGATTGCTTTGGTGAAATCCATCAAGAAAAGCCCTCGAAAAGAAGAAAATGGCTCGAAGGTTACAAAGCGTCAAATTCAACATATGAAACCAAACTGACTCCAAATGAGCCAGAATTGGACAAGTTGCTTCACGACTATGTTGCGGACAAGTCCAAAGCTTCAAAGTTGACCGACCAGCCCAACAAGAAGTGTAGTCACAAAAAGTGGTGATTTCATAGTCAACAGAGCACAAAGTGATGCCGGCATGACCAAACTGGACCAAATTGAATTTAGGACTTGTGTTAGGTGTATTAAACATGTCTAGGTCAAAATTTGTAGGTTTTGCAATTTTTTTGTCAATGTTGTAAATAATCACGATTATTTACTTTTGCATCAATTTTGCTTGGAAATTGTCAAAACATCTCACCTATCGTGTGTACACACTTATTACATGCCAAAAATGAAGTATGAGCCAAAATGATCACCCATTACTTGAAAAATTGTCAAAAAACACAAAGAATTCTTTGCAAGACAAAATTTGGGTTATGGACAACATTTCTTGATCCAAATCACCTCATATCTCATAACCAAGGTGATCTATACAATGCCTAGAGCCAATTTGTACCAAAAAATATCAATTTTGGAAGAAAAGTTAATAATTGCGATTATTTACTTTTTGATCAAAATTGGGGAATTTTAATATTTTCCATCATACATCCAAAGTACATAATGTGCTAAAACCACTAGCCAATTTTGAATCAATTTGGAACTCAAAATCTCAAATTTCCTTTATATCTACTGTTTCAAAGACCTAAAGCCAAAATCTGGTACCATTTCCACCCTTTGCATCCAAATGAGCCCATATTTCACTCAGAGCATGTAATTGGTATATACTTCAAGCCTATAAAGCCAAGTTTGCAAAAAGTTGAAAATTTTTCTCAGCTGTAAATAATTGCGATTATTTACTTTGGTTGCAAATTTTTGTTTTGACCATACAGTTTTGTTCCTTACATGTTTTTATGCATCTTTGCTTGTTCAAAAAATTGATTTGAAGAAAATTGGACCAAGTTGTTAGCCTTTCAGCCTACAGGACGTTTCAGAGAAAATTCCAACAAATCTGCTAACTTTGCACTCTATTCACTGAACAGGGGCCATGCAAGCAACAGAGAGGACCAAGAAGAAGCTAAAGCAAAAAGAGAAACTACAGAAATTACCCGCTTATCAGCTAGACCCCGAGTCAGTCAAAGCAGCAAAGGCATCATACCTCTCTAGAGAACAGCTGGAAGAGCACCACACTACAGTTTTCATTGGCAGGTTTAAGAGTGAAGAGGCGCATCAAGTGGAGTTGCAACTCCTGCCCAAAGAAGTCTATGATGTAGCAGCCAAACCAAAAACCAAAGAAGCCAACCGCAGGCTGGGACTCGGGCATTTCTACGAACAAGAGACTTGCGGAGTGGATTTTTAAAAGGCTTATGAGCTTCTATCCACCATCAAAGAAGACAAAATATCACATATATCCGACACCCAAGGGATTAAGGTCGAAGTAGTGATCAATAAGGAGATAGTGGCAGAGGCACTTAGACTGCCCACAGAAGGAATGACCATGCGAGCTAGAGACAGAAAAACCTCAGGAACATTTACCAAAGAGACAGTCGCGGCTACCTTCGCAGACTTAATTCACAAACAAGTGGAAGAACCAGCCAATTTGTATCACCAGCACTTTTATTTTATGGCAAAAAGTCCACCAAGGTACACTACACCAAATCACATTGTGGCCACCACATTCACTCAGGTTCTCAAGTCAACCACAAGACAACCAGTGGACCGCGTGCAGTATGTCTTGACCACCTTGAAGGGCACCAAGAAAGATAGCAAAATCACGTACTTGGGTGTGTCGGAGGTCTTGACTAGAATGGCATATCATGCCATCGACATTGCCGACAACCTACCACTTGCCCTTGATCAGAATACATGGATATTGGCAGCATAACCCTCTCCTAGAGCTACAAGGTCAGGTAAAAATCACATAAATCTGATGATCAGTCAACTGATAGCTCGCCGAAAGGCACAGCAACGAGATCTCTGACAACAAAGAAAAGAGAGCTCGGAGAGAAGAAATGAAAAGGAAAGCTGTGGCCGCACACCAAGAAGAACCAGCTCAAAAACAAGGGCACTTTGAAAGAGAAAAACAGGCATACCTGCGCAGTAGGCAAGCACAAGGGAAGGACCCAGAAAAATGGGTACCTGCTGGACTAAAAGGCCCTCGAATGAAACATCATACAAGAAAAGCTGCGGATGATCCAACAAAATGTTTAGAAAGAATGTACCAAGAGGCTGAAGCTCTAAAGTTGAAAGAGGTAGAGGAAGCTGCTAAGAAAGCCAAGGAGGCGGAAGACCAAAGGCAAGCTGAGGAAACGGTTGGACAAGAACAAAGTTATGGATCTCCCTGACCCACCTCACCGCCTACAGAACAACAAGACCATCCCATGTCTAGCCCGCCACCAGCACTTGCAAGCAAAGACACCAATGAAGCAGAGCCTAAGAAAGAGAAAGATTCTGAGTCCACCCAACAAACAGAATTTGCACAAGAGATTGACCACCCGGACAGAAAAAAAGAAAAAGAAGCCGAGCCGAAACCGGAGAAGGCAGTAGAAGATACTCAAAAGCCAAAAGAGGAAAAGGCAAGTGGATCTGAACAAGAGACAAATGAAGAAGCAGATGCAGAAAAAGACTCTACCACTGCACATGAGGCATAACCTGAGCCAAAGAAGGAAGAAAGTCTGGCACCTGAAGAGACAGCAAGGTCGGAGCCCATACCCTCTACTTCTACTCAACCAGAAACTACCAAGGCATCAAAGCCTCAAGATGGCCAAGAAGAAGACCGACCATCTACCTCCACACAAGAACCACCAACAGTTACGACGTAGCAAGAAGCAACACATGAGGTTGCAGGCACATCTCAGATGGCAAGACAGAAGGAGTGGCAGTCAAACGAGAAAGTAATAGTACAGGTCAATGAATATGCACGTCAAGAGCAAGAAATGACAGAGAGACTCCGCTCAGCAGCTTTAAACCGTAGCACGAAGGCCAAGGAACTTGAAATGGTGATCGACGCTCTCCAAGGAGAGTTAGAAGACAGGATGACTATCATCACTGATCTCCAAAGGCAAGTGCAAGAGCTGAAGGCAGAAGCGGAACAACATCAGTTAGCCGGAGATATGCAACAAAAAGAAATGGAGGAGTTAGGTGATCTACTCACCAAACTATCAGATGCTTGCAAAGCTAAAGACGAGCAGCTGACAGAAGTTACAAATGAACTTCTTATGACATCCCTATCAGCTCAAAAAATTCAGGTGCAATTAGCTGTTGCCAATGCTTCTCTACAGTATTCTGAACAAAGGATCAATGATCAGGCCATTTTCTTACGGCAAATCGGAGAAAATCCAGTCGTGGCCTCGATCAAAGGAATTGACGAAGAAAACCAAAGACCTTGAATCGAGAAGAAAAACAAAGACCTTGAATTGGAATTAAAGCTAGAACAATCACAACGAAGGGACCTGGCACTCATGCGGGTTCAAAGAGAGGAGGAGCTCCTAAAGGAAATTGCAGAGCTCAAGAGAGTTAACCAACTCCTCAGAGATGGAAAGCCAGGCACACAGGAAGAGGCAGGCACTTCAGAGCCTCCACAGATGGACATACCCTCGATCTCGTTTGGTGAATTTGAGACACAGTCCACAGCAGAGCCAAGTCGTGATGAAGATTTTTAGATTAATATAAAGGACAAATACCCAGTGCCCATGGTCCAATAGTCAAATGCTGAAGAAGATGCACTGAAGGAGAAGATCACCCTAGAGGTGGATGAGCAGTGGAAAGCCGCTATGGATTGGGAGTTGAGAGTTTTACACTCTGTCAATGTCACTCAACTCACTCCCAATCAGATCAACACTCAATGGCACTCAACTCACTCCCAATCAGATCAACACTCAATGGCACTCAACTCACTCCCAATCAGATCAACACTCAATGGCACTCAACTCACTCCCAATCAGATCAACACTCAATGACACCAACAATCCCTGTTGTACCCTCTCATCAAAGTGGAACTATTACAGGTGAAAGAAAGGCTCTACAAAGATATGCAAGAAGATGGCGTAGATAAAGACCACCCAAAGTGGAGGTTAAGCTGGATGAACAAGAATCCGAGATACCTGATTTTGTTCACAAGAGCACCTGCAGCCCTTCAAAGAGATCCAACATTTTGTCCTGTACCCAAAGTAAGGACATGGCAAGCGCATGAAGCACTGCAAAAGAAGAGGCCAACTTGGCTTAACTTCCCCAGGCTGCGAGCTCCAGAGAAAGGCCAAGCGACAGAGGAATACATGATGAAAACGCTAATGGGCGCCATGTCTTTCTTCAAGAGTCTATCAGATCTCTCCTGTGTCATGTTGTATAAAATCTGCAGAATGTTACTAACATGCATACAAGTTTTTAATGAGCCTGAGCAAACAGGAGCCCCATGGCTATCATTCTTGGAAGGAAACAAAGGCTTATGCTACGATCTGAGTGAGCATCCTTCAGAAGAAGTCCTTTACGGATTCTATGCCAGGTGTATGTTCTTACCATCGAATAATATGCTGGCCTTTAAAGAAGCTTTCTACACTGGATTCTTCACCTGGCGAACGAAGATATTTGCGTCGGAGATTAGCAAGCTAACATCCAAGTTTGTAGGATACTCAGCGGTGGAGCTCAAAAATAAAGTAACAATGCAATTTATGCAAGTGCTAGACAAAGAAAGAAGAATCAGATACTAGAAGACACAGGACGCACTAAAAGACCGCCTTGCCAGCAGCCATCAACCCGAAGACTATTTCAGTCCATAAGCTGTGTCAAGGGATGACACAGGCAAGAAGGGGGGGAATGTTAGCAGCAAGCTAACACAGACACCATTTTTCGGAGTTCTCTTTGTAAAACATTTATTATTTCGATAAATTGGGAATATCGTAACTCCTATTTTCTCGGACAAACTTTATAATTAATGAGCCGGGGCTACAAGCTTCTAGATTGTATCAGCCAGTCATTACCGAGCTTTGGTAGAACTCCAAATTATTATTTTTGACCACCCAAAAACCTTGGCTAAGGTATAAAAGCCAATTTTTGTAAGTTTTTTATAAGTTTTTGGATAAGAAATACACAACGTGAGCTAACAGCGGTCACTCCTCTCCTTCTCGCGCTTCATATTCCCTCCCCAGTTGTCACATTGTGATTGCATTTGTTGCATTGTAATCGTAGGTAAGAGCTCTACGCATTGACGTAAGTAGTTCATAGTATTTCGTAGCTTTTGGCGTCGCCAACCTGTGGTCTAATTTCATTCACAACTAGGAATTTAAACTTTTAAATCGAAAACTAAGCATAGGCGGGGTATTGGTGCATCATTGCTAAGCATTTAGATGCATTCTGGGTCAAAAATGACTAGGTCAAAAATCCACTGCTGTTAATAATCGCGATTTTGGAACTTGACCTAAAGTGGGGTTTGAGATCATAAGCATGTATGCTTAGGTATTATAAACATGCCCTAGAAGTTTTGTTACGTTTGGATGTCATTTGATGCTGCAACGGATGTGAATTGTTTGCCGATGAGTGATTGGCTTTTGGTGATTTCAGTCACTTGTGTGTAGCCTGAGCTAGATGCGAGTTGCTAGTTGTTTTCCAAGATATTGACACCCTCTTGTAGCCTCTATGCACTAGTCGGGTCATCTTCGTCCCATGGTTTGACAAATTAATCGTGGTTCTCGCTAATACTGCAATAAGATAGGATGGTAAGGTTAGACATGCATCCCACATGGCCTCAGGGCCATAGGGCATTATATGTAGTTATCTCATGATGGGTATATAGCATCCTGTGGCCTTAGATGCTATATGTAGGTGCTTCACGATGCATATGCACACATCCAAGGTCATAGGATTCTATATGTAGGTGGTTCACGATGAGTATGTATACATCCTATGGCCTTAGGCCCATAAGATGCTTTATGTAGGTGTTTTGTGTTGAGTATATATAAATCATATGGCCTTTAGTCCATATGATGTTTTATGTAGGTGTTTTGTGCCAAGTAAATATACATCCTATGGCCTGAGGGCCATAAGGCACTATATGTAGTTGTCTCATGACAGGTATATAACGTCATGTGGCCTTAGGGCCATAGGATGCTATATGTCATTGTTTCCCGATGCGTATGTATACATCCTATGGCCTTAAGGCCATAGGGCACTATATGTAGTTGTCTCATGATGGGCGTATAGCATCCTAGATTTTTTATTTTTTTTTCTTATCCCATTTTTTTTCCAAAATGCGTTTTCAAGTCTCTTTGGTCAACACTGCACCAAAAAGAAGCACACTTTTTTCGAGCAAAAATTCTCTAACTTTGATCGCTTTTTAGTGTATTTTTCAGTATGCGATTTTTGGTCCCAAGACAGTGATTTCAACCATGGGTATCATTCCACTCGTAGCGAGAAGATATGGACACTGACAAAATCTCACACCAACTTTTTGAAAAATCTCCATACTCTCTTTTTTCCCCCCCCTGAAAAACTCTTTCAATTTCCAATCCATTGGTATGACTCTCCCCCCTAAGAAAACGATTCTAAACCCTTCAAAATTCAAAATAAAGAAGAGCGGTAAGTTTAAGTTTAAAATTTGAATTTTAAATTAACAAAATTAACTAACCTTATCTCTATCTCTCATTCTTTCTTTTCGAAACCCTATTGTGCTATCTCTGTCGTGCGTCCTCCCTACGCCTCCTCTGCTCTCTTGAACAGCACTATCTGTGCACTCCCTACGCCTCTCCTGAACACCCTCTCTGCGCCTCCTCTGCTCTCTCGAACAATTCTCCCTACAAAATCCCTTATGCCTCTCCCAAGTGCCCTCCCTCCCTGTGCCTCTCCCAAATGCCTCATTTGCACCGCCTTTGTTGCATGCCCTCCCTACGCCTCAAAGCGCCTCCTCTCTTGAACGAGCAACGCCCATGTGTCGCCCTTGCTGCGCCTCTTCTCCCAAACAAACAGCACCTCATGGTGCCCTTTGCCAAATGAATATATTTCCTTTTCTGCTCTCCTTTCACCTCCTCTCAAGCGTGCAACACCTCATGACATCGAACACCTCACGACATCGAACACCTCCCTGAGCCTCTCTCTCAAACGTGCAACATCTTGCGGTGCCGCCTCTTCTGCCTTCTATCTTCCTCCCTGTGCCTCTCTCCCAAACACGACAGTGCCTCATGACACCGCTCGTAGGTAAGCTCAATCTTTCTTTGTACATTTATTTACCTCTCTCTATTAAAAAAGTAGTAAAATAGTAAAACAGTAAAGAACTAACCTTCGTATTGTATGCGTTTTGTTGATGCGAGAGAGGTCCTAGAAAGAGGAGATGTAGTAGGGGGTGCCTGAATAACAATGCTACAGGTAAACTGGTAGATATTCACGCCCAAATTTGACAAATGGCTGTCTGCTATATGAATGGGGAGAGATGAGAAGAGGGAGAAAAATAGTTATTTCGAGTGAGAGAGAAATGAGAGGAAGAGAGACAAACAGAGGAGAGGAAGCTGAGAGAGAGGGAGGAGAGGAAGAGAGGTAATTAGGTCAAATAAAAAATTTATATCCAAAAGAGAGGGAGAGAGAGAGAGAGAGAGAGAGAGAGAGAGAGAGAGAGAGAGAGGGCACCTTGTGGCCATGGGGCCATAGGGTGTCAACATAGAGAATAGAGGGGTTTTTAGTAGCATAGAGGACACTCGGGCATAGGAAGCCGCCAAGAGAAGAAGGTTGTACAAGAGGAAAGCAAAGAGCCTCCATCGACAAGGAGGTTTGCTTTTTTTGCATGGTGCAGGAGGGGTGCCACCATCATCTCTTGCTCTAGCTTGCAATCTTTTTTTATTTTTGCACCTTGCCTTCTTCTATGGTGGCTCCTATGTGGAGAGAAAAGAAGGACTGGCCAAGAGGGAGCTGGCGGCCAAGAGGAGGGCGAGGTGTAAGTGGTATCAAGAGAGCCACCAAGTGTGTGAGGTTTGAAGGTCGAGCTGGCAGTAAGCAGGGGGTGGTGAAAATGAACTACACACACAATTCAAGGAAGCTTCTCAAAAGCAAGGTGAAGCTTTTGATGCAGCTCGGCGGGTTGACAGTGAAGAGAGCAAACAGCGAAGAGAGAAAACTGAAGAGAGAGACTTAGTTTTTGATGCTCGGCACTCACGGGACGACCAATTTGGGGTAGCCAAGTCACCTTTTTTTTTCTTTGTGGAAGAGGGGTAAATGGCAGTTAGGTCAATTGCAAAACTTGAATGATGGGGAAAGGGGTTGATGGCAATGATTGCAGGGGTTTTTGGCCTGCGACCCAGAAGGTGAACTTGCTCAGTTTTCCCGAGCAAGCTCGTAGACTGTTTTTTCAGCAATTTTCAACACGATCAGTTGACAAGATATAGGAAAAGCAAGGGGTTGATTCCATGGGTTGAAAATCGATGTAGTAAATTGGTTAAAGTTGAGTTTCTTCTCTTGGAGTATTTCTAATTACAAATGCAAAACAAGTCATAATTAGAATCGGAAAGCTTGGAGACCACTACATTATAAAAATAAAAAAATTTGGACTCCAAACTGCTTAGTTGCCATTGGTTTCAAGTTCTCATATAAGCGTTCGAAGCTTTCAAAAAGCTCTGGAAGCCGTCGTTTACTTTATTCCCCCTTCATAACTCCATTAAATGGATAGCCAAACTCATAAATTCTTTCAGATCTACTTCTTCTTGTTATTCTTTATGCACGTTAGATTTTGGCCTTCAAATCTTTCTTTAGAGCATTTTGATGTCAAGTTCTCAATCACCGCATCTTCAATTATCGCTATTCCATCTTTACAATCCACAAGAGTTAGCCATCAAATAGAATTGTAAACTTGACACACCAAATCTCGATTGTCGAAAAGCAAAAACAATTGTTTAATTTTCCGATTAGTCATAGATTAGCCTTGATTTACGAACTTGATGTTGGAGATTCACAAATTTCTCCTTATAAAATTGAAATCAATTGTGAATTTTCCTCAAACCAAATGCTTTGATACCCAACTGCTGCTGGGAGTAGAAGGGGAGAACATTTGCTTCACAATTCCAATTTTCTTGCACACTTACCTGTCAACCTCTTACCATCTCTCCGAAAACCCAAGTACACACACCTAAACTATGAGTCACCACCCACACACACACAATAAATCATAGACTTGACAATGAAATATTGTAAGGAGAAGGTGATGTAGACAAGACTAGAGAGTACATAACATAGCATGAGAGAGAGAGAGAGAGAGCAATGGCTTAAATATTGTAGTCCCAAACGGCTTAATGATTGTAGCCCCAAACTCCAGAGTTTGGTATTTAATATTTGATATTGCTTATTGGTGCCAAAAATTGAAGGCCTTTCTTTACGCTTAGTTCCATTTTAGCTTATGGGTGGAGCATATCACTTATTGCATGGCCCTTATAGGGTGAGTTCTCACTATACTACTTACAAAGCAACCATAGTGGCATATTGATAAAATATCTAAAACACTGTGCAAATGTAAAGTGACCAAGAATAATTTATTGTCGACCCCTTCTCCTCAACTCCCAAAATTCCGATCTACAAGTCGTCAACTCACCATTAGAAAAATAATAAAGACAACACAATAACTAACCATTACACGCTAGCTATCACAATTGTAGTTAACCACATACAATAGAAATGTGCCCAATTTCATCATAAGCTACCATGGATTATTGCATGTACCCCGCTCATTTTTTGAGTAGACTCGAGTACGAGTTCTAGTGAAGCATCGACTATTGTTTTGCGTAGGTGTTTTTCATGAGTGTAGTTACTATTGAGGTTCACAAAAGTGACGGATTATAATTTTTGTGAGTACTTTGGATAGCACTTTTTAAGTTTGGAAAAGAATTTCATGAGATGTTTTCTAAATTTTATGTATCATTTTATTTAAAATTGTGAAAAAAGAACACTAAAGTGTCAACCAAACTAGTGTTAATCACTTTTCTCTCTTTTCTTGAATTATTTATGTACTGCAATTGGTGATTAGAGTAGTACATGATGATTAACAAATGCTTGCACATGGGGATTACAACACACATCACAAGGCACTTATTTTTGTTAACTAAAATCAACGTCCGACTTTTCATTTAGTTATACTCCCTGTTCCCTTTTGGTAAAGGGGCCAAAAGCGTTCAAGGTCCCAGTACAAGGACACTTGTTAGAAAGAAGTAAAGAGCACAACAAGACATTTAAGAGACCAAAACAAGGTTACTTTCAAAACGCAAAAAATTTTACAAATAAAAAAAGTTTCAATGTGCTTTGAAGGATTTTAAGGGGTCTACATGGGATTCAAGAATTTTGAGCAGTTTTTGCTCGATTTTACTTAAAAGAAGGCTCTTGAAAAATAATGATTTTATATGAAATTAATTATTTCTACTTTTTTCAACACCATACATGCCTTGAGAAAAAATCCCTAAAAGGTTTTGATGGGTTTTCCTATGATTCATGAGAACAAGAGTCTACAAAAAAGTTGCTTATAGCCACAAAAATGTTTTGTGTTTACGTAACCCTAGTGTTAAGGTAGTAATCATTGAGTTGTTGTAACCTAAGTTTTGTCAAATTTAGTTTTCGTTTTCAACCACTATAACATATGCGCGGTATTATCGCTCATATTACCGCAAAAAAACAAACAAACTTGAAATATAAAAATTCCCGTACGCGGCAAATACTGCGGCAAAGTTGGCGGTAATGGTCTAGCGGTAACTGATGCGGTAATGGATGCGGCAATATTTCCGCCAATATTACCGCGTGCTTTGCTGCAACAGTACCCTCATATATTACCGCGTCAGGCTTATCGCGAGCATTACCACGAAGGGATTTATTTTAAAAAAACAGATGACCGTTTGGATTGTCATTTGCAGGACCATCCAAAAGGTCATCTTTTTTCTTTTTTTTTTAGTTATTTTACAAAATTATTATTAATTACAACAAAATATCACATTTGGACAATACATTGAGCCAAAAAAAGATTGATAATTTCATTTACATAAGTGGAATTACAAGTGGGGGAGGTATTGAGCCAAAAAATGATAGGTATTGCATTTACATAAAGGGCAAAAAAAGCCCGCGTGTACAAAATAGAGTATGGTCATGTGGGATAGGGCAAACGGGGCCCGCGTATACAAAATAGAGGATGCTCATGGGGGAGTTGGCGGCATTTCACGTGGAACTCCTTGACTCTGAAAAACCATAACAAAGAAACAATTAACACTTTGTTATTTAATATTTGATATAAAATCAACAATTTGATTATTTAGATAAGATTAAACTTACATGTTGCAGACTTCTGCACGCATTTTCAAACTTCTCTCAAGAGATCATTTGATTTTCAAACAACCAACACCAAGTTTGATACTCGGTATGGTTCTCTGTATATCTCTGCACTTCTCTGGTCGGGCGACTCATGGTAATGTTATACTGACAAAAAATAGCAACCAATTAATTAAATGAAAAACATTAGATTTTTTACAATAAAACTAATATTTTTACTTACATATTTGTCTTTCCAAGCCGTTTTTCCTCCCGAACCATAATGCGTAGGAGTCTGATGGGATCTGGCCTCAACTTGACACGTATACATCCTCGCACCGCTTGCCCTTTCGTCCTCTTTCTTGCCCATAGCGGTCTCCCACTCCACATCATGGACATTTCCTAGCCGATAGCTATGCTCTAGAGACTCCATTTTCTTCTTTGCCGCTCTCCTCACACTAGATTTTTTGTTCTTCAGAAATGTTTTGACATGCTCTTGCAACCATTGCCTTGAGAATTGCTGCCCCTCAGGGTTGGGGAAACGCATGTGCATGGTTGTCTCTATATATGTGAGGTTGTAGGGATCTTGCTGATCAAATTTGAGAAAACAATTGATATATGTGGAGTGGATTAATTGGTTGACGTGTGTGTGGAATCTCCTGCCCTGTGCTGTCCCGAGATCCACCATACCTCCTCTATGAACTTGGTAGTATAACCCGCGAGCATCTGGTGAAGGCATGTCATGGTCCTCATCTTCTGCTGGAGCAGGGAGCGGTGACTGTGGAGGAGAATCTGTAGTACTCCCCCCCCCCCAAAACAACAACTAGCTCCGCTCCCTCGTCGAGATCAACCGACGCTAGCGCATGAGCTACCCTGACGCTGACTGCCAGAAGAGCGCCGACGTGAATCTGGGACAGAAGGTGGGATAGGTGATGGATAGGTGGACGCCCGTGGCGTCGGACCCTGGAGCGTTGGACCATGTGAAGGAAAAGTTGAACCTGGAGCTGTAGTTGGAAAACTCTGCAGGTATGGGTGCCACCAGTCGGAGTAGAGACCTCTGATAATCCAAAAGCTGCTAGCTGCGCCGATGAATAGCATTGTGTAAGGGTCTACTGTGAACCTAACCACTCAGCCTGAAGACGCAATGCCCTCTCCACATCTAGATCGGTCACATGTACGGCAATGGACCCACCTAGAGCGTCCCGAAACTAGCCGAACCCTGATGATGACTGCTGAGGCGACGGCTGTGAATGATAGGCAGAGAGAGCGTCGGGATATGACATCTCGTCTGCCATAAAATCCTCAATGCTACGAAAGCGTGGTGTGGAAGAAGAAGACATGGTCTGCATTTATTACGACAAATATTAAACTAGGGTATAAAATTTGAATATATGATTACAAATTTACACATTGATTTTTTTCAAACATTGGATTCTCTATAGTATCCAATGTTGAAATAATCCAATGTGGAAAGAATCCAATGTGTGTCTACAACCTATAAAAGAGTCTTGCAAAGCCTCGAGTGCTAATAAGATATTAGTGTGTGTATTGACTAATAAGAGATTATTGTGTTTATGATTAGTGTGATCGATTGTGTGATCACTTGGATGGTCATTGGGGCCTAATACGTCACCTACGACTTAATCATGGAGGTATGTTTCTATTTTTGTGTTGATTGTTGTTTAATTTAACATAATTAGTGTGTGTTTTAGTGTTGGCTTGTGTAATTGACTTGTGCACACACTAATTAGTGTGTGTTAACATACACTAATTAGTGTGTGCATTGGATTGTGTAATTGGCTTGTACACACACTAATTAGTGTGTGCATTAGATTGTGCACACACTAATTAGTGTGTGTTAACATACACTAATTAGTGTGTGCATTGGCTTGTGTAATTGGACTAATCACACACTAATTAGTGTGTGAATTGGCCAATTCCATTGGTCAATGCACACACTAATCACACACTAAATAGTGTGTGTATTGACCAATCACATTGGCCAATGCACACACTAATCACATACACTAAATAATGTGTGTATTGGCCAATCCAATTGACCAATGCACACACTAATCCAAAACTAATTAATGTGTGCATTGACCAATGCACACACTAATAGCACACTAATTAGTGTGTACATTGACCAATCACATTTGTCAATGCACACACTAATTAGTGTACACTAATAACACACTAATTAGTGTGTGCATTGACCAATCACATTGGACAATGCACACACTAATTAGTGTACACTAATAACACACTAATTAGTGTGTGCATTGACCAATCACATTGGCCAATGCACACACTAATCACACACCAATTAGTTTGTGTTAATGAGCACTAATTAGTGTGTGCATTGACCAATCACATTGGCCAATGCACACACTAATAGCACACTAATTAGTGTGTACATTGACCAATCACATTGGTCATTGCACACACTAATCACACACTAATTAGTGTGTGAATTGGCCAACCCCATTGGCCAATGCACACACTAATTAGTGTGTGCATTGACAATTCACATTGGCCAATGCACACACTAATAGCACACTAATTAGTGTGTACATTGACCAATCACATTGGTCAATGCACACACTAATCACACGCAAATTAGTGTGTGCATTGACCAATCACATTGGCCAATGCACACACTAATAACACACTAATTAGTGTGTGCATTGACCAATCACATTGGCCAATGCACACACTAATAACACACTAATTAGTGTGTGTTAACACACACTAATTAGTGTGTGCATGGCGAATCCCAAATTTAACATATTAGGTTATGCAAGTAATAAAATCTAACAAGTTTAGATTTTGCAAGTAACTAATAATTAACAAATTTAAGTTTTGGTGTGTCTTTACTTACACTAATTAGTGTGTGCATTAGAATAATGCACACACTAATTAGTGTGTGTGTATGCATGTGTGTGCATACATGTGTATGAGTGTATGCATGTGTGTATGCGTGTGTGTGTATGCATGTGTGTGTGTATGGGTGTGAAAAAATCAAAAAACATAACAACAAAACTTACATGGAATTGAAGCGCTTGTTGGGAGAGGGTAGGAGAGTGGAAGAGTAGAGATGGTGGAGAGTAAAAGAGTAGAGATGGAGGTAGAGCTCAAGGTTGTGAGGTTCGCGCTGTCGGATTCTGTGGAGAAGACGATGAAATTCGAATTTTAGGGCTTTGAACTTCGCGGGGCACGCGGGTGCCCCTATTTATAAAAAAATTGAAATTTGATTTTCCGCTCCTATTACCGCGAGCATTACCGCGTCTCTTACCGCAAACATTACCGCATATATTACCGCGGCACAAATTCGAGCCAAATAAACAGATGGCCACATTCTGACATTATTACTATTGATCCTCACAATCTATTGGTACTATGTTTTTTATAAAATATATATAAAATGAAAGTATTTCTAGTACTTTGAAATTGATATTTTTACCTAAATGGTTAATGTTTACTTTTTATTGATATTTTATTAACATGCTTTGGTAATTTGATTTTAATTAGTGTATGTAATTTATTAATGTAGGTTGCTTGGGATGATTTTGGCCCGTCCACTGAACCGGATAGATCACGGTGGTTGGCCGAGTGATTACCATGCCCATGCGTGCGGTGCAAATGCGCCATTGCTCGACTTCGACGGATATGCTTGAGCCATGTAGAAGATTATGGACTATGGGACGATCCTCGCAATCGTGCAAGGATGGAAACAAACGATCCACGAATTGTTGCGGCTATTGACGTCACCCCACATTGGCGTGTGGTTGGTGGAGGAGGGGAAAGGAGGGTGGAAGAGCGCATGCGCCAGGAATCCATTAGAGAGGGAGGAAGCACATCAAATCAGCCAAGTACTGGTGCTCCCTCTTATCCGAGTAACCACATCCCATCTCCTTACTTGGATGCAGAAGACGACCATTTGCATAGAATGGTTGAGGATCCCTTTGCACGAGAGGAGGAGCATGAACCAGAGTGTGCATACGAAGAAGCTTCCGAGCAAACGAGGAGTGAGCTACTCGATTTGGCACACACCGCACTATATGATAGATGCTCTTACTCCATTTTAAGGGCTTCTCTTGAAGTCCTTAACCTTCAGGCGATGTTTGGATGGAGCAATGCTAGTGTCGACGCACTTTTGAGGTATGTTTACAGATTGTGAAGGATGCTTGTGGAGTGCATAAATTAGCTTCTAATGTACTTTCTTCTTGTGATAGGTTGCTAGGAAAGATGTTGCCAACTGGCAATCACATGCCAGAGAACAGACGAAAAGCCCGCGAAGTGGTGACTGCATTAGGGATGGATTATGATCGCATTCATGCTTGCGTGAACAATTGTGTGCTCTTTCGTAATGAGCATGCCGATTGTGACACATGTCCATCATGCGGGCAGCCTAGGTTCAAAGAAGGAATGCAGAACAACAAAATTCCACGTAAAGTTTTGAGGCATTTTCCACTCATCCCTCGTATCTAACACATGTTTAGATCGAAGGGTACGAGCGAGCTTTTGAGTTGGCATGCAAAAAACCGCTCCACAGATGGTATTATGAGAGTGCCAGCTGACTCACCAGCGTGGAAGCACATAGAGGACACATGGCCAGAGTTCAAGGATGAGCCTCGTCACTTGAGGATTGGGTTAGCTAGTGATGGAGTGAATCCATTTGGGCACCGCTCTACTTCATGGAGCACTTGGCCGGTGGTTGTTGTAAACTACAATATTCCGCCTTGGGAGGCAACAAAAAAGGGAAACATTTTACTATCACTTCTCATTCCAGGAAAGCACAAGGTAAAAAACATGGATGTATATCTGCAGTCTCTTATTGATGAGCTTCACGAACTATGGAGAGGCATAGATGTCATTGACATTTCACGGCCACCACGAGACCGCAATGCCATCATCAAGTGCATTCTCATGTGGACCATGCATGATTACTAAGGATTTGGAGAGGTATCTGGTAAGTATGCACATGTTAATTGTACTCTTTGCTTTAGTTTTATCATCTCATTTGTAACATTTGTTTACCTCTTGGGAGGATTGACAACATCTGGACATAGTGCGTGTCCCACTTGTGGCCCTTCCCTTGTGACTGAGAGACCTCCTCTTCTTGGGAAGGTGATCTATCCCAACAACCATCGCTTCCTACCTCCTTCACATCGTAGATATGCTCCCCCTATCAATGGAGTGCAGCCGTTCCATTGGAACATGGCTGACTGGGCGAAGCATTGGGAGGAGCATCATGGTACCTCACCGCCTCCCAATGGGTTGCCAAAGGGTATGTCGAGGTACTCAATCTTCTTGTCGCTCCCCTATTGGGCTTCGTTGAAAATTCAGCACTTATTGGACCCTATGCATGTATTCAAAAATGTTGGGCAAGCTATATGGGATCACATAATTGGCAAGAAGGATTCATTGGGTTCTAGGGAAGATTTAAGAGCCATTAGACGTCTCCCCCCTTCAGCCACGCCCCGCATGGGGGAGCGGGGAAAGATGATTCTCCCAAAAGCATCGTGGATAATGTCAAAGGCAGACCAAGAGCAGACAAAGCAAGTTATTGCATCCATCAGAACTCCAACGGGATATATGCGGTCACTCAAAGGTGCTTTCACAAAAACCAAAAAGGGTGGCTCCACTCAATTGTATGGATTGAAATCCCATGATTGGCATAAAATCCTTCAGGTAGGAGTAGAACAATTTGTGGTGTCTATGTGTCCTTATATATAGGTTGACATTCACTAAGATGTTTTATTGCTTGTAGTTTGTACTTCCTATAACTATTAGTGGTTATGGGGACACTAAGGTGAAGGCTGCAATATTCAAAGTGGGTGAGATTGTGAGGTAATGGGTTTTTTTCAAGTATTATATCATGTTGTGCATGCATGAACTTTGTAATTTTTTTTCATCTACTATATAACGTTTGCCCTGTAGATTTGTGAGCTCCAAGGAGATAGAAGTAGAAGCCATACCAGTAGCCCATCAGCTAGTAGTAGAGGCAATTTATGCTATTGAGGATGCATTCCCACGTACAATCGTTGTTAGCCAAATACACCTATTGCTTCACCTTGTTGAGGAGATTGCCATTTGTGGGGTGGTTCACTTTAGATGGATGTTCTTCTTGGAGAGATTCTTGAAGACTTTAAAGGGTTTTGTTAGATTGAGGTCACAACAAGAGGTATGCAAAATAAATACAATATAGATAGCATTTAAACCCTATGGAGTTACTAATAAAAATATGTGGTTTTAATGTTTTCAGGCGAGCATGGCAGAAGGTTGGGTGGTGCAAGAGGCATTTGTGTATGTCTCACAGTATCTCATCACAGTGGATCCATCATTGCCTCGTCTGTGGAGTGAAGAAGAGGATCCTAGGAAGCACTCAACCATTCCCAGTGGAAAAGGCTCACTCTTGGTCATGGATAGAGAGTTTCATGCCATAGTCAACAAGTACTCTTTACTCAATGCCACTATCATGACCAAATGGGTCAATATGTACTTGGAAGCCCGCGTAGCTAGAGAAAGGGATAGAGATGCATGGAAGAGGTCCCATGGAGGTAGATGTGCACCTCCTTTTCCTAAAGAGCTTGCAAAATATCCTGACTTGATTCAAGTAGAGTGGATCCATAATGCCATGACCAATGCCAAAGCACAAGGAGAACAAATAAGCCCTAAAGAATGGGAGTATGTGCAAGGATGCTTGCACAAGGTGAGTGTGTATATGTTATGTATGCATGTATGCAAATCACTTAATGAAATGCGATGTAACCTCTTATGCATTGTGATTGTAGGGTCTCATTTTCAACTCCATTTGGTCCGAAGGCCGACATTTTCGCACCCGCAAGATAGATGAGCGTCGGACCACTAATGATTGTGGCGTGATGGGAAACTTTGACACAACAACAGATGAGGTCAGATATTGTGGTACTATAGAGAGAATAATCAAAGTGGATTTCAGATATTTTCACAAAATCCTCTTTGAGTGTCGATGGTTTGCGGGTGAGGTCAAAAGACATGAAAATAGGCTCATTATGGTGGATTCCACCCAATTCCATCGGGGAAAAACTGACAACTTGTTGTATCCTAGTAGTTGCGAGCAGGTAATTTAGGCTATGTGCAATTAACTTAAATTAAAAATTTAAGTTATGTATATCAGCGTATTCTTAGTGTGTACTGATGTACAGGTCTTTTATGTGCCATGTATATTTCAAAGAAGACTTTGGTATGTCATTCCAGTCATGCCGCGGGGTAGATCTATCTTTACAGAGACGGACATTGAGCCAGTAATCGATCCCATCATACCATCCCCACAAGATGCAGAGGAAGATGTAGCAGAAGTTGAAGAAGGTTAGTCAAGGCTTGCAAATAGTCATCTTGAGGAGGAGGAAGAGGGAGAAAGCGATGATGATTCTACAGGAGGTGATGGAGAGGAGGAAGAATCTCTTAATTTGTTTATTGATTTGAATACTATGGGTCTAAATATGGATCCTAGTGCTTGTAGAGATCTTATACAAGATGAGAATTAAAAAAACTCTCCATTCTTTCACTTGGTGTAGTATATGATTAATTTGCAAATGTTTCGTTATGTGCTTATAAATAGTATTTGTAATGGTTTTGCTGTGAGTTCAATGATTATGTATAGAATTTTTAGAGTGAAAGAGAGATTAAATGAAGTGAGCAAGCATTCTGGAGAGTGTAGGAGTTGTATTGGATTTAAATGGAAACCCGCGGGAGAGGAAGGGGGAAGGGGGTCCAGCCTTTCTTAGCGGTAATGTTTACGGCAATAATCGCGGATATTTGCGCGGTAATATGTGCGGTAAAGTGCCGCTTCTACATCAAAACGATTCTCTCTCCTCATTTTGAATTCCTCTCTCTTTTTTTGCGATAATGGCCCGCAGTAAACACCACGATCTCTCATAGTGAACTTTTGAATTTGTTTTCTCACGTCTTTCGCTCTATCTCGTGTCCCAGAGTCTCGATCCTGAGAGAATTGGCCTAAAATTTTGTTTTCAATGCAGTCTTTGGCTTTCACTACAGATAAAAATTATGTTTTGTTCCTCCTTTTAGGAATTGGGTCATCTCTTGCTTTGTGTGATTCCTTTTTTTTCTTGTAGCATGCTTGACGTCTAAGTTTTTTGATTTGGGAAATCGTAAAACCTCACCTCTGCTATCATTTCCTCTTGCTCCCTGGGGTTGTCAGAGCACTCATTATTTTCATCGTCATCTCGTTCAAGATGATTTGGAGAGTCGTAGAACAACTCCCCGTTCATCTCTTCCTTGTGTTTAATTTTTTTTGGTTGTCCTGAGATTCGTTCACCATCACCACTGTCTATTACATCAACCATTGTGAATTCCTCACTAACTTGAGTGATGGTGTGTGTGTGTGTAGATGGCTCACATTTTACCTCGGGGAATATGGGTAAACATACTCTTATGATTGGTAGTCAAAGAGCATCTTTAGACGGGAGTGGAGGTGTAGTGGCTTGTTACGACCAAAAGACATGAGACGAAGAAGAAGAGGTTTTTATCAACAGATTGTGTTGTATTGAATATCTTTCAAGAATTGTACCTGTAGTTCACGCCACCAAGACATAAATCCACACCTATGGAAGTATCAAATGAATAAAATCCAAGATAGGGAAGGAGATTATCATCACTAATTTATTGTTATACATCAATGCATATGAGTTTACCCTAAGACCAACAAAGTATATGTGGTTAGCTACTATTGTTCCTTTAGTAATGGCATCCGGGTGCTTTGAAATTATTATGTTTAATATATAGGGTAAAAAATGGTTACACAATGACACACATGTCTTTAGCCTAGTGCCTTGGCAATTGTTCTTTGACCTATTTGGAAAGTCCATGATCCACAACCCATACAACATAAAAATCATGTACAATGTCTAAAGACAGACCTCACTGCTTAGCATATTGTGCAAGTATACAAAGTATCAATGGGTGGGAGACACCTAGCGAGTTTCTCCAGAATTTTTCTTACTTCAATGATTGCTTCAACTTTAAGAATTCCATAGTCCATAGTAGCATGGGAGTGCCTGTGACAAATGGCGTCCTCACATAGGAGTGGTACAATTCCCATGCTACGCAATGTTTGCACCTTTAGTTTTGAGAGGCCAATGGAATAGCCCACCAAACAGACTTCTAGAATGGGACCATTAGATATTATTGATGGAGTACTTACATAGACTTCATAATGGTTATCATAGACCTTCGAAGGTGGAGAGAGCTAGCAGGGAATGAGGGTAGGGAAGAGGAAGAAGAATCATCCATAGGGGAAAGAAATAGTTCCTCACTTATCATCACTCTTCTTGCTTAGCATAGCATAATAGCATAGTAATGAAGGTGATGAGCATAGCATAATAGCATAGTAATTTAGATGAAGAAGATGGAAAGCTTAATCATTGAAGCATGGCTCTTGGTTAGATTTGCATTCCATAGCCAAGAGTGTTGGTGTAGGCTCTCCACTTCTCAAAAAAGTTGTAGAAGGATATGGAGCTCTTGCACTTTGCACAATGAGAGAATGTGTGTGTGAGGGAGAGTATATACCCCTCTCATGCTTGGTCCACACGTCTCCCTCTCTCTCTCTCTCTAGTAATATTTAATAATATCATTTGGGACATGTTTCCTCTTTTTCCTCTTTGAGAGAAAGAACTTAATTATTTATTTTTATGCATCTAAATTCTCATTGGACCCCTTTGAGGACTATCCAATAGAATTCAAGCACATCACAAGGACCACATGTGGAGAATTTTGCCGTGTGTCTTTTATGCTTCTTAAGTCATTTGGTTTGAATTGAACACTTGAAGCACTTAGTCAATCAAGCATGGAGACCATTTATGCCTCTTGAGAGCTTATCTTTGAATTGAACACTTCAAGAAACTTAAGTCATTTTAAGAATAAAAATCACCTCAAGCTTTGGGCAAGGTTTCCACAAACATTTTAAGCACTTTAGTTAACAAGACGACAAGCACCTCATGCTTGGGTAGGGTTCCCATCTCAAGGTCTCAGCCCTAGCTTGTTGCCTAAGGTCAAAGGACTTTTTAAAAGTAACTTTTGGAGGTATTTAATGAAGAAAACCCTAACGTCTTTAAGCTCCATTAGATAGCATTGCTCTTTAACAAAACATCTCTCATTTGAACTTCTTTAACTTTGGCCCCATGTAGAGACAGATCCATAAGCACATATCTATATTCTAACCATTGTCCCCGCTTATTCTCCCACATTAAATGATAAATTTAATATGAGAAAATCATTTGGGTTGGTTAGATATTAAATTTTATAACATTACCTCCCTCTTGAAATCATAGTCGTCCTTGACTATATAAGGTAGAAAAGATAAAGTCTTAGTCATTAGTTTACATTTCTTAGTGGGTAGAGGATCCCTTTTCACCCTACCACATCATTTGAGAATGGATGACTAGTCCATTTGGTGCTTGGGAAACGTAGGTGCCACAAACATGTCTGCTCTTTAGTCCATATCATACTCCCAAAGTAGAGTGACAAATTCTACTTTGTGTTTGAGTCACGTCGTCATCACAAACATGATTCTAAGCATGCATACTATTTAAATTTGTGCACAAAAGAGGATTAGTCTTATAAGACAAAAACATTGTTCATTTAGAAAGCATTTACATTTGCTTATCCTAGTGCAACATTGTAAGCACTGTCAAGGTTCATACTATGCGTAAGTTGTATTCCTTGCATCCATCTAGCATCTTCAAAAGGATAATTTTTGAACTTAATAAGATACCGTCGGATAATCTTACCATGCCGTAGTACCTCGTCTTCATACCATAGTATATTTTTACTAATTTAGCATAATACTTTTGATGGCCCCCGTAGGATTTTTGCTTGTCATTTTCTTCAATCGAGCCTTGGGAAACTTAAGTAAGACCCAATAATTTTCTTTCAACATTAAGGCCCTTCTGTGATTTTTAGCAGCATCTTTTTGCCTTTGTTGAGAGATGGATATAGCATCCTTAACCTTTTGAAAATATTCTTGTAGGTCACGGCTATACTCATCAGCATCAAAGATCTTCCCATGTATTTTAAGTAGCAAGGGACTTTTAGGTCTTTCCTCTATGATCTCAAAAGTTGCTTTTCCTATAGTAGTATAGACAATATTATGGTACGCATACTCTACAAGGGGTAAAGACTTATTCCATTGTGATCGTTGATCTACTTCTGTAACATAATTCTTTAGTAGATCGAGTATCATAAGATTGGCTATCTCACTTTGGCCATCTGTTTGTGGATGCTAGGCCAAAGAGAAATTCAATCTTGTACCTAGATTTTCAAAGTGACCTTTACAGAAATTATTGGTCATTCTAGGATCTCTATCTGACATGATGGATTTTGGTAATCCATGGTGTTTGAAAATCTGAGATATGAAGATGGTTGCCATTTGGTGTGCCTTAATAGTCTTTTTGATAGAAATAAAGTGTGCTTGCTTACTAAACCTATCGACTATTGTCCATATTCCCGTATTCCCATGGATAGACTTGGGTAATCTAAATATAAAATCCATGGATATACTCTCCCATGGTGAATTGGGGATCGGAAATGTCTGGAGTAATCCAAGTTTCTTCCCTCTATCATACTTAGTCTTTTGGCATACCACACATTTCGAAACATACTCTTGTATGTCCACTTTCATGGTAGGCCAATAGAAGTACGTCTCTACTCCTTGAAGAGTAGGTTGAATGCCTCTATGCCCCGCATAGGGAGGAGCATGGGATTCATACATGACTTTCTCACAAAGAGAGTGGGTAACACATAGCCTTTTTGCCATGGAGAAGATAACCATCCTACAATGTGAATGGTTCCTCTTTCTTCCCCAAAGAAAGGGCTGACATTACATCTTTAAAGTCAGGGTCAGTAGCATACTCATCTATCATAGAAGATAGATCATTGTGAGTTGCTATAAACACCGCATTGACTTTTGGTCATCGTGAAAGTGCATCGGCCACTTGATTGTGCTTACCAGCAATGTGAGAAATATTAAAATAAAACTGCGAAAGAAAATTTTCCCACCTCATTTGTTTGTCAGAAAGCTTGGTTTGCGTCATGAACTACTTGAGACTTTGGTGGTTTGTTCGTAAAATGAATGAAGTCCCGCATAAATAGTGCTTCCGTATGTCTAGGACATGTAGAACAACTAAAATTTCTTTCTCATAAATTCCCAAGACCTCTTCATCTGTATTGAGCCTTCGACTCTCATATGCTATGGCATGCCCTTCTTGAAGCAAGACTGCTCCAAGGCAATCACCACAAGCATCACATTGGACCTCAAATGTCTTTGAGAGATCCGAAAGAATGAGGACTGGTTGAGAGGTAAGCTTCTCTTTGAGCTTGTCAAAAGATTTTTTCTCCTTAGCAGTCCATGAATACTTAATGTTCTTCTTTGTTAAGTCATGTAATGGTCCTACTATTTGAGAAAATTTTTCTATGAAGCGTCTATAGTATGCATACATACCAATATTGCTTCTTAGCTCATGTAGATTCCCTGGATTAGGCCATGCTTTTATTACCTCTAACTTCGATGGATCCATATAGATACCATCTTGAGAGATAGTATGACCTAAGTATTGAATATCTTGAAGGAAAAAAAAACTTTTCTTTTGGTTGAGAATGTTCTCCCTCAATGCTTGAAAAATTACTTGGAGATGTTGCTTGAGTTCCTCCAAGGACTTGGAGTAGATGATGATATCATCAAAGAACACCGCAGTGAACTTGCAGTAGGGTCTAAATATTTTCTCCATCAAGCGATTGAATGTGACTGGTGAATTGGTCAAGCCAAAAGGCATGACTAGGTATTCATAAAGACCAAAAATTGTACAAAACGCGGTCTTTAGGATATCTTCAACCACTATCCTTATTTGATGATAGCCACTTTTAAGGTCAATCCTACTGAAGTAGGTAGAGCCTCATAGCTTATCTAACAGATCTTCTACCCGAGGCACGGGAAATTTTTTATTGATAGTGATATGGTTTAGTGCTCGATAGTCCACACGCATACGGTATGTACCATCTTTGTTTTGCACTAAAAGGAATGGAGAACAAAAGGGAGAGGAGCTAGGCCTCACCATCCCTTTGTCTACCAATTCTTGTACTTGCCTCATGATCTCTTCTTGTTGAGCTTGGGAAACTTCATAAGGAGGCTTGTTAGGTGGTGAGCTTCCTGGTAGGAGCTCAATTTGATGGTCATCATCCCCTCGTTTTGGAGGTAATCCCATATGGATATCATCAATGAAAACATCTTGGAATCCATTTAGAAAAGTAGACAAGTCTAACTCTTCTTCATGCCTACCATTTTCATTTAATAAATCATTAGCACCATTAGTGGATTCTTTGACAAAAATCATGTATGCAGAAATCGAGCTTTTCATTAACTTATCAAAAGCTGGTGAATTTACAAGTGCTATAGTACGACCAGACTCATTAGCATCTATATACATGTTCTTTCCCCTTTAGGTGAAGTAGATCCTTCTTTCAGGGAACTTCATGTTGCAGCCATGCGATGAAACCATGGCACCCCTAGGATAGCATCCTCATGTTGGAGAGGAGAGATGAAAAAGTCTTCTTTGTCGGCATAGCTTTGGACATGAAGCCTCAACTTACCAATAAATGGATTAACGAAGGCTTGCTGTCCCTTGAAAGTTGTGTCAACCATTACAATATCTCCCATCTCGAAAGCTTGAATGCCCAGCTTGGTGGCCAACTCCGTTGATATGAAGTTGTGAGTAGATCCAGGGTCAAAGATCTAGGGTCAAACAAGATCCAGGCATCATGCTCCCTTACCTTTTCCCAAGCATAGGAGAGAGGTGATCCTTTGCAATGAGCATCCTCTTTTGGAGCTTCTATGGTGGAAGCCGTAGGAGTCTCATTGCGAGTATTTTTCTTGGGGCAAGAATGATAGCCATGTCCTTGCACCCCACACTTAAAACACTTATGGTCCTTGCGATAAGCTTCAAGCTCTTCATGAGAGAGTGTGTTTTTAGCTTTGTAAACCCCCTTCTCCTTGGACCTATTGATGTTATCTTAGGAAGTGCATTGGGAAGAATTTTGGGCATTGGTTTTCCCCTTTGCATCATTTTTGTCTTTGTTTTCCATGGGTTTGACATTCCATCTAGCCCCTTGTTGGAAACTGATGCGGGAAGAAACCATGGTGTGGTGCATTACTTTGGTGATAGAACCACGCCATTGGTAGTTGACATACTTGGCCATTTCTTCTGGTAATCCCGCACAAATTTATGTCTTCTTGTTGGCGATGTCTATCTTTTGGAAGAGAGCAGCATTGAGAGGTAAATCCCAAAACTTGTCCACATATTTGAGAATAGACTCATGTGAGAGAATCTTCAAATTGTGACATTCGGTATGTACTAAGTCCTTTGCATCGCTTGCAAGGAATTTCTTCATGATGGAAAATCGTAGAGTTTTCCATGTCTTTGGGGCTTCATAGTTGCTGCAAAGGCTAGCCCACCATTGACGAGCTGATTTCTGGAAGTGCATAGTTACATGGCATAGCGTGGAGGACTTCGTGAAGCCCTCGTGTCCAAAGGCCACATCAAATTGCTGGATGAAGGACAATACTTTGTTGGTGGCACCAAAGGTTCCATCATAGGTGATAAAAGAGATACTCTTTCCTCCCTCTTTGAACTTCTTAAGCTTTTGTGATCTTTGCCATGTAGGGTATGATTTGCAATGTCCTTCCCTCTTGTATTTTCTAGGAGAATAGCCATAGATTTCATCGAGAGAGGAGAAATGTGAAGAAGAAGGAGAAGAGGGTGACTTTTGGAGTGGGGAGGAGAAGGACTGTGTGTTGATCGTTTCCTCATGGGAAGAGTTGGCGATCATCTAGACCGCCATCTTCGTGGAGCCACATCTTCAAAGGAAATTAGGAATTCATTACTTTATTGTTCTTTGGATTCCTCTTCTCGTTTGGGAGAGAGTCTTCTATTGAGGGTCTCATCAAGAGGCCTCCTAAGCTCTCTCTCCTCTTGGAGAGGGAGGAAAATCCCATAAGCACGAAGTTGTTGAGTAACTTTGGCTTGCAAAGTAGGGTTGCCCATAGCTTGATGCACCCTAGTAACAAGATAATTGATAAACATGGGGGCATCATCATCAGCACCTTCATGTGCAAAATCAAAGTTATCAATGTTCATTCTACTCTCTTGGTAATTGTCAGCCATTCTAATTATCCTTATGTGTTTACTTAGTGTATTCTTTGGCAATTCAAAACCTTAGTTTCTACTCCTCTTAGCCTTTGAAAATAAGCACTTAAGTATCTACACCCACGGCTCAAATTGGTTAATTTTAGAGAGTAGTGGGCTCGGTCTAACATAACAAAATTGTTGAGGGACAGCTCCTTTTAGACTTCTATGGCTCAATAATGGTAAAGCCGTATGAAAGTCTAAAAAGACCCCATTATTAAGACCAAAGCTCTCGAAGTGTGCACCATATCCCACATAGTGAACTCAACAAAACCGATAATAGATCCCAGTCCCACTTACCCTAATAAAATTAACAAAATCAACCATTAATAGGATACTTAAGGACCTCTCTTCTTAAGCAAGAAAAGAGAAACCAAATGCTCTGATACCAATGTAATGCAAAGGGCCTATGAACTTTGAGAATAGCAGAATTAAGAGAATTAGAGTGAGCATTTTTGTGAGATTACTTTGAAAACATGCAGGGTGAACTTGATTGATGCTAGAAACATAAACATGGTACTTAATTAACTTGGCATGAACAATAATTTTACAAGAGCGAAGAGATTATTAGAGAACACGACAATAGTTGAGGACCGGATTTACTTAGAGTCGGTCCCCCTTCCAAAAGACGTTTGTATTATAGATTCTCCCATCAAGAAAGACTTGATAGAATACAATCTGTGTGTTTCTTGTGACCTTGGTGATGCAATGAAGATGGAAAGCTTCATGCATCACAAGCATAACATAAAATTTGCAAAAAGCATTAACTATCCCAAGCCTTAGTCCCAAGGCCTCAAACTCCTTTGAAGGTGGAGAGAACTAGCAGGGAATGAGGGTAGGGAAGAGGAAGAAGAATCATCCATAGGAGAAAGAACTAGTTCCTCCCTTATCATCACTCTTCTTCTTAGCATAGAATAATAGCATAGTAATGAAGATGATTACCATAGCATAATAACATAGTAATGAAGATGAAGAAGAGGGCAAGCTTTGAAGCATGGCTCTTGGTTGGATTTGCATTCCATAGCCAATAGTGTTGCTGTAGACTCTCCACTTCTCAACAAGCTTGGAGAAGGAGATGGAGCTCTTGCACTTTGCACTCCACACAATGAGAGAATGTGTGTGTGTGTGTGTGGGAGAGTATACCCCCCTCTCATGCTTGGTCCACCTCTCTCTCTCTCTATCTCTCTCTCTCTCTCTCTCTCTCTAGTAATATTTAATTATATCATTGAGGACATGTGTCCTCTTTTTCCTCTTTGAGAGAAAGAACTTAATTATTTATTTTTTATGCATGTAAATTCTCATTGGACCCCTTTAAATCCTATCCAATAGGATTCAAGAACATCATCAGGGCCACATGTGGAGAATTTTTCCATGTGTCTTTTATGCTTCTTAAGTCATTTGGTTTGAATTGAACACTTCAAGCACTTAGTCAATCAAGCATGGAAACCGTTTATGCCTCTTGAGAGTTTTTCTTTGAATTGAAAACTTCAAGAAACTTAAGTCATTTTAAGCATAAAAATCACCTCAAGCTTTGGGCAAGGTTCTCACAAACACTTTAAGCACATTAGTTAACAAGCTGACAAGCACCTCATGCTTGGGTAGGGTTCCCATCTCAAGGTCAGACCTAGCTTGCCTAAGGTCAAAGGACTTTTTAACACTAACTTTTGGAGGTCTTTAATGAAGCTAGCCCTAAGGTATTTAAGCTCCATTAGGTAGCATTTCTCTTTAATAGACCATCTCTCATTTGGACCCCTTTAACCTTGGCCCCGTGTTGAGACAGATCCATAAGCACATGTCTATATTCTAACCCTTGTTCCCATTTATTCTCCCACATCAAATGATTAGTTTAATATGAGAAAATCAATTTTTTTGGTTAGATATTAGATTTTATGACAGTTGATATAGTGCAATAGGCGAACATGCTTCCTAGGAAAAATGTGGTGGCTGAAAATGCCAATATCCTAGTTTCACCTCAACTAAAAATCATTGATCAAAACATGGATTCTATGCTTTACAAGTCTCAACTTGGGGAGTAGGGGATTGGAGGAAACTTTTTGAGGGATCTTTTAAGACAGGTTTTTGTAAATAATAGAATAAATGTTTTTATTTTTTAAGCTTTCTCTATGCTCGTTTTAGGGGATTGAGTCAAAAAGACAAAAAAACTCTCTCTCTGCTCGAGATAGCACCTACTTTGGACAACCATAGTGATTAAGTTTGCTTACAGAATAGAAAACAATATGCTTAGTATTCAAGAAACTAAAAATAAACAATTTTATACAACCTCTTTCACTATACATGATCTGGTTTATGACAACAAGCAAAAGCCATCTTAATAACAAGCAAAAGCCAACTTTACAAGTATTTTCAAGCAAACAAAACACATCTATTTATTCACAAAATGTTCAAAGCATGTGTAGATAGTGGCAGAACACAATCCGCATGGTCTACAAAATGAGAGACATCTGTTGTAACTCTATTCTATGGGATGGGTGAAGGATCCTACTCCACAACATTTGGATGCAGCTCCACACGAGATGCTGCCTTCACTGAATGATTGACCTCATCTGCTAGTCTCTTTTCTTGCACAGTGTGGAAGACACCAACAATGTGCACACGATTCTACTTTTTGTCTTGCACACAAGTGTCCTTCACACAAACACATTCAAGTGATCTTCTTGCTAGCCAACTATTGATGCCATATCATGCACCATTCCATAATTATGTGAGGGAATAACAACCACGAAAACACCTTTTTCATCAGCTGTTGCAAATGCAAGTGGTGCAAGTTGTCCAAAATGGCATGCTTCCATATTGCTCCTATTAGGGACTTCTGTTTCAAACAAGTATGTTTGATGGCAGGAGAAGAACAGATGCATTCATCGACAAATCAGTGGTTGACCCATATCGCAATGGCATTAGACACTTCTCCACCACGTGAGGCCTGACATTTCTCAATAATGCATTTTTCAAGTCATCCTCTACCTTGTCCCAGCCAAGATATAGAATTTGGACAAGCTCGCCACCCCTATCTGCAAAACAAAAACATGAACTAAGAAAACATGCTCTTCAATCATACTTGAACAACCATTCACTGGAATTAAGAAATCACCAATAGACGGTATTGTAACTAGTGGCAAGTCTGAGATATGCAATATTTCTGTTTCCACACTTGTGGTGAAGTCTACCACCTCCTCTGGAGACATCTCACTTCTTTTTCCTAAATAACAAGACCATGTTAATAAGATAAACAAGCCAGACTATGATTCTTACGAACATCAATAAAAGTCATGTTTTTCTTTCATTCTAGCCTCTTGGTGGGGGCTAGAATAGCGATCAGACTGTTCAATCTGCATAGCAAAGTTGACCTACTTAGTGAAAATGAAACGCCACCATGGCAACGGTGCTCACAAGTGAAGAGTTTTCCAATCAAGAAAAGATGGTACCTGCGAAGTCGTATCAAATCCCTCCCCAAGAGGCAATTTCACACTAGACTCTGCTGCTGTGGAGATTTCTATACGTGCATGTGCTCTTTCTTCTCTTTTCCTCACTGCATCATTGTGTGATTTTTCCTCGCTTATAGGAAAACATCCCTCATCATACTCAAAGAACCAAGGTAGGTCTTGGTAAACTCTCCTCTTGAAGTTGCAGACCACTTGCAAAGAAGACTTGCTCTAGTTACTAATCTCAAGCATTTTTTGTAAGCTTGCAACACCTCTGATGCTGAACTTACACTTTCACAACCATCTAATACAAGTTACAAAATCACAAGCACGCAAAATTATGTTTTTTTTATAGGATTAATATACAGTGATCTAGCCCGCAAAGGAATCTTTTGCCTGTGTACACCAACACTTTTTCCACCGTTGAATGAGTTTCCTTTTTCATCAGATCCAGTTCATAAGAAAAACTCTTTCCTCTATGAGTAAGCTTGGCATCATTGATGAATGAATCAAGGTCTAGACCAGGCATGGATGTCAAATGTATACTCTCGATGCTGTTATGTACGTTCTCGACTTCTCTTGCAATTGTCACCTAGAAAACCTCAACCCATAGCCACTCCCTAAACACAGCTGACTCTCTCGGGTTGTGAAAAGATTTTTCATGACAGCTGGATTACATGCCAAGGTAGAGAGGTAGATTGTTAAGGCATTGGCCAAATGTGTTCACATGTCTGGGTATATCCAAACTCTTAAGGTCAGACTGGTTTGTAGAAGACATTGCACGGAGAATGAATGTTGTCTTTGCAGGCAAAAGATCCATACATGACAACCTGTACAACCTTTCCTCTGTTAGCCACTTTGGTCGACTGGTCCACTCGATTGTTTGCAATGTTCTACATTGAAGCCAACAAGGATCAATTCCGTATTTTTTATGCACATGAGAGATCAAAACAATATACCTCCACCAATCATCTCCCAAAGTTGGATCAACAATGTCCAACGCATGTTTTGTTATCTTTTTGGATGGCACGTCTGTTTCAAAGAATGCCTTTTTAAAATTTCTTTGAAACTCTGAAGGAAGCATTCTATCCTTCTCAGTGATGATCTTTTTCAATGTAGGAGTGTACTTTTCCTGCACATATATGGTATTTTTTATAAATACATGTTGCGAGATGCAAAATTTGATGCAAGCTTTTGTAAAATAACTATAGTGGCACTCACTAGATGTAGAAGCTGAGACATAAGAGCCACAAGCACATTACACCATTCTTTTCTCGCTACCCTCTTGTCAATGTCTACGTGCATCCAAGTATAGAATACACATGGTAATGTCTCCATGATTGCCTCTTTCAAAGCAAGCCCCATCGCTCGCACCATCCACAACATGTCAGTGTAATATGTTGCAACGCATCTCGTCTCATTCAATCTACATTGGGTTGACAGTCATAGAGTGACAATATTATTCGACTATAAAGACAATGCCTAAATCAAACCTTCCTAAAGGTACTTACTTGTTTATATGCATCACAATGCTCAACATGTCAACCTCATTTGAATAGTCTACCGCCACAATCTTGACACGGATCCTTGGATGCAAATTGATATATTTCTCGTAGGCTATGCCTGCAATCATAGGAAAGATCATGTAGTAATTCACCCACAAAATGCACATTCAAGTTAACCACATAGAAAACAATAATTACTCTGTTTAAGAACTCCCATCCAAGCGGCCAACCTATGGTTCCCATCCCACATATATAACATTTTTCCACTAAGGTCACCCCAACATGTATCTTTGATTTTGGCCTCAAACTCTTCATTGACCATTAGCCACAAACGGATCCCATGTTTGCATGATAGTGTCATCAACACTGACGCTAGGATGGCCCGGTGCATTGATAGAGCATATGAAGCATCCCTTGGGCTCATAATATCCCTCCAACAAAAAAGTATCTGCTAGTGGCTGGTGATGCTTGGAATCCTAGCTTACTTGCTTTTTTTTCTCAAGTTTCAGCAACCGGCATAGAGGAACCCAGGGCAACAAAAGTATCATGCTCTATCTGCAACAACCAAACTATGTCCAAAACCCCAATTTGCATAATTCATTGCATAATTTCAATACAAAGGATTACAATCACCTTTAAATTCCCAAAATGCTTGGACAACATATCTTGTTGTATAGTCACATTCTCATTAATGGGAAACTCCCCCCGGAATTTTTCCCTGCCTCCATCTCTCAATCATTGATATTCAAGCTGTTAGCCTCTCTCACAAACCCAGAAGATGTCCCTTCGTGCACTTTTGTCTTACCATTTGTAGCCTGTCTAGATTTTTCCATCGACAAAAAAGGAGGAGATGGGACTACACTAACTGGTATGCTACTAGTGTAGTGTCCAAAAGCAGCGGATGGTGAAATTTGTGTTAATTCTATCCTTGTAGTCTTGGTGACCCGCTATTTAACAAAAATCGGAGCAAAGATCATTTAACATGTCAACCCATTGCATATGTACATACAAACAACACATTTCACTCATAGGATATCAATGACAAGACATTGGTTAATTGGTGTATACATTGATGCCACCTTGTTTATAGCCGCTTGATCTTTAGTCAGATGTCATACAGATCTCCTAGGTCATACCCTTCTCTATACAATTTTAACCTCCCTGTATCACATTCTTCTTTAAAGTCCTTCTGGCTCTCTCTCTCTCTCTCTCTCACACACACACACACACATACTCTCTCTCTCTCTCTCTCTCTCTCTCTCTCTCTCTCTCTCTCTCTCTCTCTCTCTCTCTTCCTCAAGATCTACATAAGAGCTCACCCTTCAAGTAGATCTTGAGGAAAGGAGAGAAGGAGAGAGAGAGAGAGAGAGAGAGAGAGAGAGAGAGAGAGGAGATAGAAGGAGTCTAGTGAAGAGTGAGATAGAGGGAGGGAGAGAGTCTTTGAATAGGAACGCATGCTCCAACAAATAAGGTGAGTATTACTTGAGAATTACCTTACAAAGAATCATTTGTAACCTATTGTTGTAGCTTAAGAAAATTCAATGCTACATAACTTTTTATAGGAATTTTCCCTTACTCTATCTCAACCATCTCTTTCATATCTCTCCCACACTCTCATAATATTTTTTCCCTACCTAAGCTCTCTTGTTCTGTATTGCCACACTATTGTCTAGCTATCTCTATATATCTAAGCTTATATGTGTCCTCCAAGATAATTCATTCACCCTTTGTTTATCACCCACCTCTCTCTATCTCCCTCAAGGTCAACAAATGAAAAACTTGTAAGCATCTTATGGTGTCATTTATCAATATCTCGTAAAGCCCCATATTCTGTCAATCACACCCATTTATTGAGAATTAATAAATTTACCCTCCCTCCCTCTTTCACACTCCCCTGTTATTTTTCTCCCTCTCTCTCACTTTCTCTCTATCTCCCTCAAGATCACTATGTAGGCTGAGCGCTAGGGAGAAAAGGAACAAATGAGTGTGAAAGAGGGAGGGATAATTAGTTTTAGGGTGACCATGAATTAGTTTCAATTTGTTTAATCAAAATCTCATAGTCTCCCACATTGTCTCAATTAGTTAACTCCTCTTTGTTGCCACACTAGTGTCTAGCTCTCTCTATATATCCAAGCTTCTCTGTGTCTTCCAAGATAACTCATTCTCCCTCTCTTTTTAACCCACCTCTCTTCGTACTCTCACTTTGTCTCTATCTCCCTCAAGGTCAACATGATAGGTGAGAGCTAACTCTCACCTATCATGTTGACCTTGAGGGAGATAGAGAGAAAGTGAGAGGGAGAAAGAGAGAGTAGGAAGAGAGGGCTAGAGTATGAATTCAAGGTGATTAAAAACGTGTACGCATCTTTTGGTGTCATTTATCAATATCTCTTGAAGCCCCAGATTCTATCAATCACATCCATTCAATGAGCCTTAATAAATTTACCCTACATCCCTCTTTCACCCTCCTATGTTCCTGTTCTCCCTATCTCACACTTTGTCTCTATCTCCCTCAAGATCACCAAGTAGGCTGAACGCTAGCACTCAGAGCCCTACATGGTGATCTTGAGGGAGATAGAGAGAAAGTGAGAGATAGGGAGAAAAGGAACAGAGGAGGGTGAAAGAGGGAGGGATAAATAGTTTCAAGGTGATCATGAATTAATTTCAATATGTTTAATCAATAGCTCCGAACCTCCCATATTCTCTAAATCAACTCTATTGTGCCTTTATAAATTTACCCTCCCTCCCTCTTTCACCCTCTTCTGATCCTTGTCTCTCTCTGTATCTCCCTCACAAACGTTGGAAAGGGGGGAAACGAGAAAACCACCAGCACACTTGGTGAATGCATCTCTATAGCCCAGTGATTTCACAGCACCCCTATCCCCTAGTAAATACACACCTAAACTCGCGATCTACAAACATTCAATGTCCAAGCCCGAACCCAACCAACCCTAACTGTATACACCCGGTCGCAAAGCATACAATCAATTATCCTGATCTATGATCCTTGATAGCCCTTACACTTCAAGTTTGTAGACACTAACACACCAACACCCATAAAGGGAGCACGCACTCACTTGCACTGAAAGCTCACACATACATGAGACATACAGATAGGCATAAGAGCGAGAGAGTAATTTAGAACATTTATGCAAACACTAAGGATAAGGAGATCATGACTTTGTTGATTCAATTAGCTGAGACCATAGCTGAGACCAGATGGTATACGATGGTGGATTTCATTTTAAAAAAAACCCCTTTATATCAGCCTTTTGAGCTTTTATCTTCCTTCTCGCAATGAGTTATCTTTCCTGCCTTGGCATGCTATCCACCATATGCTTCTTTGGAGTAGCACCATTACAGCTCCTTGCTTCGGCAAAACGGCTCCCTCCTTGCAACACTCTAAAAGCCAACCTCCATGGACAAACCCCCTGTGGATGTTATGCATAACCCATAAACTCCTCTTGATGGCCTCTCATCTGACCCTCTCCTAATTCCTGCGCTATCTAGCGTTCCGCCATTCAAACTCCAGCCATATCCACTCTCTCATACTTCATACAAGGGCTTCATAGTAGGCTTCCGGTACCACGTCAAGGCCAACACCCTTTCCTTCCTCATTTTTGGCATCTGACTCCCTTGCTACACCTTCCTAGTGCCTGTAAATGGTTGCTTCTTCCTCTTGGACCAGTACGACCCTTCCGTCGCTCTCAGCTGCTCACGCCCACAACAAACTCCACAAGATCATCGGGCCCTGCTCTGAGTTGCTACAGGCCCTCGGGCATCCCATCCTGTCCCGGCCTAGAGAAATGCTCCTCCCTGCTCCACGGCCGCTCTCAGCCCTCAAAGGCCTAAGTCTCTCGCTAAGGCTTGTACTCCACACCGTCTTTGGCAAACGTCAAGCCGGAACCCTTTTCGGCCTTCTCTTCTCTCCAAGTTGACCACCTTGCAGCACTCTTGAGCTTGCAGACCTTTGCATACACTGCTCACCAACCTCTACCTGTAGCGTTGTGATCACCTCCCCTCCTGTATCCGGCTCTCGCAACCCTCCTGTGGTGCTCCCCTGCAGAGCAGACCCACCACCCTTCTATTGCTCCCATCTCCGCCATCACTGGCGGCCTCCATTGTTGCCTTATGCAGACCCCAACACCAGATGACCCCTTGTCCCTCCCATGCCTGGCACATGGAAGCCCTTGCTACTGACGGCAAGGCCACCTTCCCACGAGAAAATGCTTGACACGACTGCCGAGAGCTCCGCATCCCTTGATATACAAACTTCACTGTGCTAATGGTCCAGATTCCAACCCAATAACCAAAAAGATTCTCCTAAATAGTGTTTGCCACGATCGACCATTGTTTCGAGCTTGAAATGACGTCCGAATAGTAAACAACCATAAAGATGCACAAAGATCTCCACTCCGCTGACCTTAATGTCAGATTCGGCATACACATCATGGCACCTTTCGCCTACTAACAAAGCTAAAAAAAAACAATACTTGACCTGCAAAGGGCCGCCTTCCGCATACACAACCTGGCAGTAGAGTGTCTTGCAGACATCCCGTCCAAAATCCCATATCACAAACTTTATAGCACCTCTATCCAGCATCCCTTGTCCCGCTCCCAACCTTGTGATATCACCATTTGATTTTGTCACCTATGATAGCAAGAAACACTTGCCGTTTCAACTAGAGAGTGCTCCATCTCTATGTACCTGTCACTTGGCTCCATCAAATAACTGCCCCATGTACCTATCACTTGCCTGCAAACTGCCATTCCCGGGTTTTCCATAGGCCGAGCATCTTTAGTTGTACCAACGTGCAGTAAAAGGCTGACTTTGAGAGAACATTCATTGACTATTCTTGCTAGCGAGCGTCCTCTTTCTACAGAACTGAGAGCACCTCCTCTATAGAATCTTTGGCTTCTATATTTGGCACAATCAAAAATTTGATAGAATTCCCAAATAACCTCATAGATTTCATAATTTCCCAATATACTATTTATTGTATCTATTTGAATTGTTCAAGATTTTCTAAACTTTATTCCTATTTGACAATTGAAATCCATTATTGAGTGGTTAACACAAAATTTGTCACAAATCTAAAACATAACCAACTCAATTCCAATATTTAGCGTCTTGTTTTGATGGACAATCGCTCCTCCTATGAAGAGCCACAACTTTTTTTTGTTTTTAGAAATATATAATCTCACAACCAGGGGTGTTTCGAGAAATTTTGAAAACTTGAAAGGCATTTTGGGAATTTATGACAAAATAGTGGGTGTATTTTGAGAATTTTTGATATGCCCTTATATATATTTTTGTTGGATTGTTGAAGGCCTTCTAATCTTTATTCCTATATGACATTTGAGATCCATTTTTGAGTGCTTAGCACATGATTTGTCACAAATTACCTAGAAAAAAAGGCAACTATGCCTTGAAGTAATGAAGTAATTCCTCTCCAAAACTTATATAACCCACCAAAATCCCACTTTTAGCATTTTGTAATGATAGACAATATTTCAGTCCTCTTATCAAAAGCTATGAGTTTTTGTCTTTTTAAAAATATATAATCTCATAAGCAAGGTTGTTTTTGGGAGTTTTGGAAAATTTGAAGGGCATTTTACAAATTTATGACAAAATAGTGGGGGTATTTTGAGAAATTTTAAAACACCCTTGTATTATTTTTGCTAGATTGATCAAGGGTTTCTAATCTCTTTTCGTATTTAATAATTGAGATCCATTTTTGAGTGCTTAGTAGGTAATTTGTCACAACTTACCTAGTAAAAAAGGCACTAATGCCAAGAAGTAATGAAGTAATGAAGCAATTCATCTTCAAAACTTATATAACTAACTCAAATCCTACTTTAAGCATTTTGTATTGATAGAAAATCAATCCTCCTATGGAACACTACAAATATTTTTATTTTGTTAGAAATATATAATCTCACAACCAAGGGTATTTTGGGAGTTCTGGAAAATTTGAAGGGTAATTCTAGGACTACCAATTTCATATTTCCAGATGATAGAATATATAGTGAAGAGATACAGAATAATACAAAGATAGTGCCAGATGACATAGTACATTCTAAAGAGAAATAAATAGAGATCAACAAGTAGGAGTGTTAGATATATAGAATTAGAGTGGAAAATAGTGAGAGGTATAAGAAAATGATAGACATAGTGAGGGAGATAGATAGAGAAAAAATAAAGGATGGTTGAGGTAGAAGGATGATAGTTAATGAGTGTCAAAATAAAATTTAGGAGACTGCAATTAAGAGAGTATGAAGGAGGGAGAAAAAACTAGAATATAGGTGGGGATTGATACTAATATGGTCTCTAATTTCCAAATCTAATTTATGATATGACAGATTGAGCTTCCTAATTTTTGTTTAATTATCTCGGATGCCTATAAATATACGATAAGGGGAAAGCTTGGAAATTCACATATATCCATTTTCTTCTAGTAGATTTGTTGAGCAATGGCTTCATCCTCGTTGAGCAAGGTGAGTTTATTTTTGAATAATGTTGGCAATATCCCATTGTTTCTTGATTGCCCAACAAGATATTTGATGGTGAATCTTGGGGACTATGGAGGTCGTGGTGACAATAAGATGTTTGCCATCATTTCAACTCTCGAGGTGACATTCGTACAGAGGTGACAGATGGTGTGAAAGAAGGTTAACAATTTCAATATGTGCTCGATTCAACCTTGTCTTCAAAGTTTCTGTTCGGCACGTACGACAGTATGAAAATTTCATTAACATTGAAGGTGGCAGTAGTAGAGTTGTCTAATAGCTCCATTAAAGAACAAGTGAAATGTCTGCCGAGATTTCATATAGTAAGACTAAGGATTCTTTTTATGCCTGTAATGAAGGAATGGCAGGAAAGTTAAGTGAGGAACATACCAAAAACAAAGAAAGAAGGGCAGGTTTTAAGCAAGTGGAAAAAACAGAGAGTATATTAGATTATATTGCATTAAATAGCCACAAGTACACCAAGTTAATTCGAATGGCCTCTAGATGTTCAATTACGAAGCGTGTTGATGAAGTTTCTCAAATATACAATGGGGACTATGTTTATGAGCTAGACACTGTGTCAGATGGCCTTCCCAAAATGTTAGGAATGGATCAAAATTATGATGGCCATTCTTGGGTTAATCCTGTTCATTCTAGAATGATAACCAGCTTTGATCAAGAGAAGTAAATGTGGTAGGCACCTCATTTGTAAGAATAGCTCATGCTCAATAAATGAAATGAACGTGTTTCCAAAGAAGACTTCTTGGATGGGGAAATTACTAACATCAGTTACTTCGATTTGTATGTTTAGCTCTGAAAATGAAACACTACGTTTCTTTCATTGTGGTGATGTTTGTCCAATTCTTCTTTGGGAGTGAAAGCCCAATGATGCGACCTAGGCATTGGCAATTAAAACTTGCAAAGAAGATGGTTATGGGAATGGTGGTGCGTGAAAATAGGGAGCAACTCAATATTAATGATCTCCTATTTGTACTAGAGAAGATGTGGCCATTAATTTATACACAAAGGTATTGACTTGTTGTCTAATATATGTATCAATTGTGCTCCCTCTAGAAGTTCTTACCTACATATTCTTTGTAGTTTCTAACTCAGATTCAAACATTGGATGTGAGAAGCTACAGCAACACAGATTGTTGTTGGTGCAGAGTCCCAATTGATTTGGCTGAAAAACAATTATGGCTACAAGTATTTCCACTATTTTCTTTTTCCAAGACAATCCACAAATCAAAGAAAAAGATGTCATGTGTTCAAAATGTCAGTCAATGGTCCATGATCTAATGTTGAGCTTGTAAATGGAATGCAACAAGACGGTAGTGGAGACCTTCAAAAAAGCTGGGTTTTCTTTGATCACATACATAGAGTAGCAGGGTGGAAAACAATGGCAGCCCATGTCTACGACCCTACGTAAGACCTATTGACATATCGTCCCTCTTCTTTTGCTTTTGTTTGTAACAATGGTTAATCAATGCACTTTGCAGGATTTAAGAAATGTAGACAATAGCCATATGCAAGATGAAAGAAGAAGGCACACAGGCGCAAACCAGGTTTTGGGAAATGATAAATTCAATGCTTTTGGAAAGTGCGCACCTTTCCAACAAATTCTAGAGGATTCATGGAAGATGAGGCTGGGGCAAATTGGAGAGTTGTTCAAACCATATTTGATGGTGGGCCTGACAATATTATGGAAGGAAGAGAATGTTCTTGCTTGTTTCATTGGGAGAAAAGTTTTCACATTCACACCATGCAATACGTGGATAAAAATGTCTAGGATGAGCACAAGCATCTATGTGAACTTTGGCGATGTGCAAGGAGCAAGGAGGAGGCAACAAGCTTGTATAGGACTATTCGAGCTTGGCGGGAAACTCGAAAAGTATTCGACAGTAACTTGTCCCAGACGGATCGTTGGCTCAATTGGTGGCTCATGCATTACCCTCGCTAGAGAAAGCACTTTGTTGGGCTAAAACTATGTGGGATGCTATCTTAGTTGCACGTATAATTAATTGCTTCAATGCATTTGCAAGGTTTCTTTACGTTTCAAGAAGTAGATGAGTTGTCATACATTCCAACTACAAACCTTGCAAAAACAACTAAAATCCATTATTGAGTGGTTAACACAAAATTTGTCACAAATCTAAAACATAACAAACTCAGTTCCAACTTTTAGCATCTTGTTTTGATGGACAATCTCTCCTCCTATGAAGAGCCACAACTTTTTTTTGTTTTTAGAAATATATAATCTCATAGCCATGGGTGTTTCGAGAAATTTTGAAAACTTGAAGGGCATTTTGGGAATTTATGACAAAATAGTGGGTGTATTTTGAGAATTTTTTATATGCCCTTATATCTTTTTTCGTTGGATTGTTGAAGGCCTTCTAATCTTTATTCCTATATGACAATTGAGATCCATTTTTAATTGCTTAGCATATGATTTGTCACAAATTACCTAGAAAAAAAGGCAACTATGCCTTGAAGTAATGAAGTAATTCCTCTCCAAAACTTATATAACCCACCCAAATCCCACTTTTAGCATCTTGTAATAATAGACAATCAGTCCTCTTATCAAAAGATATGAGTTTTTGTCTTTTTAAAAATATATAATCTCATAAGCAGGGTTGTTTTGGGAGTTTTGGAAAATTTGAAGGGCATTTTAGGAATTTATGACAAAATAGTGGGGGTATTTTGAGAAAGTTTAAAACACCCTTGTATCTATTTTTGCTAGATTGATCAAGGGTTTCTAATCTCTTTTCGTATTTAATAATTGAGATCCATTTTTGAGTGCTTAGTAGGTAATTTGTCATAGCTTACCTAGTAAAAAAGGCACTAATGCCAAGAATTAATGAAGCAATTCATCTCCAAAGCTTATATAACCAACTCAAATCCTACTTTAAGCATCTTGTATTGATAGATAATCAATCCTCTTATGGAACACTAAAAATATTTTTATTTTTAGAAATATATAATTTCACAACCATGGGTATTTTGGGAGTTCTGGAAAATTTGAAGGGCATTTTGGGTAATTCTAGGACTACCAATTTCATATTTCCAGATGATAGAATATATTGTGAAGAGATAGAGAAAAATATAAAGATAGTGCCAGATGACATAGTATATTCTAAAGAGAAATAAATGGAGATCAACAAGTAGGAGTGCTAGATATATAGAGTTAGAGTGGAAAATAGTGAGAGATATAAGAAAATGATAGACATAGTGAGGGAGATAGATAGAGATAAAATAAAGGATGGTTGAGGTAGAAGGATGATAGTTAATGAGTGTCAAAATAAAATTTAGGAGATTGTAGTTAAAAGAGTAGGAAGGAGGGATAAAAAACTAGAATATAGGTGGGGATATACTAACTTATATAAATAGAGGAGGGATTGATACTAATATGGTCTCTAATTTCCAAATCTAATTTATGATATGACAGATTGAGCTTCCGAATTTTTTCTTAATTATTTCAGAAGCCAAGCTTGCACGACAACGGCAAGAGGTCTGCGTCAACGCCAAGCTTGCACGGTTTTGGTCTCTTCGCAAAGAGCTCTCCCACAAGCTTTGATGTGAGTTTTCTCCCTAATTGTGCATCCGATTAGAGATTGCTATATATCCTTGCATTCTCGACGAGTAGAACTACACATTAGGCTTAAACACGTTTAAAATTGGTGACCTATAATTTTTGGCCTATCTTTATACTCAATTTTTACACCAAGTGTTTATAGGTAGTGAGTTAGGTTAGAGATTTTAGGGTAGTGTCCTTTAGGTGTGTAAAGATCATCCCTTGATTTTTGTGACGATTCAATAACATTAGGTCTTGTTGCGGAGAGCGGAACCGTCGTAGATACGATAGCTTTTGTGCATACGTAGTGTTCTTTGAGTTTGTTTTTTGTGTTAGTGATTATCCATAGAAGGTTGAGTACATGAATGACACCCATCTATTTGTTTCCATACCCCTACCGATCAAGCTCCATCGTTGGTTGAAATCTTGTCTGTTGGCCTAGTCCTCACTTTGCTAGTAAAACTGCAAGCAACGAATCTACCCAACAACATTAGCACCACTGTCGGGGACGAGAGCCCTAGATAGTGATAGCCATTTTTTGGCTATTCAAAATTTTCATAGTGACCTACCTCACCCTATCAAATCACCCAAACACTGTGGCTATCCCTACCATTTCACTGTACATAGGCGTGTGTGAGTTAGGGGGTTTTTCCCCTATCTCCTTAAAAAGCCCTCAATTAGCTAGTCACTGGGCTAATTGAGCCAAAAATATGAAAAAAGAAAAGTATATTATGACCTTTTTTGTGTGTAAATATTTTGTTGTATATATGGCCTAAATGTAGAGATTTTTATATAATTATTTTGGTATATTATTTAAATATTTATACCTAGGTGTGTGTTTTATTGAACCTATGTACAGCTTCTTTCATCATAAGTATATATTTTTGCCAATGTGTATATACTCTAACCTCATATTTTTTCTTTTATACAAATCACCCCCACATTTTCACCCTCATCCTTGTGAAAATAAAAAATCGGTTTCTACTCCCTTAGTCACGTTTACTATATAATTCTCATTCACTTGCATACTTTTTCTCTTTCACCCAAAATAATACAAAAGAGGGACCATATCATATGATTCCAATATCTTTTTCCATATCCATATTTTTAAATTTTAATTCATTATGTACTCATTATTCTAACACCATGTGCTCATTGAGCTAAAATCCATGAATAGTCCATACACTAGTCCCACCATGTATATATTGCTTTGTTCACCAATAATCCTCCTCCATGCATGTGTAAAGGAAACATGGATGCTTTGTATCATGATATGACAAAGGAGGGGCTCACTCTTGAATGCATTGTACAAATTCAACAAAGGAGGGAGCCACTAAAAGACTTTTACAGGCATTAAAAATGTGCTTTTTGGTGAGATTTTTGACACCTATCTCGGCTCGGAATTTGAAGAAGTGATCAACATAAAAAATGTAACCCACAAGCTGAGTAATCATCTCAAATGTTTTCATAATTTTTGGAGTTACCAGCGGTGAGATAGGATTTTTTATGTGGACCCCAGTCTACCCACTTTTCTCACAAAGTAACCCATAGTCTTCTCTCACCTCCTTTCCTACTTTCACACACAAACACTCATTCCTCTCTATCCCTCACTCAAACCTGCAACTTTCATGGCTTCTTTCATATTCTTCACCATTCCCATCTCTCCCTTACTCCATAGCTCAAAAATTATCATCTCTACACACATGTAGCTCAATTATCATCTCTACACAGGTGTAGCTCAATTATCATCTCTACACACATATAGCTCAATTTCTCTCTCTAGAATCAAATTCATATTACCATAACCTCTTCATCCTTTCATAAAAAGATAAAAAATCATCAAATAACCAACCTCAAGCTCTGCAAAAGGAGGAGTTTTATTATGGAAAATTCAACTTTTCCATGGTCACAAAAACTACACCGACAAAGTTCTACAACCGCTTCATTCACTGGAGGAGATAGGTGGATAATTCCTTTTCCATCTTGTGATTTCCATCAAATTGTGTGTACTGTCATCCTTTAACTTTTTATCATTGTATAAATTATATAATGCACCTTGAGTGAATATGCCATGTAATTTTACCCCATCCTACTAACTACAAACTACTAACACTAATGACTAACCCTTCTTGTAAATTGTACCCTCTACTATCTACTAGAGTAGGCACCTCCAAGTTAATCACCTCTCTCTCCTTTTACTCTCAATAATTCTTTCCCTTGAGTCCACATCTATGTGACTCAAGGGATAAGGAAGACCCACTCCCATTTTGAAAATAAAAAATCTTTCATAATCACTTGTATTGACAATAAAATTGATTAGGACTAATCCTAATCAAGGCTCCCAAAAACTATAAATAGAGCCCATCCCTCTTTGTAAAGAACATGATCCCTACACTATTGCTCACTAATTTGAGCATACCATTATCCTTCATAGTTGTAGGGAGAGGGAGTGAGCTCTCTATACACCATTACTTGTGGTGTATAGGAAAGCTTCTTTGAGCTAGTTGTAGCATTGCAAGGGAGTGAGTAATTGATAACTTCCAATCAAAGTTGTACCTACTCTTGCACATCAATTGAATCAATAAGTTGGGTGCAACCACGGTTCAAAAACTCTCTTGAGTCTCTCCAATTCACACTTGGCAATCCCATCTGAATTGGTTTAAGTTGACGCATTTTGATTTGGAGATTCTTTTGTATTTTCTTGTATGTGACTCAAGAGCTTTTGTGTTTGTTTTGTTGCTTGGGAAAACATTATAAGAGGGTTGTATGGTGAGGGTCCTCCCATAACCCTAAGATAATGTGTAGATTGCAACATCATCAAACTTAATTGTGTCTCTTGACTCTCCTCCAAGTTGTTAATTTATATACCCGCGTCAATCATTAAAATTGAAACTAAATTCTTGCACAAAATTCTCTCTCTCTCTTCTCTCTCTCTCTCTCTATCTATCTATCTGTCTCTATGTGTTTGGTGTGTGTATTTGTAGCATTGAGATTAGTGATAGGGTGAAAGCATGTTAACTTGTCATGCTTTTTCATGTCCCGGACAATGCTAACTAGCACAATTTTAACATATGCTAACTAGTACAATAACTTGAGCTACATCTCCAAGATCTATGACATATGATATATCAATAGAAAGCACTTGAAACAAGGAATCCAAATGTACAACCTCCGACAAATTTTGATATTATTTGTAAAAAATTTACCGGACGCCCAACTTTTCGAAGATGTGCTAACTTGAAACTGCTAACTAGCACAAAAAGCGCGACAAGTTAACATGCTTTCACCCGATAGTGTACCCTTCCTTCTCACTTGTATTTCTCAGGGATTCTTCTCTTTTGCATCCTACTTCTCTCTATAACTAGGTGGTGCCCCTTGACTTGTTTGGCTGTGGGTTTGTTGTTGTTGTTTTTTTGCTTGTGTTTGCCCCAACCCCAATTGAACACAACGGGAGCCTTGAGGGGTGTTTAGAGGTCGCGTCTCTTGTTGCCCATCCCGGAACACCTCAATTTTGGTGTCCCCACCACTGAGGAGGGACTTGTGTCTATTGTTGTTTCATATTGCCAGAATGTTTAGCTTTTAGCATTATCAAGTAGCTTTTAGCATGATCAAGTAGATTGCATGAATCAAAAGAATTTGTATGATCCTTTCATTCCCATTGCAAGGCAAAAGTACACATCATTGTTAGTACTAAGTTGAAATTCCAACGTGTAATTCGTAGGATTTTAGGTCCTCTTAGGTTTGCTCAGATAAACACTTCAGTAAATCCTTTTGTTTTGCCTCTCATTAGGTATGACCTTAGTTTGGACGTCTGTATTTTTGTTTTGTTTTAAGAATTAGGTCATGCATAGACCATGGATAATGGCCCAAGAATAGAGGTTTTCCCCATCCAATTCACTCCACACATTAGAATAAACGTTGCAATTAGTAGAAATATTCATTTTCAACAACGTTGCAATTAGTAGAAAGATTCATTTTCAACAGCGTATGGTGTTCATGTTTAGTACCCAAAGAGTAGGAGAAATTCTTGCGTCACCAAACCCTGTCATCCTACCTCTTGTTCACTATCATAGGTCATTTGATGTGTATATTTTTATTTTGTTGTAGAATAGATTGCAATTTAGAAAAAATTATTGTGTAATCTTTTTAAGAAAAAAAACAAAAGTGTGTTGTAACTTTGAAATTGATTTAATGGAGGCCCAACGCCAAATGTCTGGATAACCTCTTTTCTTTGGAGAGCCTGGAGAGGATGCATAATTATTTCTAGCTAATTTCAAGATGTCTTTCCGTATCAAGAGGATAGTAACTGATCAAGAACGTGTAGAAATGATTGAGGTGGTCCTTAGCAAAGATGCTAGCACTTGGTTTGACTCTTTTCCCAAGGAAGTTAAGGGGAATTACATGGAAGTTGTGAATCATTTCAAGAGATACTTCTTTGATCCCCAAAACACTCAAAAACTATGGCAAGATATTGTTTCTCATAAGCAAAAGGATTTAGATGACTACTACTTGTGTAAGCCAGAGTTTCTACGTCTTTGGGCTCTATGGATACGAAATGTTGCTAACCTTGGTGATGGAGCAGAATTTCTAAAGAAGGAGAGATTCATAGCTGGACTCTTACCTAATCTTAAGGTAAAGGTGGAGGTAGATGCACTTGCCACCTATGATGCAGCTGAAATTAGAGCTTCCAAGAAGTATAGGAAACTCAAGTGCCTAAGAGGAGAGGTTCCAATAGAAGGTCTTAGACCCAAAGGTAAGTCACAAGCATCAACATCTAGGGAGCTTCCTGAGGTAACTGAAGAAGTGATTGAGAAGTCAAATGAATCTTTAAGCAGCCTGTCAATTCACCTTAGACAAGCTGTAAGTCCAAAGGGACAAGCAAAGAAGTCTGAAGAGCGAGATCCACGACCTAGGAGAGTCTTGCAATGTTGGAATTGCGGAGAGTCTGGACATGGGATGTATAATTGTCCTTGGCCCCATGGTGGGGAGCCAGGGGGACCTAACTTGAATTACCCAGTGATGAATGCAGGTGAAGGAACTAGTCAACAACCACGGCTTCTGCAAAGTCAAAATGGGGCAGGACCACTTCCACGAGGAGTGGAAGGAGTTCCACCTTTACCAGATCCAAATGTGCATGTGGTAGAGGTGAAAAATTCCAATGAGGTGGACATGGAAGCAAATGGCATTAAGCATGGCCGAGGAAAAGGTAAGGAGAAAGAAGGAGTTACGTCACAAAGTGACCATGGACGAGAAAAGAAGGCAAAGGAGACAAGGAAGCTAAGAGGACTCGACGTCGTATCAACCTCCAAGACTTTCCTCTTGGACATGGTATGGATCCATACAACCTATTGGAAGACATGAGAGATAAGGGTCCAGATATCTCTTGGCCTTAGTTTCTTGCATTATGCCCACAAGTTAGGAGAGATTTAACGAAAGCAGTTAGCACTAGGAGAAAGGTAAAAGAGAGTGTGTTTTTTGTAAAAATTGCACATGCTGAAATGAATGAGGATATTACACACGTGCTATATTGTTACATTAAAGGAAAGTTGGTTAGGAAGGGTCTAGTGGATGGGGGTTCACAAATTTGCATCATGACAGGACTTATGGAGAGATTAGGCATGCACATCCATGAGACACCTGAAATCAAAGTCAAGATGGAAAACAATAGCAAGGCTAGGTGTGTAGGCATTTGTAAAAATGTTTTTGTGGAGGCCTTTGACATTAAGAAGGCAGTGGATTTCTATGTCATGTCTACCAAAGGAAATGGTTACCCATTTATCCTAGGAAGACCATGGCTAATGAAAATGCAAGCTTTGTAGGATTGGGAAAGTGGAAAGGTAATTTCACGAGTGACAATCATAAGAAGATTGTCTTTGGCATGAAGGAGAAACGCCAAGAGGAGCTCCATGACGAATCATCTCAAAGTGAGACCGAAGAAGACTGGACTGATAGCGCTTCAGAAGAAGAAGGAAGCGGTAGCACTACGGAGGAGGAGTCTTCCATCGAGGTCATGGGGGTAAGGTTTAATCCAAACAACCAAAAGACCTCTTGTCAAGGTTTGGAGGAGGTAGGTTCCCAAGAGAACCAAAATGTGGAAGATGAAGGAATGTTAGAAGGTATGTTGTCTACAATACTTACAAAGGATGAAAAACAGGAGTTCAAATGTGCGCTAAGGAAGTTTCCTAAGCTTTTTGCTAAATACTACACCGACGTGTGTGGAGTAGATGATGATCAACACAAGATCTAAAGCCAGAGGCCACACCTAAGGCTCAAAAGCTACAAAGTCTAGGAGTCATCAAAGAGCAGGCTTTACTCAAGGAGGTAAGAAAGCTTCTAGAAGCACGTTTCATTTATCGAGTGGAGAATTCAGAGTGGTTCTCTCCCGTTGTTGTCACTCCCAAGAAGAACAACAAGTGGAGGGTGTGTGTGGATTACCGTCCATTTAATGCGGCAACAAAAAGAGATCACTTTCCCCTCCCATTTCAGGATGAGATACTAAATGAGGTAGCTGGTCATGAGAAGTACACTGTGTGTGATGGCTACTCGGGCTACTTTCAAATAGGTATCGCATTGGAGGATCAATTGAAAACCACCTTCATCACTCCTTGGGGTTGTAATGCTTTTAGAGTAATGCCATTTGGCCTGACAAATGCTCCTGCAACTTTTCAACATTTCATGAACATGGTGTTTCAAGCATTCTTTGGATAGTCAATTAGGTTGTTCATTGATAATTTCTGCATTTTTAACTCAAAATCATTACATCTACAAAGGGTAGAAGAAGGTTTGAAGAAACTCTATGACATGGGAGGTCAACTCAACCCCGACAAATGCCACATAGGTGAGGATGAAGTGATCTTGCTTGGTCACAAGGTTTCCTATAAAGGTATTGAGGTGGATCCTTCAAAGGCAAAGGCTCTTACTGAGTTACCATCACCCAAGAGTCTTAAGGAGGTCATCTCATTCATTCAAAAGGTGAAGTATATGTCACGCTTCATTCACTTAGCCTCGGAGTTACTTTATTCCTTGCAGAAATTGACACAACAAGTCAATTTTGTTTGGTTTGATGAGCTTGAAGACTACTTTTGTAACATTAAAGTCATTTTGTCAGAGCTACCAACACTCATGCCTCCTTGTTGGGAGTACACATTCTTTGTTAGCTCTAGTGTTGGGAAGGAAACAATTGGTACAGTTTTATCACAACAAGATCCCCATAGTACCAGGATGCGACCCATCTACTTTGCTAGTAGGGTCATGAATGCTTTGTAGAGGGGCTACATAGAAGCAGAACTCATGATGCTTTCTCTCATGTTTGCATTGAGAAAGTTTAGATCCTACTTTGTTCCCTTGGGTGTCATCTCAAATGAAACTTAGTACTAGGATCTCAAAGTGGATTATGGAGTTGCAAGAGTTTCAATACTCTTTCAAGGTAGAAGATAGTGTGCATGCACAATTGGCAGGGATTCTCACTTATAGGATACATGAGAAGGAAATTAAGATGCCTGAAGTAAATACCCTACCATTGCCACCACCTAAAAGTATTCCTAATGCTTTTACCTTGTTCTTTGATGGAGCTTTCTGATGATCCATAAGAAAAGCAGAGGGAGGGCTAGTGTTGCTCAACCCAAGTGGAGAGGTGGTCATGAAAGAGAAGGTCAATCTACCAGGTTCAACTAGCAACATTGAAGCAGAATACGACACACTACTTCATGGTTTGAATATGTGCATTGGCCAAGGTATATAGCGTCTCATGGTAAAGGGGGATGTACTTCTCATAGTGAAGCAGATTTTAGGAATTCGGGCATGCAAGAATGAAAGCTTAAGGACAAAAGTTCATGCCATTTGTAGGTTGTTTAATTAGTTTGAATAAGTACAACTATATCATATTCCTTGGAAACAAAATGAAGATGCCGATTTACTTGCACAACAAGCAGCTACATGTGTTGAAAAAGAAGTGTAGGTCATCATGGTGACAGCAGCTATCAAGCAACCGAGATACTAGGGATTGGAGTCATTGGATCCCATTATTGGCTACATTTTGGAGGGCGAGTTTCCACAAGATTTCACAAAAACTCAGAAGAGGAGACTCGTGAAGAAGGCAAGTGTTTATCTCTTCCTAGAAGGCTCCCTCTATCAAAGAGGGAAGGATCAAGTGTGTAGAAGGGTACCAACCATCAAGGAAATTATAGCCATTCTCAAAGGTTTTCATGAAGAGGCATGTGGTGGTCATTTTTCCCAAGAATTAACCATGAAAAAGATTTTGCTTGCGGGGTATGTTGGGCCAAGCTTGCATGTGGATGTCCAACATTGGTGTAAAATCTGTCACAACTGTCAGGTGAATGGAAATAGAAGGTTGATGCATGGCCCAAGGCAAATAGTGCTTGCAAATGGACCCTTTGAAAAGTGGGGCATTGGTGCTATGGGTCCTCTTCCTAGAACAAAAAATGGTAAACTCTACATCCTAGTGGCTATAGATTACATGACTAGGTGGGCAGAGGCTCAAAGTGTGGCAAGGGTAAATGGAAAAACAGTGAGTAGGTTTTTCTACACTAATATTTATTGTAGATATTTCACACCTCTGGAAATTGATTATGATAATGGTCCAGGGTTCAAGAAGGGTTTACTCACAGAAGTTTGTGAAGAGCTTCAAATTCTACATCTTCATAGCACACCCTACTACCCACAGTCAAATGGTTTGGTGGAGAAGACTAATGGTGTCATTGCAGGAATCATTAGGAAGATGGTGCAAAACAAGCCAAAGTTGTGGGATGACTTCTTGGATGGTGCCTTGTGGGATGACTTCTTAGATGGTGCCTTGTGGGCATATTGAACCACATATAGGGAAGCCACGGAGTTCACACCATTTCACTTGGTCATGGTCAAGAGGATTTGGAGCCTATCAAGCTCAACATCCCAACGATACGGCTTCATGGTAGAGGTGCACAAGATGATCAGGAGGTATGGATGGATCGACTTCTTACACTAGTGGAGCTTGAGTGGAAACGAGAAGAAGCCTATGAGTGCTACAAGAGAAAAGCTACACGGGAAAAGGCGAATTTTGGCAAGAAACTGAAGGACAAAGGCATCAATGAAGGAGATCTTGTGCTAAGGTATGACAATCGACTCGATAATCACTTCAGTGCTAAGTTTGAAACTAGATAGCAGGGGCCATACATAGTCAAGAGGGATTTCAATTCAAGAGGGGCCATACATAGTCAAGAGTGATTTCAATTCAAGTTACTATGAACTTATGGACTTGAATGGGAAAGTGCACTCCAGGAAGGTAAATGGGTATTTCCTGAAGCCCTATTTGAGTTGCCTTCTACCAAAGGATCTACCAAAGAACTGTCAAAGAGAGACTATCTCATGTAATTTTTGTTGCATGAAGCATGAGTCTGACAAAAAGCCACACCTGTCAAGGAACTAGATATCATAGAGGACTCAACTCTTTGAAAAAGATGCTTTATGATGGTACATGAATATATCATCATCCTGGGGGAGGGCTAATGATAGCCGTTTTTTGGCTATTCAAAATTGTCATAGTGAGCTACCTCACCCTATCAAATCACCCAAAAACCGTGGCTATCCCTACCATTTCACTATACAAAGGCATGTGTGAGTTAGGGGGCTTTTCCCATATCTCCTTAAAAACCCTTAACACTAGGTTGGTAATGGGACACTTTTATGTCCTGTGAAGTGACCATTTTCCTTGAATTATGTCAAGAGTTTCAAAATGGATTTTGAGGTGCTATCTATCTAGAAAGTTGTCTCATGAGCTGAAAAAAACTCGACCTTTTTTTGGAATATCAATTCCATCTTTAACATTGTCCTTGCACAACATTTCACAACCTAAACTGTGTGAAAAAACGGGTCCTGTTTTTGGTTTTTTTTCAACTTTTTGCAACTATACCACTCTAGAATTTATGTTTGTGAGGTCTATAATGCTAGAGAACTATCTTTAGTATTCCTCAACATGTCTTGATGCTTCTAGGGAGAAATAAATATTAAAGTTGTAAGTTATGACCAAATTACAAAAATTGTCAAATCCTGTTTTTTAGCCAATTTTAGCTCTTCTATGATTTTTTTGGTGGATTTCATGATATCCAAATTCATTTTTCATTTTCTATGTCGCATATTGTAACATAAAGCTAACATTCCTTGAGTTTTGGGGCACCTAATACCCTATTTTGCATAGTACACAACGATGGTTGATTTTTTCAATTATGGAAGAAAACGGAACATTCTAGTATATCAAGTATAGCTTTTCAATATTGTTAGTTTCTTGTGACAACTACATGCATTTTGTAGGCAGTAACCATATCTAGTCATAAAGATCAAATTTGGCTAGATATTGAATAGTTTTTATGGGATTATACAACTCATAATGTTCAACCCAGCTTTTTCATGTTTGCTGTATTTAACACTTCATCTTTGTCCCCAAGATTCCCCTTGCTAAGAGATGTATTATTCTTTTGACATGCTCCATGGCTCCTTATGAACATAAAGGACAATAGGGAACTAAGAAAACATGCATATATTATTTGTATTGAGCGTGGCTATAGAAACTTTGATGATAGGTTTGCAGAATGGTAAAAAAATCAACTTTTTTGTACCTTTTTATTTTGGCAAAACAAAAAATAGTGAGTGAGTAGCAATCATATGTTCTGATCACCAACCCATTGAAGTTAACTAGGGAATTTATCTCCAGTCCTACAAAAATCCCTAATCTTATTTTTATGCAACAAAACGTAAGAAATGACTGTTTTGATGAAAATTCACTGGTCCATCATCTTTGGAGGCTTGGTGTGACCAAAAGATGAGAAATTTTACAAGTTTCTTATTTTTTCCATGTTTAGTAGGCCTTGAACTATAACCTCATGAAAGGAATTTACAAAATGAGTGGATCTACTATGGTTTTGGAGATTTTTTTCAAAACCCTGAAAGGACACTTTTCTGTCATGTTAGGTTACCAACCTAGTGTTAATTAGCTAATCACTGGGCTATTTGAGCCAAAAAGAAAAGAATAAAAGTATATTATGACCTTTTTTGTGTGTAAATATTTTGTTGTATATATGGCCTAAATATAGATATTTTAATATAATTATTTTGGTATTTTATTTAAATATTTATACCTAGGTGTGTGTTTTATTAAACCTATGTACGCCTTCTTTCATCATAAGTATATATTTTTGCCAATGTGTACATACTCTAACCTCATATTTTTTCTTTTATACAAATCACCCCCACATTTTCACCCTCATCCTTGTGAAAATAAAAAATCGGTTTCTACTCCCTTAGTCACGTTTACTATATAATTCTCATTCACTTGCATACTTTTTCTCTTTCACCCAAAATAATACAAAAGAGGGACCATACCATATGATTCCAATATCTTTTTCCATATCCATAATTCTTTCATATTTTTTTATTTTTATTCATTATGTACTCATTATTCTAACACCATGTCCTCATTGAGCTAAAATCCATGAATAGTCCATACACTAGTCCCACCATGTATATATTGCTTTATTCACCAATAATCCTCCTCCATGCATGTGTAAAGGCAACATGGATGCTTTGTATCATGATATGAAAAAGGAGGGGCTCACTCTTGGATGCATGGTACAAATTCAACAAAGAAGGGGGGCACTAAAAGACTTTTGTAAGCATTAAGAACAGGCTTTTTGGTGAGATTTTTGGCACCTATCTCCACTCAGAATTTGAAGACGTGGTCAACAAAAAAAATGTAGCCCACAAGCTAAATAATCACCTTAAATGTTTTCATGATTTTTGGAGCTACCAATAGTGAGATAGAATTTTTTGAGTGGATCCTAGTCTCTACCCACTTTTCTCACAAAGTAACCCATAGTTTTCTCTCCCCTCCTTTCCTACTTCCACATGCACACACACTCATTCCTCTCCATCCCTCACTCAAACCTGCAACTTTCATGGCTTCTTTCATCTTCTTCACCATTCCCATCTCTCCCTTACTCCATAGCTCAAAAAATTATCATCTCTACACACATATAGCTCAATTTCTCTCTCTAGAATCAAATTCATATTACCATAACCTCTTCATCCTTTCATAAAAAGAGAAAAAATCAGCAAATAACCAAGCTAAGCTATGCAAAAGGAGGAGTTTGATCATGAAAAATTCAACTTTTCCATGGTCACAAAAACTACACCGACAAAGTCCTACAACCTCTTCATTCACTGGAGGAGATAGGTGGAAAATGCCTTTTCCATCTTGTGATTTCCATCAAATTGTGTATATTCTCATCCTTCTCTAACTTTTCATCATTTTATAAATCATATAATGCACCTTGAGTGAATATGCCATGTAATTTTAGCCCAATGTCCTACTAACTACAAACTACTAACACTAATGACTAACCCTTCTTGTAAATTGTACCCTCTACTATCTACTAGAATAGGGACCTCCAAGTAACTCACCTCTCTCTCCTTTTACTCTCAATGATTCTTTCCCTTGAGCCCACATCTATGTGACTCAAGGGATAAGGAAGACCCACTCTCATTTTGAAAATAAAAAATATTTCATAATCTTTTGTATTGATAATAAAATTGATTAGGTCTAATCCTAATCAAGGCACCCAAAAACCTATAAATAGAGCCCATCCCTCGTTGTAAAGAACATGATCCCTACACTATTGCTCACTACTTTGAGCATACCATTCTCCATCTTAGTTGTAGGGAGAGAGAGTGAGCTCTCTATACACCATTACTTGTGGTGTATAGGAAAGCTTCTTTGAGAATATAATTGTAGCATTGCAAGGGTGTGAGTAATTCATAACTTCCAATCAAAGTTGTACCTACTATTGCACATCAATTGAATCAATAAGTTGGGTGCAACCACGGTTCAAAAACTCTCTTGAGTCTCTCCAATTCACACTTGGCAACCTCATCTCATTTGGTTTAAGGTGACGCGTTTTCATTTTGAGATTCTTTTGTAGTATTTTCTTGTATGTGACTCAAGAGCTTTTGTGTTTGTTTTGTTGCTTGGAAAAACATTATAAGAGGGTTGTATGGTGAGAGGCCTCCCATAAACCTAAGATAATGTGTAGATTGCAACATCATCAAACTTAATTGTGTGTCTTGACTCTCCTCCATGCTGTTTATACACCCGCATCAATCATTAAAATTGAAACTAAATTCTTGCACAAAATTCTCTCTCTCTCTCTCTCTCTCTCTCTATCTCTATCTATCTATCTATCTCTATGTGTTTGGTGGGTGTATTTGTAGCATTGAGATTAGTGATAGTGTACCTTTCCTTCTCGCTTGTATTTCTGAGGGATTCTCCTCTTTTGCGTCCTAGTTCTCTCTATAACTAGGTGGTGTCCCTTGACTTGTTTGGCTGTGGGTTTGTTGTTGTTGTTTTTTTGCTTGTTTTTGCCCTAGCCCCAATTGAGCAACAGGACAGCCTTGATGGGTGTTTAGAGGTTGCCTCTCTTGTTGCCCGCCCCGGACTGCCTCAATAGGTGACCTTAGAGTAATCCTAAGAGGTGAGAGCGCCATTGGTTTGCCAAAACCTTGTTATTTTACTCTAGGTAAGACACTTGAGGTTTTAGAGAGATCCTAGGGAGTGTGTGTCTCACCTAGGTACTTCGCGGTAGATAGTTTTAGTTAGTTTTTTATAGTTGTGATTATTGGTGTTTGAGTAGTTATGATGGTGTGAAAGTGCTTACTAGTCCATGTGTGGTAGTAAAGTGTGTATATACCCACGATTGTAAAACCCCACATATGATGAGTAGGTCTAATTGTAGATAGGACATGTGATTGTGATCTAGAGCTATTCATCATCGATATTATTTTCTTGTATGCTTGCTTGCATAAATAATCTCTGAAAAGTTTATTTTTAGAGATAACTTGCAATAAACAAGATTCAATAGACATTTAAGCATGGTTGAGAGTTGTTAAGCCTAAAAGAACACATATGCAACAGATCTGGATGATGAATTTGTAAATTTTCATCAACACACATCATACGCATATGATGTCTTAGGGCCTAGTAGGATGATGAGTCTGCAAATTTTCATCAGCAGACATCATACGCATATGATGTCTTAGGGCCTAGAAGAAGACCAAATTTGGCAAAGTAGCCTGCACTAGACTGTTCTAAAGGGGTGTTTTACCGTAAGTACACCTTGGGGACTAAGGTTTTGACCTATGTGTGTGTGTGTGTGCGTAATGCGGTGTACACTTATATTCACCCTCCACCTTGTTATTTTTTCTTGAGTAAATTTTCATTCAAACCACACATTCAGAGATAGCACTAGTCTATAGGCCCCTCTAGATGCAGCCGGTTCAAGGCTTAAACTACATGATAGGTCAGGTGTTGAGAAGTCCTCTTTTATGAAAACCCTTTTGTAACTCTGATGTATATTGTAATTGTATAAAAGTGCAAAATGTGTATTTTTTGCATAGATAGATTGAAGCCTAATAATAATCGGTTTAGTCATGCATCATGCATGCTGTTTAAGAAATAATATTGTATTCACAATGTATCTATCATTCAAATTAGTTGGTGACACCTTCATGAATTGTCTTCTTGAATAAATTTATGTGGTCCTCGGCTATAATGAATTGATTGGAGTGGCATACAAGTATAGTAAGGATTTCTTTGAATGTTTGTTTTTTAGTTAGCAATGGCTCCCAAGGTGACATCTAAATGCTTTAGCAAGGGGAATGACGTTTTGGTCATAGTGTTCAAGATCTTGGATCTTTTTAATTTGGGGGTTATGGTTTTGTTGTCAAAATGTTTCCAAATTTTTTGCAGCCATGTTATGTGCTAACACCCTGACATGGGTAGAGTGCTCACCCATGTGATGGGATTGGATTATTTTTTATGGTCTTGGATTAGATTTTGAAGTGGGTTTGATGGTTTATGATGGATGTGTAAGGGTAAATACCCTATATAGTCTGACTACTTGGACAATATTATTTCTGCATATGGAAAGTTCTATTGTGATGTGACTCATGTGTTATGTTTATCATGACAACATCGATACAAGATTAGGATCAGCTACATCACTTAGTCTTTAAAAAATGGGCCATTCCATGCTAGGTCAAGTGTTGAAAAATCCTCCCTTATGAAAATGCTTCTGCAACTGTGATGTATACTGTAACTGTGTAAAAGTATAAAATGTATGTTTTTTGCATAGATAGCTTGAAGCCTAATACTAATCTCGTTAGTCATGCATCATGCATACATTAATTCATGCTATTTGAGAAAGAATATGTATTCATGATGTACCTATCATTAGAACTGGTTGGTGGCACCTTCATGAATTGTCTTTTTGAATGGATTTATGTGGTATTGGGTTACAATAAATTGATTGGAGTGGCATGCAAGTATAGTAAGGATTTCTTTGAATGTTTATTTTGTAGTTAGCAATGGATCCTAAGGTGACATCTAGATGCTTTAGCAAGGGGAACAATATTTTGTCCATAGTGTTCAATAATATAAAGACATGGTTACAGAGGGATGTAAGGGAAATATTTTATCTTGAAATTGGTACCAAAGAATTTCCAACTCCTTGTAGGTTTGGAAAAGTCAAGAAGTAGGAATCAATTCTACTATATACCTCAAGGTTGGGCTAGAAAATTTAGTGGCCCTATCCTTAAGTACAACCCTCATAATATCACCGTCACTTTTGATGACTATGAGAAGCCAAGATGTGTTTGGGGATTTGCTAAAGCATATCCCATGGTGATGAAGCCAATCAAATATTTTTATAGAGAAGATGTCAATGAACGACATGCTCATATAAACTGCATGCGCTCCTTACAACCAACAAATAGTATATGCATGAAAACTCATTGTATACATACTCATGTATTTTTCGAAAAGTTTTCAATGTACTTTGAAGGATTTTAAGGGGTCTACATGGGATATCAAGAATTTTGAGTAGTTTTTGCTCGATTTTACTTAAAAGAAGGCTCTTGCAAAATAATAATTTTATATGAAATTAATTATTTCTACTTTTTTCAACACCATACATGCCTTGAGAAAAAAACCCTAAAATGTTTTGATGGGTTTTCCTATGATTCATGAGAACAAGAGTCTACAAAAAATTTGCTTATAGCCACAAAAATGTTTTGTGTTTACACAACCCTAGTGTTAAGGTAGTAATCATTGAGTTGTTGTAACCTAAGTTTTGTCAAATTTAGTTTCTGTTTTCAACTTTTGAATTTGTTTTCTCATGTCTTTCACTCTGTCTCGTGTCCTAGAGTCTTGATCCTGAGAGAATTGGCCTGAAATTTTGTTTTTAATAAAGTCTTTGGCTTTCACTAGAGATAAAAATGATGTTTTGTTCCTCCTTTTAGGAATTGGCTTATCTCTTGCTTTGTGTGATGCCTTTTTTTTCTCGTAGCGTGCTTGACGTCTAGGTTTTTGATTTGGGAAATCGTAAAACCTCACCTCTGCTATCATTTCCTCTTGCTCACTGGGGTTGTCAGAGAACTCATTATTTGCATCTTCATCTCGTTCAAGATGCTTTTGAGAGTCGTAGAATAACTCCCCATTCATCTCTTCCTTGTGTTTAATTTTTTTTTGTTGTCCTAAGATTTGTTCACCATCATCATTGTCTATTACATCAACCATAGTGAATTCCTGACTAACTTGAATGATAGTGTGTGTGTGTGTGTGTGTGTGTGTAGATGGCTCACATTTTACCTCGGGGAATATGGGTAATCATACTCTCATGATTGGTAGTCAAAGAGCATCTTTATATGGGAGTGGAGGTGTAGTGGCTTGTTACGACCAAAAGCCATGAGACGAAGAAGAAGAGGTTCTTATCAACAGATTGTGTTGTATTGAATATCTTTCAAGCATGGTACATGTAGTTCATGCCACTGAGACATAAATCCACACCTATGGAAGTATCAAATGAATACAATCCAAGATAGGGAAGGAGATTATCATCACTAATTGATTGTTATACATCAATGCCTATGAGTTTACCCTAAGACGGACAAAGGAGATGTGGTTTGCTACTATGTTTCCTTTAGTAATGGCATCTGGGTGCTTTGACATTATTATGTTTAATATATAGGGTAAAAAATGTTTACACAATGACACACATGTCTTTAGCCTACTAGTGCCTTGGCACTTGTTCTTTGACCTATTTGGAAAGGCCATGATCCACAACCCATACAACATAAAAATCATGTACAATGTCTAAAGATAGACCTCACTACTTAGCATATTGTGCAAGTATACAAAGTATCAATGGGTGGGGGACACCTAGCGAGTTTCCCTTGAATTTTTCTTACTTCAATGATTGCTTCAACTTTAAGAATTCCATAGTCCATAGTAGCATGGGAGTGCCTGTGAGACAAATGGCTTTCTGGCATAGGAGTGGTACAATTCCCATGCTACGCAATGTTTGCACCTTTAATTTTGAGAGGCCAATGGAATAGCCCACCAAACAGACTTCTAGAATGGGACCATTAGATATTATTGATGGAGTACTTACATAGACTTCATAATGGTTATAATAGAGTACACTATGTTAGAACCATTAGATATTATTGATGGCCTTTAAAAGGAAGGCAATGTAAATTTTTGAAACAACAAAAACTTTGCGATGTAGAACTGGTTTAATTTATTCATTATTCTTTCTTTCTCGCTCCTGTCATACTCCCAATTCTCAGCTTTATTTTATTAAGAGAGACTTTGAGATGAGATAGAATGTATTTTACTAAGAGTGATCTTGGTTGATGTATAAAATGGCCTATGAAATTTGAGAATAGCGGAATTAACAGAATTAGAGTGAGCATTTTTGTGAGATTACTTTGAACATAGAGGGTGAACTTAATTGATGGTAGCAACATCAACATAGTACATAATTAACTTGGCATGAACAATACTTTTGAAAGAGAGAGTATATTAGAGAACAGGACAATAGTTCAGGACCGGATTTACTTGGAGTCGGTCCCCCCTCCAAAAGGTGTTTGTATTATAGATTCTCCCATCAAGGGAGACTTGATAGAATACAATCTTTGTGTTCCTTTTGACCTAGGTGATGCAATGAAGATGGAAAGATTCATGCGTCACAAGCATAACATAAAATTTGCAAAAAAATTAACTATCCCAAGCCTCGGTCCCAAGGCCTCAAACACCTTCGAAGGTGGAGAGAGCTAGCAGGGAATGAGGGTAGGGAAGAGGAAGAAGAATCATCCATAGGGGAAAGAAATAGTTCCTCAGTTATCATCACTCCTCTTGCTTAGCATAGCATAATAGCATACTAATGAGGTGATTAGCATAGCATAATGGCATAGTAATGAAGATGAAGAAGATGGAAAGCTTAAGCATTGAAGCATGGCTCTTGGTTAGATTTGCATTCCATAGCCAAGGGTGTTGTTGTAGGCTCTCCACTTCTCAAAAAAGTTTGGAGAAGGATATGGAGCTCTTGCACTTTGCACAATGAGAGAATGTGTGTGTGTGTGTGTGAGGGAGAGTATATACCCCTCTCATGATTGGTCCACACGTCTCCGTCCTCTCTCTCTCTAGTAATATTTAATAATATCATTTGGGACATGTTTCCTCTTTTTCCTCTTTGAGAGAAAGAACTTAATTATTTATTTTCATGCATCTAAATTCTCATTGGACCCCTTTAAAGACTATCCAATAGAATTCAAGCACATCATGAGGGCCACATGTGGAGAACTTTTCCATGTGTCTTTTATGCTTCTTAAGTCATTTGGTTTGAATTGAACACTTGAAGCACTTAGTCAATCAAGCATGGAAACCGATTATGCCTCTTGAGAGTTTATCTTTGAATTGAACACTTCAAGAAACTTAAGTCATTTTAAGAATAAAAATCACCTCAAGCTTTGGGCAAGGTTTCCACAAACAGTTTAAGCACTTTAGTTAACAAGACGACAAGCACCTCATGCTTGGGTAGGGTTCCCATCTCAAGGTCATCCCTTTCTTGTTGCCTAAGGTCAAAGGACTTTTTAAAAGTAACTTTTGGAGGTCTTTAATGAAGCTAACCCTAAGGTCTTTAAGATCCATTAGATAGCATTGATCTTTAACAAACCATCTCTCATTTGAACTCCTTTAACTTTGGCCCCATGTTGAGACAGATCCATAAGCACATATGGGTGAAAGCATGTTAACGTGTCACACTTTTGCATGTCCCGAACAATGCTAACTAGCACAATTTTGACATATGCTAACTAGAACAATAACCATGAGCTAAATCTCCAAGATCTATGATGTATGATATATCATAGAAAGCTCTTGAAACAAGGAATCCAAATGTGCAACCTCCGACAAATTTTGATATTATTTGTAAAAAGTTTACCGGATGCCCAACTTTTTTGAGTTGTGCTAACTTGAAAATACTAACTAGCACAAAAAGCGCGACACGTTAACATGCTTTCACCCATATCTATATTCTAACCATTGTCCCCGTTTACTCTCCCACATTAAATGATAAGTTTAATATGAGAAAATCATTGGGTTGGTTAGATATTAAATTTTATAACATTACCTCCCTCTTGAAATCATAGTCATCGATAAGGTAGAAAAGATAAAGTCTTAGTCATTAGTTTACGTTTCTTAGCGGGTAGAGGATCCCTTTTCACCCTACCACATCATTCGAGAATGGATGACTAGTCTATTTGGTGCTTGGGAAACGTAGCTGCCACAAGCATGTCTGCTCCTTAGTCCATATCATACTCCCAAAGTAGAGTGACAAATTCTACTTGGTGTTTGAGTCACATAGTCATCAAAAACATGATTCTAAGCATTCATACTATTTAAATTTGTGCACAAAAGAGGATTAGTCTTATAAGACACAAACATTGTTCATTTAGAAGGCATTTACATTTGCTTACCCTAGTGCAGCATTGTAAGCACTGACAAGGTTCATACTATCCTTAAGTTGTATTCCTTGCATCCATCTAGCATCTTCAAAAGGATAATTTTTGAACTTAATAAGATACCGTTGGATAATCTTACCATGTCGTAGTACCTTGTCTTCATACCATAGTATATTTTTACTAATTTAGCATAATACTTTTGATGGCCCCCGTAGGATTTTTGCTTGTCATTTTCCTCAATCGAGCCTTGGGAAACTTAAGTAATACCCAATCATTTTCTTTGAACGTTAAGGCCCATCTGTGCTTGTTAGTAGCATCTTTTTACCTCTGTTGAGAGATGGATATAGCATCCTTAACCTTTTGAAAATATTCTTGTAGGTCACGGATATACTCATCAGCATCAAAGATCTTCCCATGTACTTTAAGTAGCAAGGGACTTTTAGGTCTCCCCTCTATTTTTGAGCTATATATAGAGACCTAAATATTGAGTTATGTACATTTAAATATTTTAATATAACGGTGGGTATATATAGAGCTGTGGGTTTTTCCCTTGAGCCCCCAAGGGTTTTTTCATCCACAGTTAGGGACAATAATTTGAGTGGGGGTGTTGAGCTATATATAGTGTCTCTATATATAGCACCCTAGTCCCCTCTATATAAACTCATCTCGTGTAGTCATTGTACACACTTTGGGGTTTGCATATGATGGTGTCGTCTCTTTCTCTTCTCGTCTACCTGCGCTCTCTCCCTCCGGTTCAACATGGTATCAGAGCTATGGAGAGCATAGACATGAAAGATAAGTTTACTCATGCTTTGTTCTTAAGATAACTTTGTTTTATTCAATTTTGTTAGTGGTTAAGCGTAGAAACTTAGAGATATAGGCTTATAGGTCACGCTATAGTAGTAAGAACAGGAAGAGTAGCGACTGGGTACTCGTAGATAAGCAATAGGCAACTCGACGTGTGAGCGTTGATAGAATTCATAAGCAATGGTTTAATCATTTGTGAAATTTCTGATTTGTGATTTGTGTCGAGGAGACAAGAGAAACCTCATGAGTCTTAGAAACACTGGCGGTTGAAGGTCCTCATGTCCCTACAGGCTGCAGCCTCGCACGTGCAACAGTTTCTTACCATGCAACAGCATCTCGCGAGGGCTACTCATACAACCATTGGCCCCAACAAGTCTATTTTTACCATGGCACTGAGTATGTCCCGACTCCCGAGATCATCTTCAGGGAGCCACACAACAGTGCAGTGTACAGGTGGGCCACTGGGCGCTCTTGAGAAACCTGCACTGAGCACGTGTAGCGATGCAAACTTCGCTAGTGTGCATGTGTTTTGTTGCTCGCTGGCTTTATTTGGCGGTTCATGATTTGCAAAGCAGCGCGTTAGCGCCAAAAATAACCCCTGCTTTAGCGCTGCATGGCCCAGTTCATGATTTGCAAAGCAGCACGTTAGCACCAAAAATAATTGCTGCTTTAGCGTGCTCAATAATCAATTATTATGACTCTATTATTAGCTCGAAAAGGGCAGGGTCTGTTTAGCGCCATTGGTACCAGCACAGATTGTGGTGTCCAGGGTCTGTTTAGCGGCTGGGTGTAGTCCTGACGGCAAGACTTTACATGACATTGACGGCCATGGAAACTGTGTGCTCGTCAATAGATTTGTGGCCCGGCTAGATCTGCACGTTGTTGTTAAGGTCAACCTTTCATATGATATTAATGTTCATGAGTCGACTGGACTGCTTGCATGGCGGCACAAGTTTGCAGCAGCGAGGAGAATATATAGCCAAAAGCAATGGTAGCTGTTATGGATTGCTAATGGAGGTAGATGGTGACCAGCCGCCATTAAGGTCTCTGCCGCGAACTCAGGCCTCCCTGTGGGGCCGTGTTTCTGGTTATAGATCATACTACATTATGTGAGTGGTAAAGCTGCATGAGCCCCGTCACCCCGAGTTAATCGTCATGCACTTTCCAAGGCTAGTCCATGAAAGATTTTGTTTACTAAGATTCCTTTATTTCATTGCTTTGGGATGCTCATATTAACTAAGAGGTCATACACTCGGATGCAGCAGCTGAGTTATTCACAGTTTGGCATGAGTTTTTGCATCATTTTGATCGTTCTCTATTGCTGTTTTATTCATTCAAAAGCTACACACCTTTGAACAATCTTTGATCAATAGATTGGGCATGTAATTTGTTTCTACCTCAATCATAGCAGGGTCACACCATTTCATGCAAACCATGGCTTTGGTTCTTGATGCATGCTATTGCTCTCGTCAGGATTGATTTGTCATAAATATACTTCACGTAATTTGATGATCATTTCATAATGGTATACTAACATGCTGATGGTTTTCATTAGAGTCATCAATGTAGAGATTGTTGGAGGTTTTACCAAACCATTATCTACCGACTAGTCATTGTCTTCAGGTTTGGCAGATTTTGCACAAAATTAGCGTCTCTGATGCCATGGTACATAAAGCCATGATGGTGATTACTATTTTACAATTTTTATTTGATTTGAAGAAAGAGTCTCTGATGCCATGGTACGTAAAGCCATGATGGTGATTTCTATTTCAAATATTTTCTGAGCGTCTCTAATACCATGGTGAATATCGTGATGCCATGGTATGTAAAGCCATGATGATTACTGCTTCCTCAATGTTTTTATTCGTTGAAAACGTCTGTGATGCCATGTTCTGTAAATCCATGATGGTTATTCCTATTTCAAAGTTTTTCTAAGCGTATCTAATGCCATGGTATGTAAAGCCATGATGATGATTGCTGTCAACTAAGATCTTGGGAGCCCCTTTTATATGTTTACTACATACCGATTTTATATATATATATGTACACATGTGATTACATCGATATTATGTTTGCTTTATTTGTCATCTACACATGTGATTGCATCAGCATTATGTTTGTTTCTATGTCGTCTCCACAGCGACGTCGCGAACCGTCTGTAAGGACAATGTAATGTGGTTATTTTTAACCTTCACGTCTCGATATGTTTTCTTGAGTTGATGTTGTTTACAGGATGAAAGTCACGTCAAGCAGTGTGTACAAGGGCTCAAAGATATTCAAGTTTCTTAAAGATATTGAAGCTTCTCAAAGATATTCGAGAATTCACATCAATTAAACTATATATATAGGGTTGTTAAAGACCCTTGAAAGGGCACATTGTAAAACAAGAGTGATGTAGCTCCTTTGAACATTGTAAATGTACATTTAAATATTTTAATATAACGGTGGGTATATATAGAGCTGTGAGTTTTTCCCTTGAGCCCCCAAGGGTTTTTTCATCCACAGTTAGGGACCTTCATTTGAGTGGGGGTGTTGAGCTATATATAGTGTCTCTATATATAACACCCTGGTCCCCTCTATATAAACTCATCTCGTGTAGTCATTGAACTCACTTTGGGGTTTGCATATGATGGTGTCGTCTCTTTCTCTTCACGTCTACCTGCACTCTCTCCCTCTGGTTCAACATCTATGATCTCAAAAGTTTCTTTTCCTGTAGTAGTATGGAAAATATTATTGTATGCATACTCTACAAGGGGTAAGTACGTATCCCATTGTGATCATTGATCTACTTCTGTAACATAAGTCTTTAGTAGATCGAGTATCATAAGATTGGCTATCTCACTTTGGCCATCTGTTTGTGGGTGCTAGGCCGAAGAGAAATTCAATCTTGTACCTAGATTTTCAAAGTGACCTTTCCAGAAATTACTGGTCATTCTAGGATCTCTATCCGGCATGATGGATTTTGGTAATCCATGGTGTTTGAAAATATGAAATATGAAGATTGTTGCCATTTGGTGTGCCTTAATAGTCTTTTTGATAGAAATAAAGTGTGCTTGCTTGGTAAACCTATCAACTATTGTCCATATTCCCATATTCCCATGGATAGACTTGGGTAATCCAAATATAAAATCCATGGTGAATTGGGGATCGGTAATGTCTGGATTAATCCAAGTTTCTTCCCTCTATCATACTTAGTCTTTTGGCATACCACACATTTTGAAACATACTCTTGTATGTCCACTTTCATGGTAGGCCAATAGAAGTACGTCTCTACTCCTTGAAGAGTAGGTTGAATGCCTCTATGCCCCGCATAGAGCATGGGATTCATACATGACTTTCTCACAAAGGGAGTGGGTAACACATAGCCTATTTCCATGGAGAAGATAACCATCCTACAATGTGAATGGTTCCTCTTTCTTCCCCAAAGAAAGGGCTGATACTACATCTTTAAAGTCAGGGTCAGTAGCATACTCATCTATCATAGAAGATAGATCATTGTGAGTTGCTATAGACACCACATTGACTTTTGGTCATTGTGAAAGTGCATCGGCCACTTGATTGTGCTTACCAGCAATGTGAGAAATATTAAAATAAAACTGCGAAAGAAAGCTTGGTTTGCGTCATGAAGTACTTGAGACTTTGGTTTAGGATTTTTTCTCCTTAGCAGTCCATGAATACTTAATGTTCTTCTTTGTTAAGTCATGTAATGGTCCTTCTATTTGAGAAAATTTTGCTATATAGCGTCTGTAGTATGCACACATACCAATATTGCTTCTTAGCTCATGTAGATTCCTTGGATTAGGCCATGCTTTTATTACCTCTAACTTCGATGGATCCATATAGATACCATCTTGAGAGATAGTGTCACCTAAGTATTGAATATCTTGGAGGAAAAAAAACTTTTCTTTTGGTTAAGAATGTTCTCCCTCAATGCTTGAAAAATCACTTGGAGACGTTGCTTGTGTTCCTCCAAGGACTTGGAGTAGATGATGATATCATCAAAGAACACTCCAGTGAACTTGCAGTAGGGTCTAAATATTTTCTCCATCAAGCGATTGAATGTGGCTGGTGAATTGGTCAAGCCAAAGGCATGACTAGGTATTCATAAAGACCAAAAATTGTACAAAACACGGTCTTTAGGATATCTTCATCCACTATCCTTATTTGATGATAGCCACTTTTAAGGTCAATCCTACTGAAGTAGGTAGAGCCTTGTAGCTTATCAATGAAAACATCTTGGAATCCATTCAGAAAAGTAGAAAAGTCTAACTCTTCTTGATTCCTATCATTTTCATTTAATAAATCATTAGCACCATTAGTGGATTCTTTGACAAAATTCATGTATGCAAAAATCGAGCTTTTCATTGACTTATCAAAAGCTGGTGAATTTACAAGTGGTATAGTACGACCAGACTCATTGGCATCTATATACATGTTCTTTCCCCTGTAGGTGAAGTAGATCCTCCTTTCAGGGAACTTCATGTTGGCAGCCATGCGATGAAACCATGGCACCCCTAGGATAGCATCCTCATGTTGGAGAGGAGAGATGAAAAAGTCTTCTTTGTCAACATAGCTTTGGACATGAAGCCTCAACTTACCAATAAATGGAGTAACGGAGGCTTGCTGTCCCTTGAAAGATGTGTGAGCCATTACAATATCTCCCATCTCGAAAGCTTGAATGCCCAGCTTGGTGCCCAACTCCGTTGATATGAAGTTGTGAGTAGATCTAGGGTCAAACAAGATCAAGGCATCATGCTCCCTTACCTTTTCCCAAGAATAGGAGAGAGGTGATCCTTTGCAATGAGCATCTTTTTTTGGAGCTTCGACGGTGGAAGCCCTAGGTGTCTCATTGCGAGCATTTTTCTTGGGGCAAGAATGATAGCCATGTCCTTGCACCCCACACTTAAAACACTTATGGTCCTTGCGAGAAGCTTCAAGATCTTCATGAGAGAGTTTTTTTTTACCTTTCTAAACACCCTTCTCCTTAGACCTATTGTTGTTGTTGTTGCTATTGTAGGAAGTGCGCTGGGAAGAATTTTGGGCATTGGTTTTCCCCTTTGCATCATTTTTGTCTTTGTTTTCCATGGGTTTGACATTTCGTCTAGCCCCTTGTTGGAAATTGATGCAGGAAGAAACCATGGTGTGGTGGATTACTTCAGTGATAGAACCACGCCATTGGTAGTTGACATACTTGGCCATTTCTTCTGGTAATCCCACACAAAATTATTGCTTTTTCTTGGCGATGTCTATCTTTTGGAAGAGAGCAGACTTGAGACTCATGTGAGAGAAGCTTTAAACTGTGACATTCGGTAAGTACTTAGTCCTTTGCATCGCTTGCAAGGAATTGCTTCATGATGGAAAATCGTAGAGTTTTCCATGTCTTTGGGGCTTCACTGCTACTGCAAAGGCTAGCCCACCATTGACGAGCTGATTTTTGGAAGTGCATAGCTATAGGGCGTAGCTTGGAGAACTCTGTGAAGCCCTCGTCTCCAAAGGCCACATCAAATTGCTGGATGAAGGCCAGTACTTTGTTGGTGGCACCAAAGGTTCCATCATAGGTGATAAAAGAGATACTCTTTCCTCCCTCTTTGAACTTCTTGAGCTTTTTTTATCTTTGCCATGCAGGGTATGATTTGCAATGTCCTCCCCTCTTGTATTTTCGAGGAGAATAGCCATAGCTTTCGTCGAGAGAGGAGGAAGGTGAAGAAGAAGGAGAAGAGGGTGACTTTTGGAGTGGCGAGGAGAAGGACTGTGTGTTGACCGTTTCCTCATGGGAAGAGTTGGCAATCATATAGACCGCCATCTTCGTGGAGCCACATCTTCAAAGGAACTTAGGGATTCATTACTTTATTGTTCTTTATTTTAACAACCTTATCATCCAATTTTTCTACGTTGTGTTTGTGGCACCAAATCATAAGACAAAAAGCCAAAAGCATGCATGTGATCAATAGATGGCTTTATTTTCATGCCATGCTTCATAAATACTCAAGATTCATAGACAGCAAAGATTTTGTAGAACACCTGTTAAGTACATAAGTGGCACAGATGATATCCTTGAGCCAAAACAAATGTGTCCAAGCTTGAATTTTGACCATCCATCGTGCCATTTTAGTAAGTGACCTATTTCTCCTTTTAGCACACCATTTTGTTGAGGTGTATACGACATTGTACATTGGTGTTTTATTCCACGACTAGCTAAAATTGCATTGAACTCATAAGACATATACTCCCCCCCTCAATTTGAGTGGAGGGTGCCCATAGTACATTTAGAGACATTTTTAGCCATAGACAAAAATTTATTGAACCACATAAACACTTCCAAATTGACTTTAAGCAGATACACCCATGCATGCTTGGATTAATCAACAATGAAATTCATGAAGTAAAGGTAATTATCCAAGGATAGAGTTTGCATAGGCCCACACTCATGCTGCAATCAGCATCTAGCCCTAATTGAACCATCTTTTGGAAACTTTGAACACTGCATCTTACCCAAAATAGAGCCTTCACAAACATGCATCATTAGTGCTTCAAGAGGTGGCAAGGAAGAAACCATATCAGACTTCTACAAATGCAGCAAATTGGCAAAATTCAAACGCCCAAAATGTGCATGCCAAAGTCTTGTATTTGAAATAGACTTTGAATCCACAACTACATTTGTAAATTTTTTCTCTCACTTGTCACTTATAAGTGCAGTCTATACTCAAAGCCTATGTTGCATCTACATGAGTATCACAATCTCCTTTCAGAGAAGAGTCTACAATCGATGCACTTGTAGTGGACCTAGCCCCTTTCTTCTTCGCCTATTTTGCCTTCAATTTTGGACACTTCTTGTTCAAGTGATCATTAGCCTTACAATAATGGCAGTGCATCTTCTTTTTTCCCTTTTTACTTGAATTCCCAGATAAAGTGCTGCCAATAGAAGCATTAGAAACAATTGGTTTTCCACTCATTAAAGAATCATGAGAAGTGGTCACATTGATGAACCACTTTTTCTTGTATAGCAGAAAAAAAATCCTATTCAACTACACATTGTTTAGCCCTTTTCTTTATTGAAAGTGACTCTTGCAATAACAATGTGCATAATGCATCAAACTTGAAAACATCAAGATTTCCTTGGGTCATAATTCTCCATGTACTAGCAAAAGTCTTGTAAGAATCAATATCAAGAACATTTTGCACAAGGTAACTATCAAAAATGACTTCGCCTGCAAAAAAGAGTTGCTCATTAACATCCTTGATACTAGCAAGGAAAGTTTCCATGTCATCTTCCTCATGCATAATTTTTTATTCGAGTTCTTTACATAGAAATGCAATTTTAGCCTCATTGCGACTTGCATAAAGACCAATTAAAATATCCCAAGCATATTTTGAAAATTTAGCTAAACGAATGTAAGGAGTAATAGTAAGCTTCATAGATAATGCATGAGCCTATGCATCTGTAACATCCCAACGAGCTTGCTCAGTCGTAGGCAAAATAGCTCTAGCAGTAGCAATCCTGCCACCAAAACCTGCAACATCCTCAACATCACATGTATCCACAAAACTAGGATGTACATCAATTCTCTGTTAGGTGTAGTTAGGGAGGATGGTGGTGTGCAAGAAGATCCATGGTGATAGAGGAGATTGAACGAGAGAGAGAGAGAGAGAGAGAGAGAGAGAGAGAGAGAGAGAGAGAGAGAGAGAGAGAGAAGGAGTCGATACAATTAAATCACGCTATGTATATAATTTCTTTGTAAACCCTTACAATATAAAGCAAAGGTTTGTCATGCACACTTTTAAAAGAAGTGTAGTTCATATGCATGCTCCAAGGGAGATGTTCCCACGGGTATATTGACAAGGGCTTGAACCCAAAAATCCCCCCCTCAAGCCCAAAATAGACAGACCACTCTCATAATACCTTGAGTTTTTGGTGTACTCGTCAACCGTGAGTTTTAGGTTCTCTCACAGCCAAGGATTTTGGTGTATCAATAACCTGGTGCTATGATAGTAAACCCCCCTTGAACAGATAGGGCATAGGTTGAATAATTAGCTACCAAAAGGTGGAGTTTTTGGTTCACTACCAAACCTTGGGTTTAAGGTGTACCCACTAGCCTCATGAGAAACGAAACAAAAATAAGACTATAACAAAAAACTAATAATTTGGGAGGTCTTACCACTCATGTGTGGTAGTGTCTATAGCACGTACAATTTATTTTGATTAGGAGAAACATCATTGTCAACAAGAAATCTTGAGATTCTGTGTCTCCATCAATCACATGAATCTGATTTTTACCCTTTTGAAAACATTTATTTGAAGGATGATTTGTTTTACCACAGTGAACACAAGGATTCTTCTTTAAACAGTCCTTTGTCTGGTGATTGGTGTGCCCACAAATGGCACAAGATTTGGTACCAATGGATGGTTGAGATGAAGCTGAGGTAGAAGCACAATTAGTGACTGCATAGGCACTGAGAGTACCAGAAGAACTGATTGGGGATACTACACGGGAGACTCTATATGCACTAGGAATAATGGGAGAATTGATACGGGATACCCTTCTTTCTTCTTCTTGCAATGAATTGATGATACCATCGAAGGAGGGCATCGGATATTTTTCTTTTAGAAAAATAATAATTTGATGGAATTTATCAGGAAAATGTTTTAACAGAACAGCTATGAGACCTTCTTCTAGCACTAGGGCTTTGACATAAACAAGTTGAGTTTTAATAATTTGATGGAATTTATCAGGAAAATGTTTTAACAGAACAGCTATGAGACCTTCTTCTAGCACTAGGGCTTCGACATAAACAAGTTGAGTTTTAATACTCTTCAGTCGGTTAACTAGAGATGTAATGTTTTCATCAGGATGCATAGCAAGAGAGTATAACTCCATCTTTAGACTCATCACTGAATACTTAGCTTTAGCACCAAAAACCTTCTCTAGCATTATCTAGGCAGCACTAGAAGATTGCACGTCATCCAAGTAGTGAATAAAATTATCTTTGAGAGTTGTCAAAATAATACCTAATGCTTGCTCGTCCTTGCGTTGTTTCTCGGAAGATAGTGCTCTCGTAATTGCAGCGGATGTGCCGGCTTCGTATGTTGATAGAGGCTTGATGACGCTCTAAAGATACTTTCACATCTGATATCCCTTCACTTTGATTTTCCAGGTGTGGAAGCCGGATCCATTAAACTTATCCATTTTTTATGCCATATTAAAGCCTTCAACAAATTTGGTAATGAGGGTGATCGTTGTTGGTTATTGTATTGGCTTTGTCTTCGTCTTCGTGTTGCTTATGTAGCTAAAAAATGAGCATGTTCATATGCTATTAGAAGAAATGCAATAATGCCAAGAACACATTTTGATACGATGTTGTGCTCTCACCGGCTAAGGAGAGATATGCTTGTCAGAATCTTGTCAGTAGTTTGGACTTGATATACTGCAAGTGGAGTATCGATGGTATGTGTGACTGCCCTCTTGCTTAAAGGGTTAAATTAAACTGGACACTTTTAATAAAGTGTGAAAGGAAATAAAAATGGCGAGCTCTGTCTCAGATGATAGCCGATGATGTTTCTTCACATATGTTTTATGGTTTGTTTTGGTAATTCTATTTCAAATTTTTTATGTGCATAAACTTATATGGGGGTATATGGTTAGTCAACTCGAACTGTATGGGTAAATATGAGAATAAGGTGGATTTCTTATTGTTTCACACTTATTTGCATAATTTTCATATGGAAGAAGTGATGTGATAAGATGTTAGTCTATGTTATGGTTTTGTGCTTGATGCATTGTTTTGAGTTTGAATACTTCCATTCGCATGTTATGCACACACCTGAAAATAACAAAAAGCTACTTTTCACATATAGTTGATGTTGTTTCATGTACTTGATCAAAGTGGTGGGGATGTTTTTCATTAGGGCTAAGTGGATTTTATATTATGTATGGGACCTCATGGATGGATGTGGATGCCTTATGTACATGTATATACTACTTTCCACCCTTGTAGGTCAAAACTATGCTCTATGTGCTAAGGGGTGAGGTGAGGTCATAATGCTCTATGTGCTATTAGAGGGATTTTGGCATGTCTATTTGCATGCAATGGGCTCCCCAAACGGCATCCCATTGCACGAAAATAGGCATACAAAAACCTTTCTAATATGCCATTTGGCCCCTCTATTAGAGGGGTTTTTGCATGTCTATTTGCATACAATGGGCAGCCCATTGCATGCAAATAAGAATTACAAAACCTCTCTAGCAGAGGGGCCAAACGATAGATCAAAACCCCTTTAATAGAGGGGCCAAACATCCCAAAACCCCTAGTTTTGGGTATGATTTTGATCCCTTTATTAGAGGGGTTTAGGCATGCAATGGGCTGCCATTTGGGGGGGCCATTGCATGCAAATAGCCATACCAAAACCTCTCTAATAGAGGGGCCAAATGGTAGCCCAAAACCCCTCTAATAGAGGGGCCAAAATCATCCCAAAACCCCTAGTTCTAGGTATGATTTTGGCCCCTCTATTAGAGGGGTTTTGGCATGTCTATTTGCATGAAATGGGCTGCCATTTGGGGGGGTCATGGCGTTTGGCCCCTCGATTAGAGGGGTTTTGGCATGTTTGTTTGTATGCAATGGGCCATCCGTTTAGTATGTTTAGGTTGTATTTGAGTTTTCTTTTCTCTTTTTTTCAGTTGTGACATGGTCGGGCAAGACGAAGACTTCTTCTGCTCTTTTAGGACAACCGTGGGTTCCTCTTCTGGGTATCCTTCTGGGGGCTAGTCCCTATGACCACTCCCCTCCTTGTCCTCATCCTCATTTTGTCCCTATGGATCTCCAGATAGCCTCATTCTTGCGCATGCAGTAAGAGAATGAGCGAGCTTCGCAAGGGATCTTCTCTTCATATACGCCGCCACATCAGGTGTCCCAATATGGGATTTCCCCCTCACCCTTGTCCATGCTCTTGGAGGCCCCCACTACCTTTCATTCACCCTTTCCCTTGGCACCCCCCACTACATTTCCTTCACCCTATCCCTCGGTCCACGCTACTACATTTCCTTCACCATTTTTCTTGGCACCCTCTTCTACAATTCCCTCGCATCAACCCTCCCCGCTTCGACCGTAAGACCATCCTAGCCCTCGTGGTCGTTGATCTTCTTTAGGGTAGAGCGAGCAACGTAGTTTGCGTGGCACTCGGAGACAAGGAGAGTCCATTGACAACCAACGGAGACGAGGATCTGGGGGAGGCTCTTGTTTTGATTCTTTCTTTGGAGGAGGTGGGGGAGGATCGTCCATTGACTTGCCAACTCCGGCGTATAGTTTTGATGTGGACTTTCTAGATGCCGATGATGATGGACTATACTATAGGTGTCATCAAGACAACTCCCTGAACTTAGCACAAACAATGGCAAGCGCTTCCATAATCACTTAAAGAGATTGATCCACTCTACCTACACTAATTGCTTCATCGACTGGGAGCAACAAGATCCTTAGTACCTATAGTATATTGTTGATACATTGCGGCTGCGGTTTCCTAATCCCTAGGGCCAATATTTCACCACGCATTGGATGGAAGGTTTTATCAAGAACTTCCTTCATAATAAACGGTCCATTGTTCGCAAGGCCGCTAAACCACAACGCCAACACCCCAATCTCCAAAAAAGGGGTGCCAATATTGTTACCATATACATGTGGTAGTGATGTGTGTGAACACACTAGGACCGCCGGGGCATTTTTTCCCTCTTTAGGAGGTTTTTGCCCCCGTGCATTGTATATACGCCCATCACTCTAGGGCTATCTATCTTTCCATTGCACACTAAGTAACACACTCTCTATTGTGTGACTTGAGCTTCCTTTGTCTTCTCCAAGCTGTGTGTGTTTCTCTGCAACCCTAATTCCAACAATTGGTATCAGAGCAGGTCACGTCCTCTTGGGCTTAGTCGCCAGCTACTCCATCACACGCCTACTCACCTTCTCCGATTTTAGTGAGCTTTGGCGAGCGTTCGCAGGTCAACAAAAATTTTGGGCTCATTTCGGCCTCCGTTTCCACTACAGGCAGTATTGCACAGGCTATTTCGTCATTTTGTGCAGAATTGCTATCAGTGCCGTTTTTTGCATAATAGGTGTCTTACAGTCTTGTACGGTTTGTGCTATATAGCACAGGTTGTTCCCGCTTCTTTTCTCCTATTTTCGGGTAGTTTTCACATCAGGTGCTGCATTTACCATGGCTAACAACAACAACACAGATGTGTTCAAGATGTTTGCTGCTGAGGATAGGTTGGATGGGGACAACTACCCTATGTGGGCTTATATGATGCAATATGTTCTTGTGTCAAAGGGTGTCTGGAACATTGTGCAGGGCATTGATGTACGTCCTGGTTCTGAGGATGTAGGCGATGTTGAGGATGTTGCAGGTCTTGCTGCAAGGATTGCAGCTGTTAGAGTTGTTTTGCCTACGGCAGAACAAGCTCGTTGGGATGTTAAGGATGCGCAGGCTCATGCATTGATTGCGTTGTATGTGAAGCGCACCATTGTTCCTCACATCCGTTCTGCAAAATCTCCAAAACAGGCTTGGGATATTCTAGCACGTCTTTATGCAAACCGCAATGAGGCTAAAATTGCTTTGCTGCATAAAGAGCTGGAGTCAAAGATTATGCATGAGGATCATGATATGGACACTTTCCTTGCTAGTGTCAAGGATATCAATGAGCAGCTTATTTCTTTAGGTGAAGTCATTTCAGACAGTTCCCTTGTGCAGACGGTTCTCGATGCCTTACCAGATTCCTACCAGACATTTTCTAGTACTTGGAGACTGATGACCCAAGGAAATCCTGAAGTTGTCAAGTTTGATGCATTATGCACATTGCTGTTGCAAGAGTCACTTTCTAGAAAAAACAGGACTAGGCAGCGTGCAGTTGAACAGGCCTTAATTGCTTCTCAAAGAAAGGGTGGTAATAGTAATGCAGCCACTTCTTATGGTTCTGCTACGAGTGGCAAAAATTATGTTCCTAATGCTCTTGCTGGCAGTACTTCGTCTTGCAATTCTGGTGATAAGGGCAAAAAGAAGATGCGTTGCCATTATTGTAAAGCCAATGATCACTTGATCAAGTCGTGTCCTAAGTTGAAGGCCAAAGAGGCTAAGAAGAAAGAGGGTGGTTCCACTGCAAATGCTGGTTCCACTACAAATGCAGCCATTGTTGAGTCTTCTGTGAAAGGAGACTGTGTTGCTGATGTTGATGCAGAATGGGCTTTTAGCGCAGAGTGCACTTACAATCTTGCTATCCATGATGCATGCTTGTCAGTTGCTACAGATTCACATGTATGGTATTTTGACAGTGGTGCTACAAAGCACATTACCTCACATAGTGAATTGTTTACCTCTCTCGAGTCTGTCCCTCATGGGAATTCAGTCACTTGTGCCAACAACGCCTCTTATCTAGTTCAGGGAGTTGGAAAGATTGTGCTCACTGCTGCTAATGGCAGTTCCTTCACACTTGTTGATGCACTTTATGTACCTGGGATCAAGAAGAATCTCTTATCTGTATCCGCACTTGCTAGACTTGGACTTGTAGTCAAATTTGTGGATGAGGGATGTACAGTTCATGATCTCAATTTTGGTGATGAAATTTTTGTACCTGGGCTTCTGTGCCGTGGGATGTATAAGCTCACTTTGTATGACAAGTGTGGACAAAATTTTGCAAATGCTGTTGCAGATTCAAGGGCTATTTCAAATGCAAAACTTTGGCATGCACGTTTTGGTCATCTGAATTTTGCCAGTTTGCTGCGTTTGCAGAAATCTGATATGGTTGCTTCTTTGCCGCCTCTTCAAGCACTTGTCAAACATGTTTGTGAAGGCTGTATTTTGGGTAAGATGCAGCGTTCTAAGTTTCCAAAGGATGGTTCAGTTAGGGCCACATGCAGGTTGCAGCTTGTGCATAGTGATGTTTGTGGGCCCATGCAAACTCCGTCCTTGGGCAATTACCTGTACTTCGTGACTTTCATTGATGATTACTCCAAGCATGCATGGGTATTTCCGCTTAAAGCGAAGTCCAAAGTCTTTATGTGCTTCAAACAATTTCTGGCTATGGTTGAAAATGTCTCGAAATGTACTATGGGCACCCTCCGTTCAGATCAAGGGGGGGGGGGGGTATATGTCTCATGAATTTAATGCATTTCTGGCTACTCGTGGGATAAAACACCAATGTACAGTGCCTTATACACCTCAGAAAAATGGTGTTGCTGAGAGGAAAAACAGGTCACTGATGGAAATGACAGGATGTATGGTCAAAAGTCAAGCTTTACCGCATTCTTTTTGGCTTGAGGCCATCATGTGTGCCACTTATGTACTTAACAGGTGTCCTACGAAAGCTTTGCAGTCTATTACTCCATATGAAGCATGGCATGATAGAAAACCTTCTATTGAGCACATGCGTGTTTTTGGCTGTTTGGCATATGCTTTGGTGCCACAAGTGCAGCGCAGAAAATTGGATGATAAGGCTGTCAAATGTATTTTTGTTGGTTATAGTGCTGAAAGCAAAGGTTACGGGTTGTATCATCCGCAAGCAAAACGTATTTTGGTTTCTCGGGATATAGGGTTTGTGGAAGATTCTGTTCAGCCCTTGCTGTCATCTACTAGAGACAGTAATGTAAGCTCACAGGACATTTATGACACTTTGTTGCCTCTTTTTAGTGGTGGAAATACGAATGTAAGTTCCAATGAGGTAAATGTACAGCCTATGGGGGTTTCTGAAAATGTTTTAGATCAGCCTATTAATGATGCAGATGTACATGATGTACTTGATGAGGAAAGGGCTGAAAATGAGCAGGCTAGAGCTATGCCAAAATGGTTGGTGCACACTTTGCATGACAGTAAATTGGATGCACCTTTGTCTAGTCGTACTCGTTCAGGCTCTCGCCATGCATCTTATGCATCAAATTGTTATGCTTTGGCTGTGTCTAGTTTACATGATGTTGAGGAGCCTCTGTCTTTTGATGAAGCACAGAATTCAGAAAATTGGATGGCTGCCATGCAATCAGAATATGATGCACTTACAGAAAATGACACATGGACTTTATGTGATTTGCCTCCTGGCAAAAAAGCCATTGGTACAAAGTGGGTTTACAAGTTGAAATGCAAACCGGATGGTGAGATCGATCACCATAAGGCTCAACTTGTTGCAAAGGGTTATGCACAGCAAAAAGGCATAGATTATGAAGAGAATTTTGCTCCCACTTGTCGTATGACTACTGTGCGTTTTCTATGTGCATTGGCAGCTCATTTTGGTTGGGATGTACATCAATCAGACATTGTTACTGCTTTCTTGAATGGTGACATATTTGAGGAAGTTTATGTAACGCAGCCTCGCGGTTTTGTCATAAAAGGACAAGAGGACAAAGTGTGCAAATGTAACAAGGCTTTGTATGGGTTGAAGCAATCTCCTCGTGCTTGGTATGAGAAAGATGACACTCATTTGGTCAAACAAGGCTTTCGTAACAGTCCAACAGAAAGCACATTGTATGTAAAGCGTGAGGGTGATGTATTTCTCATCGTGGTTCTTTATGTTGATGATTTGCTGATCACTGGACCAAATGAGAGACATATTGCTGAATTTAAGGCTGATTTGAATGCTACTTTCAAGATGAAAGATTTGGGGCTATTGCATCATTACTTGGGTATACAGTTTAAGCAGTGTGATGGTGGTATTGCCTTGTGTCAGAAAAGTTACATAGAGACATTGCTATGTAAGTTTGGGCTTGAGGATTGCAAACCTATTGCCACTCCCATGGAAACAGGTTTGAAGTTGAGTCTACATGATGCTGGCGATTCTGTTGATGTCACTCTTTACCAAACTGTTGTTGGCTGCCTCATTTATGTATGCAACACGAGGCCAGATATTCAGTTTGCAGTCTCACAGGTCAGCAGATTTATGCATAGCCGAGGGTCTAAGCATTGGCAGGCTATCAAGAGGATTTTCCTCTACCTCAATGGCACTTTACATCTTGGCTTGTTTTATCCCAAGGGGGGATCATTGCCACCAGACTTACATGATTTTTCGGACTCAGATTGGGCTGGTTGTTTTGACACGCGAGTGTCCACAAGTGGTTTTTGTTTCATGCTTGGGAGTTCACGTATATCATGGTTGAGCAAGAAGCAACCTACTGTGGCCACTTCGAGTTGTGAAGCTGAGTACAGGGCAGTCTTCACAACTACGATTGAGTGTGTATGGCTTAGACGCCTTATGGCTGATTTGGGTGTTGGACAGGACACTGCCAACACTATCTACACTGACAGTCAGAGCGCATTGGCAGTTGCGAGGAACCCAATTTTTCATGCTCGCACAAAGCACATTGAGGTGCATTACCACTATGTCAGGGAGAGGCTCTTAGCAGGAGAGATCAGCTTGGCTTATGTGCCAACACAGGACAACCTTGCAAATCTTTTCACAAAGGCATTGTCTCGTGAGAAGCTTGAAGCTTTCCGCAAAGCTTTGGGCTTACTCCCCTTTGTGGACTGATCCTGTCCTCAGGGCATGGCACTTCCCTTTACTCATGTGCCAGCTCTCGTTCACCGCATCACTCCAGGGGGGATTTGTTACCATATACATGTGGTAGTGATGTGTGTGAACACACTAGGACCGCCGGGGCATTTTTTCCCTCTTTAGGAGATTTTTTCCCCCGTGCATTGTATATACGCCCATCACTCTAGGGCTATCTATCTTTCCATTGCACACTAAGTAACACACTCTCTATTGTGTGCCTTGAGCTTCCTTTGTCTTCTCCAAGCTGTGTGTGTTTCTCTGCAACCCTAATTCCAACAAATATGCATGATGCAGAGTGGGAGTTTTCCCTCCAAGAGAAGGATAGTGGAGTCGACCATCCTCAGTAGCAAGGTTAGGACAACAAGATCTTTATTTGAACCATAATCTTGATTTAAACTTACTCTTGGTCACGCGTTCAAAACGTTAGTAAGTTAGTAACACTCATTGTCACCCTAGGGGATGTAGCGAGGATGACAAGGGTGGCTAGGGTGACGATGAGTGTTACTAACTTACTAACACAATCCCCTCACATTTTGAATGCCCGACCAAGAGCCCTTGTAAATATTTCACTTTTTTTTTGGATGCCCGGCTAAAAGGCCTTGTATACATTTTGCAAACTCTCGATATCAAAAAAAAGAATTTCTTCAATAAATTGTTTTTAAGTTTCTTGTGTTTCAAAAATTGTATGATATTGTTAAATCTTAAATAATAAATAAATGTGATATCTATGTTAAAAAAAATAATCCAAGGATCTTTGGATGATGTAAAGTCTTTAGATATAGGGATTTGAATCATCCGCGATCCTTGGATATTTTTTTCTAATAAATTTCATGAAGGGTATGATCACGGCTATCACACTGGCTATGGATGCGGCAATCATAAAATGCATACCCGCGCTTATACCGTCAATGATTTCCGCGAGCTCACAGCCTTGCTAATAGTCGCGGTGATATCCGTGTGTCCAATCCTTTCTCTCTCCAGAAATGCTTGTTGATGCGCAGCTAATCTAGAAGCATTCATCCCCCTTTCTTATAGTGTCACACATACAATTCAAGGCCTTCCAATGATTCCACTATATGATCGTCAAGCAAGAGATGTGACAACTGACAACGATGGGTTTGAGTTTGATAGTAACATGATCCAAGAGACACTACCGAACTTGCCATGGATGCTAGATTCCCTTGGAGCACCATTTTGACCTAGTCTACTAATGTGCCATTGAAATGTCCGCTAATGTTTGTGCTATTGTAAACAGGTGGTTGTTGTGTACCTTCACAAAGGCTAGGGATGCAGTTTTGGATTGTCTTGCAGGTTGTGGTGGCTGGGCAATGGAGTGTGAGCATCGACAACAACATTGCATCAACATTGATCGGGATAAGAAATTGTTTTTGGCACGTATTCAATCGCAGCATGATGGTCTAGGATCAACTCTTCATGTGGGGAAGTTATCACTTAGAGCATAGTTGCAGCCACCCAGGTCTCCTTTAGGACATCACTAATTGTCATTTGTGTCATTTTCTCCTCCTCCGAGTAGACCTTGAGCTATAGTTCAAGGTTGGCCAAGCCATGGTCAATCGCTCTATCGGCCACTATTTTCCACACTAACCATGGGGTCCCCACCTGCACATGCTCTAGTAGCACAACCCCCACCACACGATTTGTGGCCATCGGGAACCTAAATCCCAACTTTTATTGATTACTCCATGCGAACCTATTCTCTATGTAATGGCACACCAAAAATTACTGGTTAGTCATACTATGTTTCATTTTTTATGAGCACCATGTCCTATGTGTTTGCCATTATGTTTTGTTTTTTTGTAGTTATGCTTAATTTTTGAAGGCAAGTCAATCGATGGTGGTTAATCTTTTAGTGAGATTTTTTTCTTTGTAATACTTTATGTGACAATAGTATGGACGACATGGTGTAACTGACCTTTGAAGTAAAGACGCTTGGGATTTTTTTATAAATAGCTAAAAGAACACTAGTTTCATTTATTCAATTACTCGCAAGTTTCTCCAATTAAATATCTATTTTCTAAAGTTATTCCTTTAGTTTTCTCTCATTCACATATTTACCATGCCTAGGGAAAATCACTTACAATGCGATGAGCGTGCTCAACCACCCCCGCGTGTTTTGACCCCATCAACAATGTGCATGTCAATTACATTGTCAACAATGTATATGCTATGAATGTTGTATGCACAACACAGAGTGTACACAACTACATGGACGCTCTCCGTGAAGTCAATGAGGCCACAAGCTCCATATTCAATGCCATTCAAGACCTTGATTTCAATGCACATCCAATCAAAGGAGATATTGAGTAAGTTCTCGCACTAACCAACAATGCAAACATGGTTTGGGGGGAACATGGTTTTTGCACCCCACAGGAGTGTGCATCCCTTTGAATGACACGTGGAGGCTTGGGTAGAAGTGTGGATGGCATACATTGTTGCGCAAGGACAAGCCAATAGAGTCAATAGCAGCAACAACAACTAGATCTCACCTTTCCTCACTAATGTTAGAGAAATAAAACCTTGACATCATATTAGCATATTGTATTGTTTTGTTTTGGTCCATATATATCTTATCATAGTTTTTGTTTTAAGTTGTATACTTTAAACCTTTTAATATTATTCTTTTTTTTTTAATTGGAGTCTTCAAATGCTATTCAAAATTGAATTTAATTATTATGGAGTATTAATCGTTGAAATTAATTTGTTGCAAACATTTTCTATGCATGTTTCATTGTCCGATTGATGGCTTATCATGTTGCATGGTGTATATCATGATGTTTGAAAAGAGTGTGTGTACTCTACTATGGGTATATTTTTCGTGTTTGTATAAAAATGTGCATGTTTATGAGTGCACATAAGTGTGAAAAAATAGAAGTACACTTATCACATTGGTTGTTAAGCTTGCTGCCCAACATATATTACAACATTTGAGAAGACTATGTGCTTGTATGAGAGATTTAAAATTTATGAATTCTTGATCGAGGAGTGTTTAGCTGTGTGTGTGTGTGTGTGTGTGTGTGTGTGTGTGTGTGTGTGTGTGAGAGAGAGAGAGAGAGAGAGAGAGAGAGAGAGAGAGAGAGAGATGGAAATACCTTAAACCCATCTATCAGTCTTGGGTGGTAGAATGGTTGAACAGTTTATCCATTTTTTAAAACACACATACAAACATTGGAAAAGTACACACACACCTGAGAGAGAGAGAGAGAGAGAGAGAGGGGGGGGAGGGGGGGAGAGGCTGACAGAGGATCAAGAGAGAGAATAAAGTTGAGAAGATAGGAAAAGAATCTTTTTGAAATCTGCTTGCGAGATTCCAAAAAAGCGCTCGCCAAAAAATTACGTCCCTTGTTTTGCAACTGGTGTTTTAAGTAGGTTTTCAACCCAACTTACGGAATCTCATTAGAAGGCAAGCATGTATGTTCTAAAGTATATTGAAAGTACTTTGGACCATGGAAGTTTCTGTAGTTATTGTGACTCTGATTGGGTAGGGGAGATTGTGATTTTAGAAATTCAATTTTTAAATCTTATTTCTCACTTGGTTTTGGAGTGTTTTCTTGGATTAGAAAGTAGCAACCAACTATCACTCTTTCTTCAATAAAAGGAAAGTACAAAACCGCTTGTTTGGTATCTTGCCAAGTAGTTTGGCTCATCACAGTTATCATGGACTTAGGTGTTATTATTGATTCAACAGAAACACTTCAATGTGACAGCCAAAGTTGCATGGCAATTGTGATGATATTGTAGAGCTAGAGTATTGTTCTATTGAATATGACTATGCAAATATCTTTCCCAAAGATCTTAGGAAAGACCAACTACTTTTACACCTTCATTGATTTTCATTTGGCTAGTGAACAAAATGAAACATCTTTTGATGCTCATTGAGGGGAGGTGTTAATATACCTCCAATGCCCACCTGTCAGCTTTTCCCACCATCATGTATGTTTCATAGTTTGGCTCCCATATGAGAAGAATCCAATTCACATATATCTGGTGAGTTGTAGGTTACATGTTGATGAGGTCTTTCTTTGTGAGACTCTGGATGGTACAAAGCTAATTTAAAAATTTGACCTTGGGGTCTTAGTCGTGATGATGAGTAGCCTTTGGTGGGGGGGGCGTCTAGTGGGTGAGTGGCCCCCCACATAGGGGTTTGTTGTGGGCACCACCAGAAGAAATATTCCCTATGATACTAGGACATATTTACATGCCATTAGTACTATGGCTAGTTATTGGTGGCCATCACTGGCTAGTGATTGGTGGCCATGGATAGTGGGTTAGCATAGTCAATACCACACGTGCCACACACACACACACACACTTATCTACCACCCACCTATAGCTCTATAGAAGGATGCCATCTCCCACGAACCATGGAATACTACATTAAAGGATTAAAACCCCTTGAACTCCTAACTGCCAGCTCTAATTTTCTATATCTCCATCTAAACTCTACCTTGAGAGCACATGGGTGGATGACACCATCATTTTGTAATAGTGCTAATATAAATTTTGATTTTCCATTGATCTACTTTGCATTGTATCCCTCTCTAATATCCTTGCTATAAGATCCTATTTTGCTCTACATTTCTTACAACCACTTGATCCCACACAATATTTGGTGCTTTTACTTAGTCATTTATGGCTTCAAACTATTGGTGTGCCTAGTCTTGATAGCATAAATTCATGGTTTTCTTGTTTCAATTAGTTGGAAATTGTAAAACTCTCTTTTGTGATTGTATTATATCATCTATGAACTCTATTTCATTCTCTACCATTCTCTCTCCCTCTATTTCCATAGATGCATTGTACACATATGCTCACTCTCCAATTAGTTATTTCTCTTGAGTACACATTCATTTGTGTTTATTAAGGGTAGCTCTAGTTGCTAGGTATCTCTCCATATATTGTGGCCCATGGCTTAAGCTCCATGCTATGCCGAGTGCTCAAAACTCCTCCCTTATATGTTATTTCTTCCGCACTCTAATGTATATTGAAATAATTTCTATATTGATGAAAAAGTATAAATTGTATAATTCTTGGATAGACACATGGAGAGGGAATCTCTCAATAGCTAACACATAACTATCACATCCTAATTGCAAAGGGTAGATCGCTATGCTAGACTTAATGATCTCTCTCTCTCTCTCTCTCTCTCTCTCTCTCTCTCTCTCTCTCTCTCTCTCTCTCTCTCTCTCTCTCTCTCTCTCTCTCTCTCTGCACACTAAGTTGAATCATAACTCTTTTAATTAGTTGCTACTCAATTTTTAGTTATCTTTAGTATTGGTCATTGGGCATGTCATACTACCACTATGATTGCCAATGATTAACAATAATTGAATCAAGTATTAGGTTGTTTCTGTTATTTATATTTATTCAATTTTCTTGAGTTTGTGTACATCACGATAATTTCTTCCCTTTGTTGAGTATAATTATTTTTTCTTGAGAGTGTTAATTGAGAAATTCATGTGTGCATAGACATTTTCACAACCTTTAGATTGCACTAATTTATTCCTTTTTTGGATCAATAATTGAGTGCCAACACCTTGATTAAATCCTTGTCTTTTATGATTGACTTCTTTGTTAACATCTTGTTTGAGTGTGTGTTGTGTGTGTGTGTGTGTGTGTGTGTGTGTGTGTGTGTGTGTGTGTGTGTGTGTGAGAGAGAGAGAGAGAGAGAGAGAGAGAGAGATCAAATTGAGTGAGTGAAGTGTCACCTTGAAGACAAAATCACTTGCAATTTGGTTAAGTGTATTTGTGTGTGTGTGTGTGTGTGTGCACAATGGTAGGAACCACAATCTAATCACACAAGAAAAATAAGAGCCCTTTTCTCTTTTTCATTAATGCTTGGTGTGATAAGATCTAGAAAAAGTGTTGTTTAGTGGGATCACTCCCCCTGTTTGAAGTTGCTCATCATGCTTTAATATACCACTGTCCACAAAAATTCAATTGGCTCATCAAATGCCAATATTGGTTAACTATCTGCACCATTATCATAAGCATCGGTCACTTCTCCCACCACTGAGTCACCTATCACATAGGGGAATCTCCTCTTAATCCGACAATACCACAACAGGGTTTTTTAAAACCTTTAAGACCTCCTAAAGGGATTTAATCTCGTACATATATTGACTTCTTCTCGCACTCCTTGTTTTGTAGCTACCCTGCATGATCACACCCTCTGGCTCCATCTCTTGAAGTACTTGTGTGCTAACAATGGATACCAACTTGTTTCACTTGACATGGTGCCTCATTGGCTCCCTCTTGCTCCCCATTCTCTACCTCGTGTTGCACGTCCTACACGTTCCCATACACAAGCCTTGTTTTTTCATTTTGGCAGAATCAAAAATTCAATCTCAGCGTCCCATGACATAAATCCCTTGGCTCTAGCGCTTGGCTCCCCTAAATAGCCAAGCAAGCCCATAGTCACATAGCACAAATCTCCTAGCTTCACACACCCAAAGCACTAAGACATTTCTCAACCCACATTGAATATCTAAAGCACATCAAGCATTCAGGCATAAGGATAAGACCCCACAAATTCCTAAGGATTATTTTGAGCACATTCAGACCATTAAACCTCACGGTCTCATGCCTACCAAGGGCTTGCTCCCATGCACTCTGGCTTGTGAATCTCAAGCCATCACCTATCTCAAGCCATCACCTAAGCATTGGTTCCCACCGGTTGACAGCTATAAGTCTTAGTAAATCCTCAAAGGGGAGTATCCCATGAAGCTCAAGCCTCTAGGATTTGCAGTTAGGTCCAAAATCGATAAGAGAGTTCTTCAAAGAGATGATTCCATGGAAAAATCTCCACAAAGCCCAAGCACCCAAAGGAAACCCGAAGCAATGTATGTCTTATCCAATCTTGAGATTACCCAAGTAACCCCAAGCCATGCAAAAGGACTTTTCTAATTAAGGTGTTCCCTTGTTGCAACAAGAAGCGGTATGCAACTAGCATGTGTTTCTTTTTTCAAGGAAAATCTAAGAACCAAAAGAATCTTAGAGATTCTAAAGGCAAAGTAAATGTTACACAAGAAGAAGAAAAAGAAGAAGAAGGGGAAAAAGACATTGCCTACTATGAGGATGTAGATCGGAGGGGGCGAGCCTTTTATGTAGGGGATGAGACACACACACACACACAAGCCCCCTTTACACAAAGGGCATAGTAGACACATGTTAGCTCCCTAGCCTAGTTGCATCCAAGGTGCATTCAAATCCTATTGGATGTCCATAGAGGTGGACCAATGAGAATTAGGCTAGAGTAAATTTAGTTTAAGTCATTTAAAAACACTTGATAAAAGAACCGATAGAAATTAAGCTCTCTAGAAGACTATTGGACAGTCTCCCAAGGGATCCAATGATCATTCAACAACCCAATGGCTTGCCTGATTCCTATTGGCCAACAGACTAAGAGGTCCAATGAGAGTTTAATTGCATTATTTAAATACCTAACGCTCTCACAAAAGGGGAAAGGGGGACACAAGTCACAAGGATATCACTTATGCTTCTTAATTATCATTGTCTAAGCTTTGTAGGGTCCAATGGGATTCCAACATGTGCAATAAGCAAGAGGGGTCGACCAAGAGAGAGAGGGGGCTGATTTTTGCAAAGCATTATCACACAAACTCACACAAGCTCATGTGTGATGTAAAGAAGACTATCTGTCCTTCTCAAGTTTTAATGGAAAGCTCGTCATCTACTCCAAGCTTGTGAGAAGGGAGTCGTACACCAACAAATCTTGGCTTTGTGATGCAAATCCAACCAAGAGCCAATCTCTAATGCATGCTCATCTCCTCTACCATGCTGATTACTAAGCTATGCTAAGATATTAAGAGTGATTATTTGAGGAGACATACTTATTTCTCATAAGAATACTCCTTCTTCCTCTCGATCTACTCTCATACCCCACTAGCTCTCACCATCTTCGAAGGTGTGTGAGGTCTTGGGTTTGAGACCGTGAGGGAACTGATGTTGTGTTTTCAAGTTTAAGCTTGGTTCTTGAAGCTTCCATCTTCATTGCACCAGAAAGTTATTGAAGGAACACAAAGTATTGTATTGTAAAATGTCTCCCTTGATGGGGGAAACCTATAATACAAAGCCTTTTGGAGGGGGGACCACCGGCTCCATGTAAATCCGGTCCTCAACTGTTGTCAATAGCTTAATTTCTCTCTCTTTTTGAAATAGTTTTCATGCCTATCTAGCTAGGTGTTATGTTTTTTTGTTGCTCTCTCCATTGAAGCACTCTTGCTATGCTCATTAGGAAGCTATCCTAATGAAATTCTCACTATGTCTATGTTATTTTGTGCTACACACAAGTTACTAGACCATTAAATGTTACATTGGTATCAGAGCACAAGGTTTCTCTTTTCTTGCTCAAGAAGAGAGGTCCTCAAACTAACTATAAATGGTTGGTATTATTAATTACAATTGAGTAAGTAGAATAGGGATTTTCTAGCCTTGCAACACGCCTGCTTCGTGCACATAATAAGGCATCACTGTCGAGAGCTATGGTCTTAATAGTGGAGGCGTACGGGGCTTGCCTACGGCTTAACCATTATTGAGCTATTAGAAGCCTGATAGGAGCCGGTATTGTTTTGGTGATGAAAGACCCTCTCTTCTGTTCCTTGCAATAAATGATATCCAAGCCACAGGTACAGGAGCTTGAGTGATTTTCTAAAGGGGTTAAGAGGAGTAGCAACTAGGGCTTGAAGTGCCAAAGTACGTTTAAAATTTTTACACTTAAAAGTTGTTAGAATGGCTCACAATAGTAAAGAGAGTGAGATTAATGTTGATAGCTTTGATTTTGCTAATGAACATGCTATTAATGGTACCCATATGCTTGTTAATTACCTTGTTTCTAGGCTTCAACAAGCCATGGGAAATCCATCCCTCCAAAGTGAAGTGCAATGGCAGCTATGTGCTCATGGGATTCTCCAAACTCCCCACCAAGAAGAGAGAGTACCTAGGAAGCCTCCTTGTGAGACTTCCAAAAGAGGCCTCTCTCCGATAAGGGAAGAAGAAGATGATCCGTACGAAGGGCTCAAAAATCTACTGTATGACGCCGCATCTCCTTCCCAAAGGAGAACTCAAGTTTCAATGGTAGAGCCCCTGCCGAAAGAACAAGAAATAAGTGAAGTCTCCTGCCACCTCGGCGGCGGAGATGGCTCCACGAAGACGACGGGCAAAACGCTCTACAACACCCCCTAAACAGAGAAGACCATCGCACACTTCTCTCCACACCATAATTCAAAGAGGGATGACAGAAAACAAGAGAAGGAAAAGGGGAGAAAGAGGTTACTTTCTTCTCCATCTTCATCATCCTCTTCCTTTTATGAAGAAAGTGATGGTGTAGACAAGGAGGAACAAGGGAAGAAAAAGGCGAGAAAGAGGTCACCCTCTTCTCCATCCTCCTCAAATTCTTCCTCTTATGAAGAAAGTGATGGTGCAGCTTTCGAACCACCAAAAAGAAGAGGCCATAGGAAATCCTATGCCACGTGGAAGAGGTCGTCCAAGCTCAAAAAGTTAAAAGAGGGACGAAAGAACATCTCTTTCCTTACCTACGATGGCACCTTTGGAGCCTACACCAACAATCATCTACTCGAAGCCTGTGAGAAGGGAGAACTACACCAACAACTCTTGGCTTTGTGATGCAAATCCAACCAAGAGGCAAGCTCCAATGCATGCTCATCTCCTCTAGCATGCTAATTATTCAGCTATGCTAAGCTATTAAGAGTGATTATGTGAGGAGACATAATTCTTTCTCCTAAGAATACTTCTTCTTCCTCTCGATCTACTCTCATACCCCGCTAGCTCTCACAATCTTTGAAGGTGTGTGAGGTCTTGGGTCTGAGACAGTGAGGGAATTTATGTTGTGTTTTCAAGTGTAAGCTTGGTGCTTGAATCTTCCATCTTCATTGCACCAGCAAGTTATTGAAGGAACGCAAAGTATTGTATTGTAAAATGTCTCCCTTGATGGGGGAAACCTATAATACAAAGCCTTTGGGAGGCGGGACCGGCTCCATGTAAATCCGGTCCTCAACATTTGTCGATACTTTAATTTCTCTCTTTTTTGAAATATTGTTCATGCCTATCTAACTAGGTGTTATGCTTTTTTGTTGCTCTCTCCGTCCAAGCACTCTATCTATGCTCATTAGGAAGCTATCCTAATGAAATGCTCACTATGTCTATGTTATTTTCCTCTACACACAAGTTACTAGACCATTAAATGTTACAATGAATGATATGTTGTGTGATCCTCCTAGCTCCTTTCATGTCTCAACTTGCCAAAGAGTAGGTAGCTTCAGTTCCTTGGAGACTTGGATCTTTCACTTGCTTTTCACTTAAAAGCGTGAATTGGGGCATGGCCCCTTGACCCCTCCCACAAGAATCCAAGATCCTAACCATGAGCCCAAAGTTCATTGGGTTGTGGATGTTTGCTATGTTGAGAAATTTGTTTATTGTTGTACTTGCTTGCCCACTATGAACCAAAGGTAGCAAGAAGAGGTTCACGATTCTCCCCAGATTTGCACAATTTGAAGGGGGCCTTGAAAGTCTCTTGACTTTTATGTAAAATTTTGAAGGATTTGCATGTGTTTATACCCGATCTTGTATATTTTACTCATCTTCTTTACAGAAATCTCAAAATCTAGTCAAGAGTTTGCAATTTTAGTCGATTAATTAGGTACGTTTTGCACACTTGCTATGGAAAGTTTTTTCTCCCACGATCCTTCTTTGTCTTCCTATGGGAATGAAGCATTCACTCAAGAAGCTCTACCAATTTGGGCAAAGTTAGGCTAACTTAGCCACTTGCTCTCATCCTTTTTGACAACCCTCTCTCATATGATCGCCGATTTCGAGGCAATCAAGAAAATCAACCAAGACTTCTTCCATCATTGGAAATGATGACCTCATAGTGTGTGAAAGCTCCCTAACAAGGTTACTAACTTATGAGAACCTCACAAGAGCCTGCCTACAATGTGTGTGTGTGTGTGTGTGTGTGTGTGTGTGGAGAGAGAGAGAGAGAGAGAGAGAGAGAGAGAGAGAGAGAGAGAGAGAGATTCCATTATCATCTATCGAAGGTCAAATATGACCTATGGGACCAAGAGAAACATATAATGTGGGGTGTGGAGCTGATAAGTGACACTCAATGCTCAAGGATCATGGAAATGAGCATAGAGAGAGAGAGAGAGAGAGAGATTTTGTTATCATATATCGAAGGTTAAATATGACATGTGGGACCAACAAAAAGATATTATGTGGGTGTGGAGCTAATAGTGACTTTCAACGCTCAAGTATTGTGGAAATAAGCATCGCAATTTTGTGTGTGTGTGTTTGTGTGTGTGTGTGTGTGTGTGTGTGTGTGTGTGAGAGAGAGAGAGAGAGAGAGAGAGAGAGAGCTTTTGGGGAACATGGGAATAAAGAGATATTTAAGAGGGGAAAAGCAAGAGAAAGAAGTCAACACCCATAGCTAGCGGGCCTCTGGATGGTAGGCCAAAAATACACTAAACCTCTGATTTTGCAAACATTTCTTGAGGCTTTGAGAGTAGGTGGTTCACCACTCATAAGAGGGCGACAGGGTGGAGAGGACTCCCCTGGCCTTAACACAGTGATTGGGGTGGCTTTTTTCTTGTGCTGTGTTGTGGTGTAATTTACTCAGGCTATGTTGAACAAATACTAATCTCACTTTGATTGGTCATGACAGATTTGTAAGAAGGCATTAGTGCAACAAGCACCCACTTCCCCCTTCTCTCTCCTTCTTACATATATATATTTATGTTTGCTTGATCATTAACGATACACTTCAAAGCAGCCCGAGCACCATCTCTCTCTCTCTCTCTCTCTCTCTCTCTCTCTCTCTCTCTCTCTCTCTCTCTCTCTCTCTCTCTTTCTCTCTCTCGTGTTTTAGTGTGTGAGAGTGTTCCATTGGTGTTAGGGTTAGTGTAAATTCCTTGCTTGTTTGTGGGTTGCTCTAACGATTCTCCTCTTTTGCGTCCTAGTTGATCTTAAACTAGGTGGTGCCCCTTGTGTAGTTGGGATTTGGCTGTGCGTTTCTTGTTTTGGTTTGTGTTGTGTTGTGCCCCAACCCCATTGAGCAGCACGGGAGCCTTGAAGGGTGGCTAGAGGTTGATCTTCTTGTTTCCCGCCCCGGACCGCTTCAAATTGGTGCCCCCACTGAGGAAAACAAGCCGTGTATGTTTTTGTGTAGGATCAACTTTTAGCATAGTCAAGTAGTTTGCATGAATCACGAGAGTTTGTATGATCCTTTCATTCCCATTGCAAGGCAAAAGATACACATAATTGTTAGTACTAAGTTGCAATTTCAACGGGTAATTCGAAGGATTTTAGGTCCTCTTAGGTTAGCCGAGATAAACACTTCGGTAAATCCTTTTATTTTGCCTCTCATTAGGTACGATATTAGCTTGGGCGTCTATATTTTTGTGTTATTTTAAGCATTAGGACATGCATAGGCCATGGATAATGGCCCGGGAATAGAGGTTTTTCCCTTTCATTTTACTCCACACATTAGAATAAACGTTGCAATTAGTAGAAAGATCCATTTTCAACAACGAATGGTGTTCATGTTTGGTGCCCAAAGAGTAGGAGAAATTCTTGCATCACCAAACCCTGTCATTCTACCTCTCATCAACTACCACACTTCTTTGGATGTACATGTGTTCATTTTATTTTAAAATGAAGTGCAACCCGGCAAAATAGTGTGTATTTTTGTTTTTTCTTTGTCCAAGTTGTTACAGGAAACAAAAAACGATCATTTGTTCTAACAGGGAATGTGTGTGCAGTGAAAGTTCAATCCTTAGAGATCTAGCTCTATTACCAATTGGGTTGCAGGAGCAAGTCGTAAGGCGTCTCCCTCATAACAAGAGGGTGGTCAAGTTAAGACGAAAGGTCCTACGCGTGGATTCCATTTTCCTCTTGTTGTTGGGCACTAAGGAAGACCGCGCATTCATCCAACTAGTGTATGCCCTAAGATTGGTAAATAGAGTGAAATTTGGCGTGCATTTCACCATTGAGGAAGACTCTTCAGGAAACTTGCGGCTAGAGTTCATGCTTCATAGACTCACATTTGGTGAATTTTTCCCTCATTTGTGTCTTATTAATAGTCTTCCTTTCGCTTTCAACAAAGGAGATAGGGAGCTATTCATAGCTTGTCTTAATAAAGAGAGCATAGAGAAGATTGCAAATTTGTATAAATTCTCATCCTTCTCTACTTTCTATGACACTTTGTTCATAGAGACATTGTAAATCTCTTTATGCTTTTGAATGATTTAACCATAATCCTAAGGAGTTCTTGTCCAGGAATTTTGTAGCACAAGTGGAGTCTTTAAATCTTGCAAACTTGATTGGACTTGATGAGGATGTTCTTTATGAAATTGTGAGAAGGTTGCCTCACTCCGACTGTGTGGAACTCGAAGGAAAGGAGCTCCTAGTCAATTGCTACTTTCTCACGGCCTTCGACGAGCATGAAGATCTAGTTTTTATACAAACCACTTGTGCGTTGGGAATTGTAGAGCAAGTGCAATTTATCACTTGGGACGTGGTTGCTCTTTTGGATCCAGAAAATGAAGTTCTAGAGATTTCTGTTTATCGCCTTAGCTTTGAAGAATTTCAACCCTTCTTAGAGCTCATCAATAGTCTACCTTTTTGTTTTGATCAAACAAATCGAGACCTCATTGAATCTTGGATAGCTGAGAAAGAAAACCTAGAGTGGTATTTTCTTGCTTCTTCATTTGCAGGCGAGTGGTTCTAAATCTCTATTGTATCCCTTATTGTAACTCGTGTTGTAATCTTTCATAATAATGGAGAGCCAACGCCAAATTTTTGGATATCCTCTTTTCTTTGGAGAGCCTCGAGAGGATGCAGAATTATTTTTAGCAAATTTCAAGATGTCTTGCTGTATCAAGAGGATAGTAACCGATCAAGAACGTGTAGAAATGTTTGAGGTGGTCCTTAGGAAAGATGCTACTACTTGGTTTGACTCTTTGCCCGAGGAAATTAAGGGGAATTACACAGAAGTTTTGAATCGTTTTAAGAGATACTTCTTTGATCCCCAAAACACTCAAAAACTATGGCAAGACATTGTTTCTCATAAGCAAAAAGACTTAGTAACTACTACTTGTACAAGCAAGAGTTTCTACGTCTTTGGGCTCTATGGATACGAAATGTTGCTAACCCTGGTGATGGTGCAGAATTTTTAAAGAAGGAGAGGTTCATAGCTAGACTCTTTCCTGACCTTAAGGTAAAAGTTGAGGCGGGTGCACCTGCTACTTTTGATGCAGCGGAAACTAGGGCCGCTGAGAAGTATAGGAAACTCAAGTGCTTAAGGGGAGAGGTTCCAATAGAAGGTCTTAGACCCAAAGGTAAGTCACAAGCATCAACATCTAGGGAGCTTCCTGAGGTAACGGCTGAAGTGATTGAGAAGTTAAATGAATCTTTAAGCAGCCTGTCAATTCACCTTGCACAAGCTGTAGTTCCAAAGGGACAAGCAAAGAAGTCTGAAGAGTGAGACCCACGACCTAGGAGAGTCTTGCAATGTTGGAATTGCGGTGAGTCTAGACATGGGATGTATAATTTTCCTTGGCCTCGTGGGGAGCCAGGAAGACCTAACTTGAATTACCCAATGATGAATGCAAGTGAAGGAACTAGTCAGCAACCACGGCTTATACAAGGGACAAATGGAGCAAGACCACATCCACAAGGAGTGGAAGGAGTTCCACCTTTGCCAGACCCAAACGTGCATGTGGTAGAGGTGACAAATTCAAGAGAGGTTGACATGGAAGAAAATGGCATTAAGCGTGGCCGAGGGAAAGGTAAGGAGAAAGAAGGAGTTACATCACAAAGTGACCATGGACGAGAAAAGAAGGCAAAGGAGACCAAGGAGGCTAAGAGGACTCGAAGTCGTATCAACCTCCAAGACTTCCCTCTTGGACATGGAATGGCTCCATACAACCTGTTGGAAGACATGAGAGGTAAGGGTCCTGATATCTCATGGCCTCAATTTCTTGCATTATGTCCACAAGTTAGGAGGGATTTAACAAGGCCAATTAGCACTAGGAGAAAGGTGAAAGAGAGTGTGCCTGTTGTAAAAATTGAACAAGCTGAAATGAATGAGGACATTACACCTGTGCTAGATTGTTACATAAAAGGGAGATTGGTTAGGAAAGGTCTAGTGGATAGGGGTGCACAAATTTGCATCATGACAGAGGGACTCATGCAAAAACTAGGCATGCACATCCATGAGACACCTGAAACTAAGGTCAAGATGGCAAACAATAGCAAGGCTAGGTGCGTAGGCATTTGTAAAAATGTTTTTGTGGAGGCCTTTGGCATTAAGAAGGCAGTGGATTTCTATGTCATGTCTACCAAAGGAAATGGTTACCCATTTATCCTAGGGAGACCATGGCTAATGAAAATGCGAGCTTTGCAGGATTGGGAGAGTGGAAAGCTAATTTGCAGGAACGACAATCATAAGAAGGTTTTCTTTGACATGAAGGAGCAACGCCAAGAGGAGCTCCATGAAGAATCATCTCAAAGTGAGACGGAAGAAGGTTGGACCGATAGCACTTCAGAAGAAGAAAGTAGCGGTAGCATTACTGAAGAGGAGTCTTCCATCGAAGTCATGGGGGTAAGGTTTAAGCCAAGCAACCAAGAGACCTCTTGTCAAGGCTTGGAGGAGGTAGGTCCTCAAGAGAACGAAGGTGTTCAAGATGAAGGGATGCTGGAAGGTATGCTATCAACAACACTTACAAAGGATGAAAGAGAGGAGTTCAAATGTGTGCTAAGGAAGTTTTCTAGGCTTTTTGCTAAAGACTACACCGACGTGCGTGGGGTAGATGTTCTTCAACACAAGATTGAGTTAAAGCCTGAGGCCACACCTAAAGCTCAGAAGCTACGAAGGCTAGGAGTTATAAAGGAGCAGGCTCTACTCAAGGAGGTAAGAAAGCTTCTAGCAGCAGGTTTCATTTATTCAGTGGAGAATTCAGAGTGGGTCTCTCCTGTTGTTGTCACTCCTAAGAAAAATGGCAAGTGGAGGGTGTGTGTGGATTACCGTCCCCTCAATGAGGCAACAAAAAGAGATCACTTTCCCCTCCCATTCCAAGATGAGATACTAAATGAGGTAGCTGGTCATGAGAAGTACACTGTGTGCAATGGTTACTCAGGTTACTTTCAAATAGGGATTGCATTGGAGGATCAATTGAAAACAACCTTTATCACTCCTTGGGGTTGTTATGCTTTTAGAGTCATGCCATTTGGTCTGACAAATGCTCCTGCAACATTCCAACGTTTCATGAATATGGTGTTTCAAGCATTCTTTGGAAAGTCAATTAGGGTGTTCATTGATGATTTCTGTATTTATAGCTCAAAATCATTGCATCTACAAAGGGTAGAAGAAGGTTTAAAGAAGCTCTACGACATGGGAGGTCAACTCAACCCCGACAAGTGCCATATAGGTGAGGATGAAGTAATCTTGCTTGGTCATAAAGTTTCTTACAAAGGCATTGAAGTGGATCCTTCAAAGGCAAAGACTCTTATTGAGCTACCATCACCCACGAGTCTTAAGGAGGTCATCTCATTCATTCAAAAGGTGAAGTATATGTCACGCTTCATTCACTTAGCCTCGGAGTTACTTCACCCTTTGCAAAAGTTGACACAACAAGTAGAATTTGCATGGTCTGATGAGCTTGAAGAGTACTTTTGTAACATTAAAGCCATTTTGTCAGAGCTACCAACACTCATGCCTCCTTGTTGGGAGTACACATTCTTTGTTAGCTCTAGTGCTGGGAAAGAAACAGTTGGTGCAGTTTTGTTACAACAAGATCCCTATAGTACCAGGATGCGGCCCATCTACTTTGCTAGTAGGGTCATGAATGCTTTAGAGAGAGGCTACACGGAGGTAGAACTCATGATGCTTTCTGTCATGTTTGCGATAAGGAAGTTTAGATCCTACTTGCTCCCAAAACCTTTTGTAATCCTCACCGCAGAGAATTTGTTCCCTTGGGTGTCATCTCAAATGAATCTTACTACTAGGATCTCAAAGTGGATTATGGAGTTGCAAGAGTTCCAATACTCTTTCAAGGTAGAAGATAGTGTGAGTGCACAATTGGCAGGGATTCTCACTTATAGGGTGCATGAAAAGGAGATTAAGGTGCCTGAAGTAAAGACCCTACCATTGCCACCACCAAAAAGTATTCCTAATGCTTTTACCTTGTTCTTTGATGGAGCTTTTCGTCGAGCCACAGGAAAAGCAAGGGGAGGGCTAGTGTTGCTCAACCCAAGTGGAGAGGTGGTCATGAAAGAGAAGTTCAATCTACCAAGTTCAGCTAGCAACAATGAAGCAGAATATGACACACTACTTCATGGTTTAAAAATATGCATTGGCCATGGTATACAACGTCTCATGGTAAAAGGGGATGCACTTCTCATTGTGAAGCAGATTTTAGGCATTTGGGCATGCAAAAATGAAAGACTAAGGGCCAAAGTTCATACCATCCGTAGGCTATTTAATCAATTTGAGAATGTGCAATTATATCATATTCCTAGGAAACAAAATGAAGATGCTGATTTACTTGCACAACAAGCCATTGCATGTGTAAAGAAAGAAGTGCAGGTCATCATGGTGGCGGCTGCTGTTAAGCAACCGAGGTACCAGGGATTGGATTCATTGGATCCCATCATTGGCTACATCTTGGAGGGTGAGTTTCCACCAGACTTCACAAAAGCTCAGAAGAGGAGACTCATGAAGAAGGCAAGCATGTATCTCTTCCTAGAAGGCTCCCTCTATCAAAGAGGGAAGGATAAAGTGTGCAGAAGAGTACCAACTATTGCGGAAATTCCAGCCATTCTAAAAGGTTTGCATGAAGAGGCATGTGGTGGTCATTTTTCCCAAGAATTAACTGTGAAGAAGATTTTGCTTGTGGGGTATGTTTGGCCAAGTCTGCATGTGGATGTCCAACATTGGTGTAAAAGTTGTCACAATTGTCAGGTAAATGGGAATAGAAGATTGATTTATGGTCCAAGTCAAATCGTGCTTGCAAATGGACCCTTTGAAAAGTGGGGCATTGATGCTATGGGTCCTCTGCCTAGGACAAAAAATGGTAAACTCTACATTCTAGTGGCTGTAGACTATATGACTAGGTGGGTGGAGGCACAAAGTGTGGCAAAGGTAAATGAGAGGACAGTGAGCAAATTCGTCTACACTCACATTTGTTGTAGATTTGGCACACCTTTGGAGATTGTTTCTGATAATGGTCCAGGGTTTAGAAAGGGATTGCTCACAGAAGTCTGTGAAGAACTTCACATTCTATATCGTCACAGTACACCCTACTATCCCCAATCAAATGGTTTGGTAGAAAAAGCTAATGGTGTCATTGCAAGCATCATTAGAAAGATGGTGAAAAACAAGACAAAGTTGTGGGATGACTTGTTGGATGGTGCCTTGTGGGCGTATCGAACCACATATAGGGAAGCCACGGAGTTCACACCATTTCACTTGGTCTATGGTCAAGAGGCTTTACAGCCAATTAAGCTAAACATTCCAACAATGCGACTTCATGGCAAGTCAGCACAAGATGATCAAGAATCATGGATGGATCGACTTCTTACCTTAGCTGAGCTTGAGTGGAAAAGAGAAGCAGCATACGAGTGCTATAAGAGGAAAGCCACACAGACAAAGGAGAAGCTTGACAAGAAACTGAAGGACAAAGGCATCAATGAAGGAGATCTTGTGCTAAGGTATGACAATCGACTCGATAATCGTTTTGATGCCAAATTTGAAACAAGATGGCAGGGGCCATACATAGTCAAGAAGGCGTTCAATTCAAGTTACTATCAACTTATGGACTTGAATGGGAAATAGCACTCCAGGAAGGTAAACGGCTATCGCTTGAAGCCTTACTTGAGTCGCCTGCTACCAAAGGATCTCTAAAGCTATCACAATCCCTTGTGCCATGGTCTGTGCTATCACACCATATGCATCTGTGCACAAATCCTTCTTTGCTTTGGGATTTTTGTCTTGCAACACAGGTTGTCCTTTCTCTTCAAGCCTTGTTAGTTTTAACTTCATTTCTCGCATGCCCTTAACAAGATCATCAAGCATTGAATTGTCACCTTTTGGACTCAAAACAGTAGGCTTTGGTGGAATATCTGACGTGCTAGCATTCACCATTCACCACCATCTTGTCCCTACGACATTGCCTCTTAGCAAGCAATGACACTGCGTCTTCAACCTCTTTCCACTCAGCGTTTAGACCCTGTTCTGTATTCTTGTTTTCAAGGAGTAGCTCTAGATTTTCTTGGAGCTCATGACCTTCAACTTGAAGGAACAATTCGTTCTTTTCACTATCCAAAGTAGCCCGCTCTGTTCCTGAGAGTTAAGCATAACGCCGTTCAAACTCTCTCAACAGTTCGATGATGGAAAGTCCTTCTTTTGGCTTTGCAACCCATTCCAAGAAGGTCCTTTTTGTAACCCTTTCAAAGTCCTTCATGAATTATTTCTCCTTTAGGGATAATTGGAATTGATCCCAACCTTCTCCATGCTCCTCCCTGATTCCCCTTACATGGTCTCTAATCTCCCGGGCCACAACAAGCTCAAAACTACGAATCGTGTCCACCTTTGTAGCTCCATCTCCTTTACATAACCACGAAGAAACTTTGTGACATATTTCCCTTCAAATTGGTCCATTTTGTTCACAATAGCTTGAAGGGATTTCGTTGCGGATACCTCCCTTCTTTCTGTAGCCTGTTGTTGTTGCATAAACATGGCGAATGCTTGAAACATTTTCATTGTGCCTTGATCAAAACGCATGCCTTGTTGCTCTTGTTGATCCATAGATTTAATTATTTTTAATTAAACCTTTCAAAACAAGTATTTGAACCCCCACCCCAGCTGTTTCGCATCGGGTTCACCAGAAATGTCGGAAAGTGTGCGGTCTAGCTGGGAAGGTGCAAAACCTCTGGCTGTGAGAGTTCGTGATGAAAGTGAGAAACACTTTGTGGAAAGCGTTTGTGGAGAATAACCAACCCTCTTTCTAAGGGTGACAAAAAATCTAAGAGCGTCCGTGATAGCAAAGTCACAAACCCTCTTTCCTATCGTGCTTGGAGTTTGCTTGTTTTCGTAGTCAAGATTATGATGAGAGGATCACCAAATCACATTCAATTTCACTTTAAAAGACCATTTAAAAACACTAAAGTTTCATCCATGAAACCTTAATGCTCATACAAGCACAAATCTCAATCAAAACCCAAACCTCTTTCATGGTATCATGTAGCCTCGCCCCTAATTACATGATCGTAACATCAAACAATTGAAAGGAATACTCACATATAATATATTACTCTTCCTACAAATGCCTCTGCAAATTCATCTACAATTGTCCATATACCCACATTTCTAATTGTAACATTGCTGACGGGTTGCATATCTAGGATAAAGCATAAAGAACCATTTTTCTCTGGAATTGTGAACCACCTGTTTGAATATGGAGCACAAGAAGGCTCCAAAATACCCATCTTGAACTTTTCAGTAAGCAACTAAATGAGTTTTGGCAAATGAGCCTTTGGAACTGGGATATGCCCCAAGTTCCAAGGTACATGAGGGATAGTGAAGATCACCATAGAAGCAACAATGGATGGATCAATACACCCTATCTCATGAGGCTCAAATGCAAAATCTTTTTCATGTTTGGCAAGCATGTCTTCAAAGCATATCTTTTCAGCTTTTGTCAACATGTCCTCGCAACCAACCTTTAACTCCTTCAAAGAATCCTACGTCAACTTGTGTCCAATATTGCTTGGGTCCTTGTTTTGTAGCTACCCTGCATGATCACACCCTCTGGCTCCATCTCTTGAAGTACTTGTGTGCTAACAATGGATACCAACTTGTTTCACTTGACATGGTGCCTCATTGGCTCCCTCTTGCTCCCCATTCTCTACCTCGTGTTACACGTCCTACACGTTCCCATACACAAGCCTTGTTTTTTCATTTTGGCAGAATCAAAATTTCAATCTCAGCGTCCCATGACATAAATCCCTTGGCTCTAGCGCTTGGCTCCCCTAAATAGCCAAGCAAGCCCATAGTCACATAGCACAAATCTCCTAGCTTCACACACCCAAAGCACTAAGACATTTCTCAACCCACATTGAATATCTAAAGCACATCAAGCATTCAGGCATAAGGATAAGACCCCACAAATCCCTAAGGATTATTTTGAGCACATTCAGACCATTAAACCTCACGGTATCATGCCTACCAAGGGCTTGCTCCCATGCACTCTGGCTTGTGAATCTCAAGCCATCACCTAAGCATTGGTTCCCACCGGTTGACAGCTATAAGTCTTAGTAAATCCTCAAAGGGGAGTATCCCATGAAGCTCAAGCCTCTAGGATTTGCAGTTAGGTCCAAAATCGATAAGAGAGTTCTTCAAAGAGATGATTCCATGGAAAAATCTCCACAAAGCCCAAGCACCCAAAGGAAACCCGAAGCAATGTATGTCTTATCCAATCTTGAGATTACCCAAGTAACCCCAAGCCATGCAAAAAGACTTTTCTAATTAAGGTGTTCCCTTGTTGCAACAAGAAGCGGTATGCAACTAGCATGTGTTTCTTTTTTCAAGGAAAATCTAAGAACCAAAAGAATCTTAGAGATTCTAAAGGCAAAGTAAATGTTACACAAGAAGAAGAAAAAGAAGAAGAAGGGGACAAAGACATTGCCTACTATGAGGATGTATAGTAATGGGTTTAAACATTGGCCCCAATTGAAAGTTTGGTGATAAGACCTAGCCTCTTGCATTAGATTCATCACATGAGCCATATGAAGCTACCAAATATAAACCATATTAGAATCCATGATTTTCATGTAAGATTTACCTTACGAGGAAATATGTTGGGGTAAGCCTTTAGCTTACACTCAATATGTGACCTAAAGCCAAGCATATTAGAATCCATGCACCCTTATGTGCATGGATGCAACCTCCTACATAGAATTCAAAGCATATGCTTCTTATGCTATGCACACATGCCATTCATTATAACCACATGCTACTTGTTCTATCCCAAATGTTGTTCTCTCTTTTTTACATATGTTGAACATCGTTTTTAGCATTTATTATCACTGTATATCTTGAGCCTATATATGTCCATATGCTAAACTTGTATTATCACTCAATCTAAGCGGAAATCACTATGTTCGTTTTCAGCATGAATGACATAATAACTAATATCTAATTCTCCTAAATGATTTTCTCATGTTAAATTGATTCTTTAATAGGGGGAAGTACTGGGGAGAAAAAGCTAGAATATTGGTTAGGCTGGCAGATTGGTCACAGTAGGGATCCAAAGGAGGGAAAATAGGGATCCAAAGGGGGGCCATCTGCAAAAGAGAAATGTGCATCAATGGGCTACAAAGACCCTAAGGTTTAACCCATTAAGACTTCCAAAATGCTAAGGTTCCAAAATTCAAAGGTAATGTCCAATGGTCAAGCTTAGGGTAAATTGGATGCTTGTGGGAAGACTGAAAAGTCTTCACACATCCCTAGCTCGGAGGGGGCGAGCCTTTTATGTAGGGGATGAGACACACACACACACACAAGCCCCCTTTACACAAAGGGCATAGTAGACACATGTTAGCTCCCTAACCTAGTTGCCTCAAAGGTGCATTCAAATCCTATTGGATGTCCATAGAGGTGGACCAATGAGAATTAGGCTAGATTAAATTTAGTTTAAGTCATTTAAAAACACTTGATAAAAGAACCAATAGAAATTAAGCTCTCTAGAAGACTATTGGACAGTCTCCCAAGGGATCCAATGATCATTCAACAACCCAATGGCTTGCCTGATTCCTATTGGCCAAAAGACTAAGAGGTCCAATGAGAGTTTAATTGCATTATTTAAATACCTAACGCTCTCACAAAAGGGGAAAGGGGGACACAAGTCACAAGGATATCACTTATGCTTCTTAATTATCATTGTCTAAGCTTTGTAGGGTCCAATGGGATTCCAACATGTGCAATAAGCAAGAGGGGTCGACCAAGAGAGAGAGGGGGCTGATTTTTGCAAAGCATTATCACACAAACTCACACAAGCTCATGTGTGATGTAAAGAAGACTATCTGTCCTTCTCAAGTTTTAATGGAAAGCTCGTCATCTACTCCAAGCTTGTGAGAAGGGAGTCCTACACCAACAACTCTTGGCTTTGTGATGCAAATCCAACCAAGAGCCAATCTCTAATGCATGCTCATCTCCTCTACCATGCTGATTACTAAGCTATGCTCAGTTATTAAGAGTGATTATTTGAGGAGACATACTTATTTCTCATAAGAATACTCCTTCTTCCTCTCGATCTACTCTCATACCCCACTAGCTCTCACCATCTTCGAAGGTGTGTGAGGTCTTGGGTTTGAGACCGTGAGGGAACTGATGTTGTGTTTTCAAGTTTAAGCTTGGTTCTTGAAGCTTCCATCTTCATTGCACCAGAAAGTTATTGAAGGAACACAAAGTATTGTATTGTAAAATGTCTCCCTTGATGGGGGAAACCTATAATACAAAGCCTTTTGGAGGGGGGACCACCGGCTCCATGTAAATCCGGTCCTCAACTGTTGTCAATAGCTTAATTTCTCTCTCTTTTTGAAATAGTTTTCATGCCTATCTAGCTAGGTGTTATGTTTTTTTGTTGCTCTCTCCATTGAAGCACTCTTGCTATGCTCATTAGGAAGCTATCCTAATGAAATGCTCACTATGTCTATGTTATTTTGTGCTACACACAAGTTACTAGACCATTAAATGTTACATTGGTATCAGAGCACAAGGTTTCTCTTTTCTTGCTCAAGAAGAGAGGTCCTCAAACTAACTATAAATGGTTGGTATTATTAATTACAATTGAGTAAGTAGAATAGGGATTTTCTAGCCTTGCAACACGCCTGCTTCGTGCACATAATAAGGCATCACTGTCGAGAGCTATGGTCTTAATAGTGGAGGCGTACGGGGCTTGCCTACGGCTTAACCATTATTGAGCTATTAGAAGCTTGATAGGAGCCGGTATTGTTTTGGTGATGAAAGACCCTCTCTTCTGTTCCTTGCAATTAATGATATCCAAGCCACGGGTACAAGAGCTTGAGTGATTTTCTAAAGGGGTTAAGAGGAGTAGCAACTAGGGCTTGAAGTGCCAAAGTACGCTTAAAATTTTTACACTTAAAAGTTGTTAGAATGGCTCACAATAGTAAAGAGAGTGAGATTAATGTTGATAGCTTTGATTTTGCTAATGAACATGCTATTAATGATACCCATATGCTTGTTAATTACCTTGTTTCTAGGCTTCAACAAGCCATGGGCAATCCATCCCTCCAAAGTGAAGTGCAATGGCAGCTATGTGCTCATGGGATTCTCCAAACTCCCCACCAAGAAGAGAGAGTACCTAGGAAGCCTCTTTGTGAGACTTCCAAAAGAGGCCTCTCTCCGATAAGGGAAGAAGAAGATGATCCGTACGAAGGGCTCAAAAATCTACTGTATGACGCCGCATCTCCTTCCCAAAGGAGAACTCAAGTTTCAATGGTAGAGCCCCTGCCGAAAGAACAAGAAATAAGTGAAGTCTCTTGCCACCTCGGCGGCGGAGATGGCTCCACGAAGACGATAGGCAAAACGCTCTACAACACCCCCTAAACAGAGAAGACCATCGCACACTTCTCTCCACACCATAATTCAAAGAGGGATGACAGAAAACAAGAGAAGGAAAAGGGGAGAAAGAGGTTAATTTCTTCTCCATCTTCTTCGTCCTCTTCCTTTTATGAAGAAAGTGATGGTGTAGACAAGGAGGAACAAGGGAAGAAAAAGGCGAGAAAGAGGTCACCCTCTTCTCCATCCTCCTCAAATTCTTCCTCTTATGAAGAAAGTGATGGTGCAGCTTTCGAACCACCAAAAAGAAGAGGCCATAGGAAATCCTATGCCACGTGGAAGAGGTCGTCCAAGCTCAAAAAGTTAAAAGAGGGACGAAAGAACATCTCTTTCCTTACCTACGATGGCACCTTTGGAGCCTACACCAACAATCATCTACTCAAAGCCTGTGAGAAGGGAGAACTACACCAACAACTCTTGGCTTTGTGATGCAAATCCAACCAAGAGGCAAGCTCCAATGCATGCTCATCTCCTCTAGCATGCTAATTATTCAGCTATGCTAAGCTATTAAGAGTGATTATGTGAGGAGACATAATTCTTTCTCCTAAGAATACTTCTTCTTCCTCTCGATCTACTCTCATACCCCACTAGCTCTCACCATCTTCGAAGGTGTGTAAGGTCTTGGGTTTGAGACCGTGAGGGAACTGATGTTGTGTTTTCAAGTTTAAGCTTGGTTCTTGAAGCTTCCATCTTCATTGCACCAGAAAGTTATTGAAGGAACACAAAGTATTGTATTGTAAAATGTCTCCCTTGATGGGGGAAACCTATAATACAAAGCCTTTTGGAGGGGGGACCACCGGCTCCATGTAAATCCGGTCCTCAACTGTTGTCAATAGCTTAATTTCTCTCTCTTTTTGAAATAGTTTTCATGCCTATCTAGCTAGGTGTTATGTTTTTTTGTTGCTCTCTCCATTGAAGCACTCTTGCTATGCTCATTAGGAAGCTATCCTAATGAAATGCTCACTATGTCTATGTTATTTTGTGCTACACACAAGTTACTAGACCATTAAATGTTACAATGAATGATATGTTGTGTGATCCTCCTAGCTCCTTTCATGTCTCAACTTGCCAAAGAGTAGGTAGCTTCAGTTCCTTGGAGACTTGGATCTTTCACTTGCTTTTCACTTAAAAGCGTGAATTGGGGCATGGCCCCTTGACCCCTCCCACAAGAATCCAAGATCCTAACCATGAGCCCAAAGTTCATTGGGTTGTGGATGTTTGCTATGTTGAGAAATTTGTTTATTGTTGTACTTGCTTGCCCACTATGAACCAAAGGTAGCAAGAAGAGGTTCACGATTCTCCCCAGATTTGCACAATTTGAAGGGGGCCTTGAAAGTCTCTTGACTTTTATGTAAAATTTTGAAGGATTTGCATGTGTTTATACCCGATCTTGTATATTTTACTCATCTTCTTTACAGAAATCTCAAAATCTAGTCAAGAGTTTGCAATTTTAGTCGATTAATTAGGTACGTTTTGCACACTTGCTATGGAAAGTTTTTTCTCCCACGATCCTTCTTTGTCTTCCTATGGGAATGAAGCATTCACTCAAGAAGCTCTACCAATTTGGGCAAAGTTAGGCTAACTTAGCCACTTGCTCTCATCCTTTTTGACAACCCTCTCTCATATGATCGCCGATTTCGAGGCAATCAAGAAAATCAACCAAGACTTCTTCCATCATTGGAAATGATGACCTCATAGTGTGTGAAACCTCCCTAACAAGGTTACAAACTTATGAGAACCTCACAAGAGCCTCCCTACAATGTGTGTGTGTGTGTGTGTGTGTGTGTGTGTGTGGAGAGAGAGAGAGAGAGAGAGAGAGAGAGAGAGAGAGAGAGAGATTCCATTATCATCTATCGAAGGTCAAATATGACCTATGGGACCAAGAGAAACATATAATGTGGGGTGTGGAGCTGATAAGTGACACTCAATGCTCAAGGATCATGGAAATGAGCATAGAGAGAGAGAGAGAGAGAGAGAGAGAGATTTTGTTATCATATATCGAAGGTTAAATATGACCTGTGGGACCAACAAAAAGATATTATGTGGGTGTGGAGCTAATAGTGACTTTCAACGCTCAAGTATTGTGGAAATAAGCATCGCAATTTTGTGTGTGTGTGTTTGTGTGTGTGTGTGTGTGTGTGTGTGTGAGAGAGAGAGAGAGAGAGAGAGAGAGAGCTTTTGGGGAACATGGGAATAAAGAGATATTTAAGAGGGGAAAAGCAAGAGAAAGAAGTCAACACCCATAGCTAGCGGGCCTCTGGATGGTAGGCCAAAAATACACTAAACCTCTGATTTTGCAAACATTTCTTGAGGCTTTGAGAGTAGGTGGTTCACCACTCATGATATCAAATGGTTGATTTTTTGTTACGCATGGCTTTGAGAGTAGGTGGTGCACCACTCATGATATCAAATGGTTGAATTTTTGAACGCAATCTTCAACACCCGGCAAGTCTCTTGATCGATGGCCTTCCAAGAAAAGAACTCCTCACATGGACTATGTCATCATTGCATAGACAACTCTCTTTCTTTAACAATAAATTTTTTTGGGTAATCAAACAGAATTTTCAACCAAGCCATTTGCTCTCCCCAATCTCAAGAAAAAAAAAAACAAAACAAAACAAATTAAGTGCATAAGTGAAGGGTGAGTTTAGGAAATGAAAAGACATATGAAGATGGAAAGTCAAAAAAGCTTTTGTACCCATATAAATAGGTGTTTTTTTTCTCTTTCATTTTTTCTTTAACATTTTCTTCTCTTATATTTAGCGTTTTCTTTGCGCTCTCTCTCTCTCTCTCTCACACACACATACACACACACACCCAATGTTTGATCCATCCTTCCGAGCTAATACTGTTGCAAATCTATGTGCTATATCATTGCGTGTTGTTATGTGTTATAAACTAGCGCATCGTTTTTCTTGTTGTTGAAAGGAATCTTTGAATTAGGAATGCCAAAATGGGTAGTCATCAAAAGGCAGTGTCAATAAAAATTTCCAGATAGGGTAACGATGCACAATGGTAGTATGGTACTCATAATATAAAATGCACTACAAGACTTAGCATAGAAGGAACAATCCCAAGCGACCTATAACTCGGAATGCTTCAGTAGGCCTAACCAGCTAGAAGTCACCGGAGATTATGACGCAGTCGCTGACGGGGCCGACGGTGCCCGCACCAAGGGCGGCCAAGCATACCTGCACGAGGCCAACGCTGAGGCGAGAGTTGCGAATAACGTAGAGGCGGCCGTCGACAGGGAGGGAGACCTGGGCCACCTTGACGTTATTGAAGTAATAGGTTCCTACGCGCAACGTCGCGTCCGTGTCTCCGGGCTCCAACTCCAGCCCCGGCTCTGTAGGGTTGCTGGCGTCCGAGCTCACTATCACCACCTTATCGGAGATGTTGCGCAGGATGACGTTGCCCAGCACGCCTCCGCCTTCCTGCTGCTGCGCCACCAACAGCATGCATAGAAGCACCAGTGACGTCTCCGACCACCCCATCCCCCTCCTCCTCGGCCAGCACGCCATCCCGGCACCTCACAGAATCAACACCTCACAGGCTTATGTAAATATGGGAATCGAGCTCTAGCACTCTCTAGGCCTAGGAGCTGTTGCCCAGCGCTCTTCCCGTTTTATAGAAACACCCCTCCCCCCCCGCCCCCGGCGGCTCAAAAGAAAAAGAAACTTCATCGTGCACCACGTCCCCTCGTGCTCCATGTGACCATTATTTAAAATTAGCTTCATGCACAGAGCCCATCTCCCATTTTCTTGCCAAAATCTAAGGCCAAAAACTAGTCAGTCCACCAGGATTTATACCAAAATCTAGGGTATTTACCACGACTCGTAGTTTAAAGAATAATCAATTTTGGACCTTGAAAATCAAGGTCCAATTATGCAAATATTGCAACTCTGATTTTAGATCTTTAGCTGGGAAATTTACACTACAAACCGGTATATATGAGCACTGCTTCTGCACTTACATATATATTGTAAGGGAAAACTATCAACATACACCCCTCTTATTTCTGGAAATTCCCAAAATACCATTTGTATCTATTTTGGTTGGATTGTTCAACATTTTCTAATCTTTGTTCCTTTTTTAGCAATTGAGATCCGTTTTTGCGTGCTTAGCATGTAATTTGTCATGTAAAAAAAAAAGAAATTATATGTAAAGATAATGAAGCAATTCATCTCCAAAGCCTACATAACCAACTCAAATTCTAGATTTAGCATCTTGTATTGATAGACAATCAGTCTTCTTATGAAAAGCTTCAAATTCTTATTTATATTTAGAGAAATTTAATCTCGCAACCAGGGGTATTTTGGGGAATTTGGAAAATTTGAAGGGCATTTGCGGAATTTATGACAAAATATTGGGGGTATTTTGGGAGTTTCCACAAATTAGAGGGATATTTTGGTAAATTTCCCATATTTTAATGAAAATGAAGACATAATGACTTTCTTACAAATAATGTAAGGTATAATTAAGAGTAGTTTCCAAATCTATACATCCCCTTCATGAGTCCAACGACTAAACAAGAGATCTTTTTTTTTTTCGAACAACAGAGAATGAGCAGGGTGCTTTCGGCTAAATGGAACCGCCCAATTAGCTGATGAATCCTAATGCATTAATCGTTCGAGACGCATTAATCATTCGTCCCCTTATGCAATTTATCCTACCCTTGATCCTAATACACATAGGAGCTCATTGCTCTCATTCACAATATCATTGAATTGTGCCACTACACATTTTCGTTCAAAGACTCCATATGTGTCCCCCACCTTCCCTTAATCGGTGTTTAAAGTAGTGCACGTTGAGGAATGCCTGCAATGCACTTTACATAATCAGCCTCCGACTTTTTTGTTTTTTTTTAATGCCCAATGAAGCTCACGCGTCCTTGGAAGCTCGATATTGCTCATGCGTCACATCTTTCTTTTGAGTTAGCCTAAGTCAATTAGCCTAAGTCAAAAGTATGCGTGGCTTTTGAGGGTGGCGAGGTGTAACCAATGTAAACTCTGAACGTCCTCCCATGTGGACTTAGCAATCTAACCTTTGAACGTATTCCCAAGGTCTCGTCCTTGGCTCTATACAACATAGACTTAAGAAAAAACCAAATTTGCATGCCGACCATTGGCTCTACCGCACTTTCATTAATTAATTAGGAGAGAAGATTCCTTCTACCAGCGAAGAGTAGAAAGGGAAAAGTCCTATGCCACCTCACCCAAACCACCACTGCGAAACGGGACGCCATGGAGATCTCTGCTCTGCACGCATCCATCTTCTCGCTTTTGTTCGTGCGTGCCATACGCCTTGAATACACGGCTAGCCTGGCCTTCGATGGCCTGGACGTGTATCAGAGAGAGAGAGATTGCATCCGAGGCCTGCCCTGCACAATCCATGTGCTACCCTCCTCCAATCTTTGCTACCTATCTCTGTCAAGCCTATGATCTCCTGCTCTCTGCATCATTCCGTACGCTGTCTCCTGCAAGACGCCGTGGTGGCCTTGCCCTGCACTGCACGATATGTGACCACTGACGACCAACTTGGTGTCGACCAACCTAGTGTGTGTCCTCGCCAAATCCAACATCGCGAGCTACGAGCAGGTTGCAATGGCAAATACCTGGAGATGATGCAAGCAGGTCTGCTGTCGGTTTGTCCGTACTCGGCATCGTAGCTGGCATCTCTCTCTCTCTCTCTCTCTCTCTCTCTCTCTCTCTCTCCCCACGTGCCCCCTCCCTCCCCCCTTTTGGCCTCAAGCCCTAACAGATAGCACCTCAAAATCCATTTTGAAACTCTTGACATAATTCAATGAAAATGGTCACTTAACAGGACATAAAAGTGTCCCATTACCAACCTAGTGTTAAGAAAGAGGGAGTATTTTTAGAGAAGGGAGAGTCTCTTTTCTTGAAAGCTAAGCTTTTTCATAGATTAGTGAGAGAACTGTTTGATAAATTGTCACTGTTTGTGTTTATTGTTTGGTAGCTTTTGTTATTGTTTGATAAGTTGTTACTGGTTGATATGAAGAGTTGGTTGATCATGTTTGAAGAATCATTTAAAGAAAAAAATTGTTGAAAGAATATATTTTGTTCCTTGAGGGTAGCAAGATGGTTCCACGGTTAGCAGAGATTAAAATGAGGTTATCAGCTCTCTTATGTTCCTCGTGGGTAGCAGGATACCTCAAAGGTAGCGAGATGCCTTGCGGTTAGCAGCATGCCTTGTGGGTAGTGTGATACCTGATGGTTAGCAAGATGCCTCACAATTAGCGAGATGGAAAGGTTGCACGATTTGTGGTTAGCAAATAAATCCTTCGCAAAAGCTCTATTGGTTAGACAGTGAAAGAAGGCCGCGGGTAGCGAAAAACTCATAAGAAATTGAAAAAGTTCTTTTTGTTGAAATATACGACTGTCTTCATTAGGCCTTGTTTGAATTGTTTTGGTATTGTTTGAAGGGCTATATAAAAGAACCTGTGTCTGGAATTAATTAAGGAACACTGTTTGTATATATAAACAGTGTGATAGTAATTAGAAAAAAAGCCAAAAAGTGTGAGTGTGGGGTGGAATGTGGGGGTTGGCTCAGGTTACCAGTCAAGGATGGGTGGTCTCGATTAGTGAAGAAAATCTCCACTCCCTCTTATTAAGAGAAGAAAAATTAAAGACTCATTGTGCCAAGAGTAAAGAAGTCCCAAATATACGTGTCCCTGGAAGCTATGGATCCGATTAGTTGGAGACTTTTCACAAAATTACTAGATAGTTTAGACTATGTCTCATATCATATTCAGGGTTTATGAATGGCGACCGTGCCTCTTAAACGTGGGAAAAAAGGTATTGTTGATGGACTCTAAATATGTCAATGGTATTTCATCTTTATGTTATAGAAAATAGCTTCCATTTGAACCCTTGATTTATTGACCTGGTGTGTGGTGTATGACCCTTACAACCATGATCACTATGGATAGAGGAATTCTTCTCTTCTGTTGCTTGTATCTCAACTTTGTGGAAACGGAGTAGGGTGTTGTCAATGGAACTTGAGAATAAAGGAAGGTCATCTATCATGTCGCCCCAATCTTCCGAGGTTGGGGACCTCACAATTGGTAGCAAAGTCTAGGTTAAAAAGATTTAATTGGCTACTTCAAGCTTTCTCAAGTGTATGGTTTTTTTAACCCATTATCCGACTCACAGAATTTATATTATGTCGATTAACCTGTACCATAGTTATGGTTGGAACCTCTATTATGTTTTCTCATGGAGCGATCTTTTGTAGACCCCTACATGACATTTTGATGATTTTATGAATAGAAGATTGAGTGTTTTTTCTACAAAGAAATTGTTTGATTGGTTAAGTCGTGAAAGTGAGTTTTTTTGGTGATTGAACGATCCATGACTCGTTAAGTCATGTGATTAGATAACCCATGACTAGTTAAGTCATGTGATTGAGATAAGTCATGATTGGTTAAGTCATGTGACTGAGTTTTGATGGACTAGATAAGTCAAGATTGATTATCGTGTGATTGAGTTTTAATGCATTGGATAAGTAATGATGGGTTAAGTCGTACGATTGAGTTGTTAGTGGACTGGATAAGTTTAAGTTTGGAAAAGACCCTATTGATTTGAGTTATTATAAACATTGATGTATACTCACGGGAATTCTCAAATCACTTCTACATTGGAAACCCCTCAGAACGATGCTATTTACATGGAAGTTCAAGAAGAGTAGCAGGTAGCTTGCTTTTGTCAAGGTTTAAGAGAACCAATTAGCTCGTGATTGGAAGCCCTGAAACCTGCCACTGTAAAAGATGGTTTACTACGAGCCAAACCTTTAATGAAGAAACAAGGGATTACAAGAAGAATTAAACAGAATCAAAGATTCAACGATAGACAACCACAAAGAGCTTATGCCGCCAATGCGCAAGATCCTCCACGCTTGAATGTTTGATGCTTTGAATGTGGAGAGTTGGGACATTATCGGAACTCTTGTCCACGACTGACTAATAAAGCAAAATTAGCAAGTGAAGCAGACTAAGGACACCACCCTTTTGGATATGATGATGGTCGAGCTAGTATTAAATGTAGGAGTACCCTCACTTTTTCTCGAGATGAGGACATTTTGAATACCTAAGTTGGGGAGAGTGTAATGTACCCAATATTTTTCAATAGACTTACTTTGCAAACAGTTAAGGTTCGCATTTTGTTAAGTCATAAAGCGTTCAAACGGAACAATCAGATACAAAATCGGACTCTAGAACTATTAATTATGGACTTTATTCTCTTGAAAACAATAGTTTGATGGAAAACTTAAGCCTCAAGTCTATTTTTAAAGATAAGAGTTGACCCTTAAGAAAGAAGAAATATTTTTAAAAGAGAAGGAGTACTTTTAGGAAAGAGAGAGTATTTTTAGAGAAGTGAGAGTCTCTTTTCTTGGAAACTAAGCTTCTTCTAATATTAGAGAATCGAAATCGGGCATCCGAATGCTTCATGTTCCCACAAAAATAGTAAATAAATAAATTATATAGAGCCACGAACATGCGCAAACTTATCTTTCCTATTCTTAGCTTATGCTTTTGGCTCTTAGGAGCCTATATAAAGGACCCTATTCCCTCACTTTGGACACACACATACATAAATTCTCAGAAGCGGAAGCTCTCTTTCCATAACGTCGGAGCTACCTTCTTTTCCTCAATCTCTCACCCTCAACCTATCTCCATCTCCCGCTCTACCATCATCGTGTTACCCTTCCGATTCTTGAGTTCTCTCTTTTCCTTTTCTCTACTTCGATATGATGGCCCCAAAGCGAGTGACTCGAATCTCCAAGGGTGCTCTTTTCATTCCACCTCCAAGGAAGGTGCAAAAGAATGTATCATCTGCTCCAATCATAGCTCAAGCGGAGGTATTGACTCCACAAGAAGTTCAAGCCATCCAACCTCCAACACGGGAGGTAATTAAACATGTCACTAATCCGGTAAGACAAATTTATAATTTTGCATTGCTATTCATGTTGGCTTGGGAAGTCAAGCATAGAGAATCCCTTAAACCGTCCAAGAAATGTGATTGTATCAAAAGAAACAAGCATATGTTTTCATAGATTAGTGAAAGGACTGTTTGATAAATTATCAATGTTTGTTAAATTATTATTGTTTGATAATTTGTTACTGGTTGATAGGAAGAGTTGTTTGATCATGTTTGAAGAATCATTTAAATAGAAGAATTGTTGAAAGAATAACTTTTGTTCCTCATGGGTAGCGAGATGATTCCACAGTTAGCGAAGATTAAGTTGAGGTTATCGACTCTGTTTTGTTCCCCGCGGATAGTGAGATGCCTAGCAGTTAGCAAGATGCCTCGCGGTTTTCAAGATGCCTCGCGGGTAGCGGGATGCCTAGCAATTAACAACGTGCTTAGCGAGATGGGAAGGTTGCGCAATTCGCGGCTAGCGAATAAATCCTTTGCAAAGGCTCTATTGGTTAGACAGAGAAAGTCCGCGGGTAGCGGCAAACTCATAAGAAATTGGAAAATTTCTTTTTATTGAAATATAGGACTGTCTTCATTAGGCCTTGTTTGAATTGTTTTTGTATTGTTTGAAGGGCTGTACAAAAGAACCTGTGTTTGGAATTAATTAAGGAACATTGTTTGTATATGAAAAACAGTGTGGTAGTAATTAGAAAACAACCTAATAAGTGTGAATGTGGGGGTTGGCTTAGGTTGCCAGTCAAGGATGGGTGGTCTTAATTAGTCAAGAAACTCTCCACTTTGTCTTATGAAGAGAAGTGAAATTAGAGACTCATTGTACCAAGAGTAGAGGAGTCCCAAGTATACGTGCCCTTGAAAGCTATGGATCCGATTAGTCGGATACTTTTCACAAGATTACTAGTTAGTTTAGACTATGTCTCATATCATATTCTGGGGTTTATGAATGGCGGTTGTGCCTCTTAAACGTGGGGAAAAAGGCATTGTTCATGGATTCTAAATATGTCAATGTATTTCATCTATATGTTATAGAAAATAGCTTCCATTTGAACCCTTGATTTATCAACTTGGTCTATGGCGTATGAACCTTACAACCACGATCACTATGGATAGAGAACTTCTTCTCTTCTGTTCCTCGTATCTCTACTTCGTGGAAATGGTGTAGGGTGTCTTCAACGGAACTCTAGAATAAAGAAAGGCCATCTAACCACCGCTAAGCTGAGATCCGCATTGTTTTCTTCTTTCCTCTCATACTTGAGATTTATTTGTATGATTTCTTTGTGTAAATCCTCAACTAGCTTAGATATTAATGCTGTCTTGGCCATACTAGACATTGATTCATCAATGATTGTCCCTTGATCAAAATTTTATGTCATTTTGGTAGTGGTTTCACCGATGGACTCCTTGCACTCACTTTTCTTGATAAGATTAATTTTTGGTGGAGCAGAAGTCTTGATTATTTCTTATGGTCTCTCTTCATGTGTTGTTGTTGGGCTTCTGATTGAGTTAGTAAACCAGCCATCCCAACCTTCAAGACGGTTCACTTTGTATTGTACAGGCTCTTCTTCTTTTTAAGTCCTATTCTTGACCAATCTTCACGGGATTTCCTTGTGTTTTTTGCAAGCCCTCTAACTCATCATCTTCACCTGTTGTCTACTCGTGTGTTTTTGTCTATGCGTTTGGTTCTCTTAAGAAGGAACGTGGTAGTTCTACCGCATCTTGGGCCTCTTCTTGGATGTAGCCTACTGCTAAACAGATCTTGGAGGGTCCTTCTTGCGTGTTCTTTTTTGGTAAGGGGTCCATATGGAACATCCTCCTTCATGCTTTCCAGGGGTCCTTGGCATATCTGTTCTGAATAAAAGCCTACATTAGTGGGTGGGGACTCCATGTGAATTAGGTTTGTAGACACAGGTCTTGGTATTTTGGGTTCTACTTGTTGTGGAGTCTTCTATTGTTTCCCTTGCCTTGTCTGTTCCTCTTCCTGGTAGATGTGATCCATCGTATCTATGACGATGTTGAGATCTAAAGCTTCTTCTTTTATCGTGGTCTCAAGAGGTTGTTGATAGTCCTTTTTTTTTTCTTAGTTCTCTTGCCACAATATCTTCTTCCACCTCATTCAGAGTTTTCATCCTTTTTGGTTCCTCCCCTTTTGCACCTTCTTTCACTGGCCTTTTTTATGACTAGCTGGTTTGTTCTTTAATTTTATCCCTCATCATATCTGATAGGTTTTCGCCATGTTCTTCCTTTCTAGTATTCTCTCTCTCTCTCTTCTCCTTTGAGGAGACTCTATTTGTTTTTTTCCCTCTCCTCTTTGGCTTTTAGCTTTCTTTCTTGCACATCCGTCACTTTTGTTCTCTTTGCTATATCCTCTTGGTGTATGCCAACACTGGATCAAAAACCAACAAGGATAAGATTGAGTTCGAACAAATGAATCCCACTACCCAAGAAAGGAAGCGATTGGAGTAGGTAACCCCTTCATCTCTTACATATTGTGGCTGAGTTGTATTTTAAGCTTTGATGGCCCATCTAGATGTGCTGGTACCTTCTTGGTTTTCGATTGTTGTACTCTTTTTGTCCATCTTATTGAGTTTGGGGCATCTTCTAGTGAGTCTCGCATTTTGATTAAGCAAGCCACAATCTTGGTTAAGAATTTGGCTCCCTCCAGGTGTGTGATGACGGATGGTTTAGCCCACTGCTTTTTCTCAACCGCTACATTGAGCATATAGAATCCCCATTTGGCTAAATCTACAGGCGCATGCTTGTGTTGTGTACTAATCTATGAAATGTTGAGGCAAATATTTTTGTCACGCCTTGTATATTTGGTTTGTCCTGTCAAAGTGGAGATGTTGGTGCACAAAAATATTTTGTCCTTCCTTCTTTGACGCTGCTAAATTGTTGGAAGCTTCATAGTACCAAAATCCTTGTCGGCATAGCCTTGAGGCTTAATTGGTTCTCCCCTTGAAAACTTTGTGATTTCCCCTATAGAATCAAGGGTAATCTCTATCGTGATATTTTTCCATTGGATAGAATGGGATAAGGATTTATATATGTCACGTGTCTTCTCTTCTCTAATGTGAACTTCAATCCCTCACATTGCACTACATGGTTCTCACAACAAAAGTTTTGAGAGGTCCATTGCGTTTTTCTCATCAAGATCTATGTGTGGATATGTACATTGTAAGCATCACACAAAAAACGGGCATCGACTTCTACGACTTTCCAGGTGTTATTTCTCTCTATTTGAGTGTCATTTTTCGATTCTCTCAATTGCACTAAATTCCCCACATTTAGGAGAACCTAGTAGGCACATTTGAAATCCAAAAAGTCAACATGTATTTAGATGCCAGAAGAAAATTGAATTTTTCTCCTTGTGTCAACTTTAGTAGAAAGATGTGAGTGTATTTTATTTGTGAGAAGTCTAGAAGATTTTGAAAAATCTATAGTGTAGCACAAACTTGTAAGAAATGAGATAGAAAATAAGGCCAAGAAATTTTGCACTCATAGAGGAGGAGAATCTATTTCAAATGAATCTATCAACTATTGTAACAAGCATTACATCAAGAATCACCTTATTATAGTATATTCACCACATTAGAACGAACTTGTGGAACATTGCAAATGGTGTATAGTAGAGATGGCAGGATGCATACTCAAAGACAAGAGATATGCCAAATTCCTTTTGGACTAAAGCAATAAATACAACAACTCATGAAAGGTACACAAAGGCTTTGGAAGGAAGGACACCTCAAGAAACCTATTTTGTTAAGAAACATTTGATTTTACATTTTAGAAGTTTTGGGTGTTTCTGCCATGCACGTGTTCCTGATTTCAAAATAGCAAAGCAAGAAGCCAAAAGCAAGAAGTGTGTCTTTGTGAAGATCCCCAGCCATATAGATTCTATGATCCAAAGGCAAAGAAGATACTCACTAGTTGTGATGTGGTATTTGAAACAGGGCTACATTTAGTGGAGAAAATAGGTCTGTCCACTTTCTCATCAAGCAAAGAAAGAATCTAGTTAGTGCGAGACCCAAGTCAGGTAAAAATAGAAGAGCAAAACTTGTTTGATGATGACAACTCAAACAAAACTAGAAAACTTGTTGTAGAATCATAGGAGAAGCCACTATCAAAGTGGGCTCAATAGGTATTTGATGATTGAAATTCTCATGTTAACAATCCTCATGAAGAAGAGGATGGTTTGCGAAGGTCAAAGAGAATAGAGGAGCAAAAACTAGCCTCCCAACATATCATCAACATAACTCTAAGGACTATAATTTTGAGCTCTATAAAAGATGAAACCTCATCCAAAGTGAAAAGATGTGATACAGTGTAAGATCCTCAATCTTTTGAGTCTCTTTGAAAAATAAGAAAAATAGACTCCAATATCCAGTCTGTAAAATTTTGGTTTAGTATGTTTGTTTGGTGTTGTTCAAAGGTTTTAAAATGAAAAGCAAGATTATTTTCATGTTTGAGTGGGTCAAATGGGCGTTTGGTTTAGTTTTGAAAAATTCATCTTTTAAATTTTTTAATGTTTTTTTAACTTTTCGATGTTTTTTTGCAAAAAGCAAGGCCAGATCTTCAATCTATGAGTAACAAGGATGCTACGGTTTAATTTCATGAAAATTTACTTGTGGATAGTTTTTACTTTATTTTTAGGGCTTTCTATGATTTTTACTCCTTTTTAGTGAAAAGCGAGTCCGCTCTCATGTTCCATGGATAAGGGGAACTCGTGATTCAATTTTAGAAAATTTGTTGTTTTTTTGTCTTTTATGATTTTTGGCATTTTTGAAAAGCAATGTGCTTTTTAGGATGACCTAAACATAAAAATATTATTTTTAGTCACTATCTATCAACAAGTATAAAAACGACTATCCGATGAAGAAACGAGATTAAGCGATATTTTTACAGGAATTATTTTCATAAAAAGGGACCCTGTTAATATACCAAGTAATAAAGGAGAGTCATAATTATTTCCGGGCATCATGGTGCAACATAGTTTAGTCACGACCACTTAGTCACGACCACATTAGTTGTCTGAATACTATCGAGAGTTAATCGATTTTTACTATGAAAATTGAAGGGAAATGGGAGAGTCTTGGCCACCAAAATCCAAGGCGTGTTTTTAGCAAAGAAAAGCAGAGCTCTATTCCTGGCCAGAGGGGGGGGAGGGCTAGTAAGTTGGCTTAGGGAGAAAGTCAACATGAGCAACTGTCTATAAATTGGCCTACAGTGCTCAGTTTTAGGTGCCAAGAGCTACGTCTACTACCACACCACTATACGTACATATTATATAGAGTGGTGCAGTCTCTCTATCAATCCATAATATCTTGTCTCTTATTCGTGGGAAGAAGAAAAAGAATACTCTTTCTACTTACTTTACTATCTTCTGTTCTCTTTTCACGGTGTGCACGCTTTTCAATGACTTTGTGGCAAAAAACTCTACATAGCTCTCATCACCTCTCTCTTTCGCAAATCAAGAAGCCTTTTGACAGTTGGTAATCACTTCTAAAGCACGGTAAGAAGCTCTAAACTCCATAGCCATCATATCTTTCTCTCTCTTTTTTGTTTCTGAGTAACTACCCTTTCGATGATTGTTTTTTCATATACAAGGGAGTATATGGACTTTTCGCATGTTTGCAAGGATGCTACATGCTTGTTTTATCATGTGCAGCACACTGCTTTATGCACATGGTCTGTTTATGGTCATGTAGGTGCATAAAAAGCACTTATCGTTTCATGTGACTATAGGAACACTGTTTTGATTATATCTCCCAAACATTTATGAATCATGTCAAACCCTTTCTATTAGATATTAAACGTATTATTTATAATGTTTTCTCTCTATGTGTCAGGTAAATATTATGCACGAGTAAAGAGTTATCGTCAAAATACAGCTTGTTGTCCACTGCACTGTCAATATTTTGGGCCCCACGCTCCTTGAAGAACCACTATATAGATTCATCGGACCAAATCTAACCAAATCAAAATCTTAATTAAACTTGTTGATAAACATATTTAGATAATTGATATCACTTTGCGAGTGCAAGTTATCAATATTCCTTGTACGGGGTTACCTATGAGTGTAGGGGTGCTACATAGGGGGGGTACCATATAGCGTCTTGAGTTTGATGAGTGGCTCATGTATGTTTTATATTTTGCTTTGATGAGTTTATTTTAAGTGTTTGATGCCCATAAACTTATATGGGGGTATATATGTTAGTTAACCCAAATTGTCCGGGAAAATATGAGGGTGAAAGCGTGTTAACTTGTCATGCTTTTTCATGTCCCGGACAATGCTAACTAGCACAATTTTGACATATGCTAACTAGTACAATAACTTGAGCTACATCTCCAAGATCTATGACATATGATATATCAATAGAAAGAACTTGAAACAAGGAATCCAAATGTACAACCTCCAACAAATTTTGATATTATTGTTGGAGCTATATATGGCTCACTCTACTCAACTTGGTCTCACCTATATATTTGTATCTTGTCCTCAATATGAATCAGTCTTTGGGAGCGTATATGGTGTGTCTCTTGTCTCGTCGCTCTCTCTTTCTCTCTACATCTCAACATGGTATCAGAGCAGTAACGATCATGCGCCGATTCAATTCATGGTGACAAAACAAAACGGGAAAAGCGCAATGGAGCGTAGCGCAATGGCACTTTTCATCCAAAACTTGTTCGTCTCCTCGAGCTCTTCGATTTGAGTTCTAGGTTTGCGTCAATTAGAGTTCGCAGCAGAAAGTTATGTTGTTTTTACTGCAATTGAGCTTGACGCAGCTTTCTTCGTCCTACTTCTTCGTGAAGCGTCCGTGATCGTTTTTCTTATTTTGGCGTTAACTTTTTCGAGAAGATTTAGCTTTTTTCTATTCATATTGTGGCCGTCAATCTTGCGTCTCACGCCACTCTATTTTGAGGACTCTTTTATTATTAACGTCTCCTTTACCCTGCCCTTTTTGGGTGACGTCTCTCACATCTTTGGAAGTTTCTTGAGCATCCTTCTTATGTTTATCGTTGACAGAACGCAGTCCTCATATCTCTCTCATTCTCAATTGCGGCCTTCACCATATATGGTGTGCAAATTCTGCGATCTTATCTTATACGTCTTCTTGCAACAAGATATGGCTATGAATATTCTCGTCAACGGCTTTCCTTCTGGCCAGCGTTCTGTTCCTCCTTTCCAAGGTCAAGGCTTTCCAGGCTGGAAAGCAAAGATGTTGTTAATTCTTGAAGGCGATGAACTCTCCGATGTTGTTCTTGGAAATCGTGTTTGTCCGCCTCAGCCTGTTGATACGGATAATGATAACGTGCTTATCACTGAAGGACCTATATTTGAAGATTGGAATGTTGCCTACACGGATTGGCAACGACGTGATAAAGCAGCTCGTCGGTATATTCTTTCCGCTCTTACTGATTCCCTTTTGCTTGATATGTACGAACTGCCTACTTCCCACGACGTATGGAAGTACCTTATTGCAAACTTTCAGAAGAAATCTATCACAGAAATACTTTATTTGAGAGGGTTGCTTAACAAGTTACAATATGAAGTTGGTACTGCCATGACGGGACATATTGAATCTTTCAAATCTATTATTAATCAACTTGCTGTTGCCGGTGATCCTGTTCCACAAAAGCAACTGATTACACTTCTCCTTGATACGGTGAAGGACTCTTCTTATGATAACATTGTTACTATTCTCTCTAATAAAGATGGTCTTGATTTAGACCAAGCCTGCATGTCTTTAATTGAATACTCTCAACGTCAAGAACGTCGTAATGCTAGTCATGATACAGCTATGATTTCACACGAGGAGACTGAGTCACAACAGATGGAACGGGCTTTTTATGCTCGAAGGCGTCCATTTCAACGAGGAAACCGCAGAGGTGGCCGTCGCGGTAATATTTTCTCTCGTCTCAAATTTCCTAATAAGCAATGTTCTTACTGCAACAGAAATGGCCATACTGAAGATGATTGTTGTGCACGTCAATATGATGAAGAACACAATATTACCACAAAACAACCACGTTTATCTAGAGACTCTTCTTCTTCTTCTTGTGAATATTGTGGACGATCTGATCATCCCACTCATATGTGCTATAAGCGTCGATTCGACACAGATCGGAATAGAGCATATGCTAATGAGCATCGAAACAACATTGTACCAGAAACAAGCTGCGTCCTATGTTCAGTTGCTCCAGACAGAATACTTCATGTACGCAAAGGATCACTTTTTATTGTCGATTCTGGTGCTACAGGAAATATGACATATCAGTCTAAGTGGCTCCATAACTATCATCCACTGCCAGTTCAACGTGTTGTTTATCTTGCTGATGATACTAATTGTCAAGTAAAGGGTATTGGAGACTTATATCTTGGTACCTTATCTTCTTCCACTCGAATTTTGCGAGGAGTATTACATGTACAAGATCTTCAACGTAATCTTCTTTCAGTTGCTAGACTTGTTGATCTTGGTCTGTTTGTTGGATTTGATCATACCAAATGCCGAATTGAGAAAGATGGACAGACTATAGCCACTGCTCCTCGAAATGGTAATTTGTTTGAACTCTCTCTCAACGATGCTGTAGCAAATGTTGTCACTGCTCCAGGTGATCATGATTGAAAAGTATGGCATCACCGTTTTGTTCATGCTGATTTCTCAAAACTCCTTGATCTTCAACGTCGTGATCTTGTTCATGGCATGGATCTTAAAGCCCATCCTCATATGGGAATTTGTGAATTTTGTGCTCTTGGGAAACACAATCGCAAACCCTTTCCTCTTTCAAATACAACTCATTCTCATGACATATTGGATCTTGTTCATACTGATATATGTGGACCTCTACCTTCTTCGAGATCACACGCTACTTCATTACTTTCATTGATGATTTCTCAAGGTATACGACTGTATTTCTACTTAGACAAAAATCTGAAGCCTTATCTGTTTTCAAACAGTTCCACAAGGTTGCGGAACTTCAAACTGGTCGTCGCCTTAAGAAGCTTCGTAGTGACAATGGAGGCGAATATGTTTCTCGAGAGTTTGTGAGTTACTGTGCTGACAGTGGAATTCATCATGAACACACTATTCCATATTTGCCTCAACAGAACGGTGTTGCTGAACGAAAGAATTGCACTATTCTCAATGCTGTAAGATGTATGCTAATTCATTCTGGCTTATCTCGTGTTTTTTGGGCTGAAGCTACTTTGACAGCAGTATTTATTCAGAATCATCTTCCTACTACTGCACCCTCTGGTAAGATATCCATCACAGCATGGACAGGTGACATTCCTTCTATATCTCATTTTCGAACCTTTGGATGTATTGCTTATATTCATGTTCCCAAAGAAACAAGAACAAAGCTTGATGCTCCTGGTCTTAAAGTTATTTTTATTGGATATTCTGACACTTCCAAAGGCTACAAATTCTATGACCCTTCCTCCAAGAAAGTAATTGTGAATCGTGATGCTACTTTTAACGAACAGCTTATGGGAGGCTCATGGTCCATGGATGATTCTGATGATACTAAATCATTGCTTCAAGCTTTTCCATTTTTTTCAGAAGATGAAACTCTTCCTATAGAGCAACTTTCCTCTTCACAACCGTCCATTCCGAATGTCGCCAATGATGATATTGATATTTTTGTTGATCTGCCTATTGATTTTGAACATGGCTCATGTCATGTTTATGATGACGATATTGCTAATAATGCCTTTTCTACTTCCGAAGATCCCATTACTTATGATGAAGCTATCTCTTCACCACAAAAGGATCAATGGCAAGAGGCTATGGAAGCAGAGTACGATTCTCTTATCTCTAAAGGTACATGGATACTAACTGAATTACCTCCTGGTCGTACAACTATTAAATGTAAGTGGGTGTATAAGACAAAAGTAAAAGCAGATGGATCTTTTGACAAGTTCAAGGAACATTTAGTTGCAAAAGGTTATTCCCAAGTATCTGGTGTTGATTATCAAGAGACTTTTTCACCAGTTGTTCGCATTACAAGTGTTTGAGTTTTATTGGCATTTGTTGTTCAATTTGATTTAGAAGCTCATCAAATGGATGTGCGAACTACTTTTCTTAATGGTGACTTGGAAGAGGAAATTTATATGGAACAACCAGAAGGGTTTGTTATTCCAGGTAAAGAAGACCTTGTTGCTCAACTCCATAAGGCACTATATGGTCTCAAACAAGCTTCGCGAGCCTGGTATACAAAATTTGATCTTTTTCTCACCTCTAAAGGATTCATCTCTTGCTCGTCAGACCCCAACTTATACATAAAACGCCAAGGTAGCAGTTTTGTGATTCTTGCTCTTTATGTGGATGATACCATCCTTGTTTCCAATGATTTGGGATTTCTTCAGCAAGTGAAAAAGTTATTGTCTTCTACATTTGATATGGTGGATCTTGGAGAGATTCACTCGTGTCTTGGCATTCAAATTTAACGGAACCGTACAAGAGGTATTTTATTCCTTCGACAGTCAAAGTTTATTGCAGATACTATTCAAAAATTTGGTATGGAATCTGCACATTCAGCCAACACACCTTGTCTTGCAAGCTCTACGAAGAACACTTCTAACAATGGCGGTCAACTTGTCACAAATCAACCTTATGCTAACTTGATTGGATGTCTTCAGTTTGTTGGCATGAACACTCGTCCTGATATTCGGTTTGCTGCTAATTATCTTGGACAACATCTTGTATGTCCTTCTCTTAAGCATTGGTCTGCTGCAAAGCGTGTGTTGAAATACTTGAAAGGCACTACAGATTTTGGTTTAGTCTATCGACGACAACTCACATCGGATTCTATGCAATCTCTTTCTCTTTTGGGTTACACAGATGCAGACTGGGCAAGCTCACATTTATCTATGCGATCTACTAGTGGAAATTTCTTCTTTATAAATGGTTGTCTTGTTTCTTGGACTAGCAAGAAACAACGTTGTGTTGCAGTTTCTACGACTGAGTCAGAATATGTTGCGGCATCACTTGCAGCTCGTGAGTTGATTTGGCTTCGACAAATGCTGGTTGATATTGGTCACTCTCCTCTTTCTAGCACGCCCTTGCGGTGTGACAACCAAAGTGCTATTAGTCTTGCAAAAGACTATGTTCAACATAATAAGTCAAAGCACATTGCTGTCCATTATCATTATGTCAGGTATGAAGTACGCAAAGGAACCATTATGGTTGAACACTGTCCAAGTGACCAGATGATTGCAGACATTTTGACCAAAGGCCTCAACGAGTCACGTTTCATCCTCTTGCGCTCGGAGCTTGGAGTTGCTTCGACCTCACTCTTTCTAGATTAGCTTCTTTGCTATTGTAATCTTTTAGGTACCATGCACTATGCACACTCCACATTTGCACATTGTGATCTCTAAGTCACTTGAATATTTGTACATAAATGCACAATTCACTTTCACATCATCATCGCTGGTTCATATTTTCACATTGTATAGGGGCTTGGGTTTTTCCCTTGAACTCCCCAAGGGTTTTTTCATCCAAAGCTAGAGACCTTTGTTTGAGTGGGGGTGTTGGAGCTATATATGGCTCACTCTACTCAACTTGGTCTCACCTATGTATTTGTATCTTGTCCTCAATATGAATCAGTCTTTGGGAGCGTATATGGTGTGTCTCTTGTCTCGTCTCTCTCTCTTTCTCTCTACATCTCAACAATTATTTGTAAAAAATTTAACAATTATTTCCAATTTTTTGAAGATGTGCTAACTTGAAACTGCTAACTAGCATAAAAAGCGCGAGAGGTTAACATGCTTTCACCCATGAATAAGGTGGAATTCCTTTTGTGTCATTTTTGTTTGCATAAGTCTCATGTGGAAAAATTGATCTAATAAGGTGTTAGTCTATGTTATGATGTTGATCTTGATGCATTGGTTTGAGTTTGAATACTTCCCTTTGCATGTTATGCATGCACCTGAAAATAGAAAAAAATTTATTTTTCGCATATATAGGTGAATTTATGGCATGTGTTTGATAAAAGTGGTGGGGATGTTTTGCATCAAGGCTAAGTTGATGGGATGATGTCATATGATGGATGGTATACCTATTTGTTTTGTGTCCTTATGCACTCTATTTCACCCTCCACTCTTTTCTCTCTCTCTCTCTCTCTCTCTCTCTCTCTCTCTCTCTCTCTCTAATGCGGTGTACACTTTTGTTTATACCACCCATTCAAAGAATATAGCACTAGTCTAAAGCATCTTGATAGCTGTGAGAGTCATATTTCAATTTAAAAATGCTAAAAAAAAACTCTTTTTTTTTTCAAAAGAGTCTTTCTGAGTAAAATTATAATTTACTACTTAACTTGGGCGAGTAGTAAATGTCATCAGTCGTGATGTAAGCAACATAGAAGTGTTATAGGCTCATAATTCATTACATATCTATTGAGGGATTTTTCAAGAAGTTTGAAGTTGTTCCCAAAAAAAAAAGTCTACCATCGAGTCAATTTAGTAAGTTATACGCATTTTACCAAATTAGTCCTTAGAGATGGCCATCCAAAGAAAACTTCAACCTTCGATTTATTTTCTTGACATTTTTTATCAACTCATACTATGTGTTGGGTGTATTTCTTTGAGAGGGTTTTTTATTTATCTCATAAGCTGAAAAAACTCGACATTTTTTTGGAATATCAGTTCCATCTTCAACCTTGTCCTTGCACAACATTTCACAACCTAAACTGTGTGAAAAAACGGGTCCTGTTTTTGGCTTTTCTCAATTTTTTACAACTATACCACTCTAGAATTCATGTTTGTGAGGTCTATAATGCTACAGAACTATCTTTAGTAGTCCTCAACATGTTCTGATGCTTCTAGGGATAAATAAATGTTAAAGTTGTGAGTTATGACCAAATTACAAAAATTGTCAAATCCTATTTTTTAGCCAATTTTAGCTCTTTCATGATTTTTTGGTTGCTTTCATGATATCCAAATGCATTTTTGATTTTCTATGTTGCATATTGTAACATAAAGCTAATATTCCTTGAGTTTTGGGGCACCTAATACCCTATTTTGCATAGTAGACACCGATGGTTGATTTTCTCAATTATAGAAGAAAATGAAACATTCTAGTATATCAAGTATAGCTTTTTCAATATTGTTAGTTTCTTGTGACAACTACATGACTTTTGTAGGTAGTAACCATATCTAGTCATAAGGATCAAATTTGGCTAGATATTGAATAGTTTCTATGGGATTCTACAACTCATAATGTTGAACCCAGTCTTTTCATGTTTGCTGTATTTAGCACTTCATCTTTGTCCCCAAGATTCCCCTTGGTAAGAGATGTATTATTATTTTGACATGCTCCATGGCTCCTTGTGAACCTAAAAGACAATAGGGAACTAAGAAAACATGCATATATTATTTGTATTGAGCGTGGCTATAGAAACTTTGATGATAGGTTTGCAGAATGGTAAAAATTCAAATTTTTTGCACCTATTTCTTTTGGCAAAACAAAAAATAGTGAGTGAGAAGTAATCATATGTTCATATCCCAACCCATTGAAGTTAACTAGGGAATTTATCTCAACTCCTACAAAAATCCCTAATCTTATTTTTATGCAACAAAACGTAAGAAATGACTATTTTGATGAAAATGTACTGGTCCATCAACTTTGGAGGCTTGGTGTGACCAAAAGATGACAAATTTTACAAGTTTCTTATTTTTTCCATGTGTAGTAGGCCTTGAACTATAACCTTATGAAAGGATTTTACAAAATGAGTAGATCTACTATGGTTTTGGAGGTTTTTTTCAAAACCCTGAAAGGACACTTTTATGTCCTGTTAGGTTACCAACCTAGTGTTAAAAGTACTCCTCTTGTAAAAATACTTCTCTTTTCTTAAGGGTCACCTTTTATCTTTAGAAATAGACTTGAGGCTTAAGTTTTCCATCAACCTATTGCTTTCAAGAGAATAAAGTCCATAATTAATAGCTCTAGAGTCCGATTTTCGGTTCGATTGTTTCATTGGAATGCTTTATGACGTAACAAATGAAAACCTTAAATATTTGCAAAGTAAATGAAATACTTTGTTTGAAAAATTTTGGGTACATTACAAAAGCAAATGTTCTAACTCGATGTACTGAAAGGTTGAATAGTTGAATAGAATCAACAACTACAAGCATTCACAAAAGATCCATTGTTCATTCCAACAAACACTTTTTGAGCAGACTGATATCTACAAAAAGAAAATAACAAATTTACAACAAGCCTTGGAAGTTTCTCAAACAACAAGAATCACTTTAGAAGAAGCTCTACACAACAAGAGCAAGGCCATCAAAAAGGAAGGTAAAGCAAAGGAAAAAATCATCCAGATATTGATGAAGGAAGTGGAGGAGTTGAGAAAACAATTGTCAATAATAGAGCAATTCCAAAACCTCTCACCTAGAGAGAAAGGGCCCTTAGAAACATGGCTGATTTTGATCAAACAAAAGAGGAAACCGAGCAAGAGGACAAGCAGTTTGAAGGCCCAATAGATGTGGGTACTTCCATTGAACCCCCCAAATTTCCTCAAGAGTACTTACATCTACATTGGGCAGGGTCTAAGGAAGTTGTGTCCAATAACATCTGCTATGAGCGTCATCTATTAAAATCAGATTTATTAAAGTACATCACTGCCAAAACTTTCTTATCCACTACTCAAATGGCTAACAATAGAAAAGAATAAAGAACTATTGCCTTTAATTCTGGCATATGAAGCACGCAAAGTTGATAATGTGTTTAAAATAGAAGACAAAATCCATGACACAGTAATGTAGATGAACCCACTAAGGTATGTTGGCCGTGGGGTGGCTCCCTTATTAGCCGATGTATCATTGACTTCTTAGAGACGTCATGGCTCGACACGAGCATGGCAAGGAGTTGTAATGTCAAAGAAAGATATAAAGATGCATATCTTTCAGAATGGACCATTGAAAAAACTAAAGAAGTCACACCTGAATGGAAGGATAAATTTATGGGGAGAACAAGCAAGCAATTACAATAAATTCATTCTCTCCCACCCAAATTCAGATTGACCCAACATATTGCCCAATCATTCAAAGAAGAAGGTGGGCTGATTTTGAGTAGCTTCTTGCATCCCACACCACATGGTTGAGGGAAGCCAGACATTGCATGCAAAATGATGCTAAAAATATGCTATATGCTCTCAGCATGCATCAACACATTCAGGAACACAGAGGCCACCGAGGTCAAATGGACTTCATTCTTGGAGGGCTACAAGGGTCTAATCTTGAATTTGAATGATACCCCCAAGATCAAGGTAATTTATGGCCTATTATCAAGGATCATGTTCCTACAAAGACACTACATGCAAACATTCGAGGAGGAATTCTATTCGGGATATTTCAAGATGGACTCCACAATGTTCATGCCCATGTACAAGGAGCTCGGATTACCGTTTGTGGCTTACACTCTACATGAACGTGAAAACCCCTAAATCAGAATCTACAAGCCACAAGAAGAAGACCAAGTGCAACAAATGATTCTCGCATTCCAACAGTATGTCAACGAGAAAAGGCAAAGAAAGCCCCTCCTAAAATATTGAAGTCTTGCAGGGATGACAAGAAGCCAAGAGGGGGGTGTGTTGAAGCAAAGGAGCCCCATCACGCCTACCCGGAGGGGCTAGCACAACCTTTTTTCTCACTTATTTGTTTTTTGCCTAAGCCGGCATTGTAAGTCCTGAACTCAAAAGAGTCTCGAACCATTTTTGTACTTAGTAGAGAGGCTACATGCTAGAGCCCATCACATTTTGGAAATACATGTCTCTTTCTAGCAAAAAGACCCCAATTTTTTCACCTTAGGTATATAAGCCAAAATTTGTAATTATTAGAGAGTTGTTTTACTTTGGATCTTACATAGTGAAGAGTATGCCTACGCTTGTGTGCTCACTACTCCTTGTACGAGTGAGTATTTCTAATGAAATTTCACATGTTGCTTACTCATGCTCTTGGAATCATGTACATGGTCAATATATGGTCTGTTTGAGTGCATGTGTGTGACGCAATGAGCGGTTTTATCTTTAGATTTTCTAGTGTGTTTAAGTGCTTGTTTTGTGCTTTTAATGGTGTTTTAAGTGAAATTAAGCATGGATAGAGGTAAGATGGCCTTAGGAGGAGTCAAAAAATCCCTCATTCCACATTTTTGGTGAAGTTGACAGGTGGCAACAATTGCGGTTTCTCATCTACTTGTTTGTTGTGAATTTTTCATGTTTTGGTGTGCCAAAACCTATTTCCTATAGCCTAGAGACTCCCAATCTCAAGTTTCCTGTCACTTGGAGTTCATTTGACCCCTATATGACCATTTGCGTGTTAGTTAGACCACATAGGAGACTTAGGCATTTTCCACATAGGTTCTTCCTTGCTTGAGGGTGACACCTCTCTTGTCAATGCTTGGTCATTTGAGCATTGCATTCATGTTTCCATGTCCTAGTCGGGTCAGCTACATCCTTCAATTGACATATTTATATTGGTTTGAGTTCTCGCTAGGCTGCATCGCTCGATCACGGGTGATTTGCCAAAACACACATCCACTCAAGTGTGAAATCTCTCGTCCATTTAATCATTTCCAACTTGATACCTTGAAGATGTCCAGCTTTGTGATTGGCCAACTTTTTGAACCCACCGCATACATCCTCAATAGTAAAAAAAGAGAGCAGTGATGGGAGTGAACCATAAAATGTCATTTTTTCAGCATTTGGCTGCTCATATAGTTGGCTGCAATGTCTGTACATATTGACAACAATCAATATACCAAAACTCTCAATCCTCTTTCCACTCAAGTTTCTCCAAAATCTTCCACATGCATGTGCCTTTTATTGGACTTGAAAAAATTGTTGCTTTACTTCCCATCTTCTTTTCTTCTTTTGAATCAATGCGTTGTATGTATGCAAATGACTTTGATAGTTTTCTTTGTCCATAGTTTCATCAAGATTTATCAAGGGCTTTTGAGCATCTTGAAATTATTTATAAAACCACCTTCTGCGTAATCTATCTTTGTTGATACCATGGACATGCTTTATGGAAAATCATTCTTCGGCACAATAAAAATAACTTTCTTGAAAGATTCCCATAGTTTCCAATGGTGTCTCATATTGAAGCTTTGTCATCCATAACTTTTGCTCAACCATTTCAATGTAAATAGGTGACCATTTGAAATCCATACATAGTGATAACTTCTGTCTCCTTTGGTTGAGTTTATCATCCTTAGTTGCTTCTCCACATGTAAGGTCAATAATAAGGTCCGATGGTTGATTCTAAAGTCCATTGGCCAAGCGTAAAACTCTTTATGCAATATATGATGGCTTCAGAGAGTAGCATAAAATCAATACCACTATCCCCGTTATGTTTTCTACATGTAAATCCATTGGTTCCACTCCACAAAGACACACCATTGGCAATGACCATACCTCTGCTATTACACATGTGTAAAAGTAACTTTCCATAGTGATCGGGGCTCTTTCTCATCCGTTGAAGTATGATCATACAAGTGAAACTCCTCCAAATCCTTGAAATGTATGGGATACCAAACTATTGAGTATCATGTTGCACTGTTTTTGTGCGAGCATTCATGTCCCCAAAGACAATAACATCACCTTTGTCTTTAAAATAAACAATGTTCTCCTCTAAATTAAAAATGACTAATCTCTATCCATGCAAGTACAAAAGGGGAAATTATGATGAGGAATGTAGCAACCAGCTAGAAACATTGATGCTCTTTTTGGTGTCATAATTTTTAGCCATATATAACGTTTGTGCTTGTCATCTTTCACAATTGATACAAAATCTTTCAATACTTTCTTACCAATATATGCTACCCCTCCTTGCCCTCTTTATTTCTTGAGATTATTTGACCATATCAATGAATCTACATTGTAATCCTCCAACCCATTAATCCTTTGTGTTTCATGCTCCCAAGTTTCAACAAGAATTACAACATCAATTTTTATTATTAATTCATTGATGCCAATCCCTGTCATCCCTGCATTCTATTGATATCCATTGAAGTTCCAAAAGCATGCTTTCAAATGTAACTCGTCCTCATAGGTCACTCATTCCTATTTTCTCAAGCGACTTGCCACCTCCTTGGCACATTTTGTTCATGAGAGATTTCCTTGTTTTTTATTCCTCTCCTCATATTCCTTGCAACACATATTTTGTTTCTTAATAGTGCGATCTTCACATACAAAACATTTTGTATCCCTTAATTAGATCCAACCATTAGGAAAATTTTGAGCTCATTTTTGGGACTTGTAAGAAGTTGCTAATGTGGCTTCAAAAAGTGGGGACCGGTAAATTTTTTGTAAATGAGATCCAAATTTGTTGGAGGTTAGATATTTAGAATCTGATCTTTAAATGCTATATATTGATATGTAGCATGCATCTATCAAACATTTCCTTCATATAGGCCTAGAAAAAGATTATTTCAAATTATTATAATGGTAACAAAAACTAGCTGATTGAATAAAAATGGCATAACTTTCATCAAAATCATCCAAACTTTTTGGACCTTGGCTCTTTAGAATCCATTTTTGAAGATCTTTCCAATGATAGGTCATATCATGGGGTTCTGAGCAATATTTAGAGGGGTTTATTGGGTTGCTCTCTTTTGTGTAGCTTTGATGAAGTGGCACCCTTAAAAGGCCCAAAAATGAGCTCAAAATATATCTAATTTATTATCAAGGATACTCTTTTGTTTGGTCTCATCTGGCATGATGCATACAATTGACCGATCTCCTGATCAAGGAACTCCTTGCTTACCCACTTTATGTACTCCATAAACCATAACTCCTTACATGCCAAAGTGGGTTATAAAGAAAATTTTGATAACAATGGAAAGAGAATAAGGTGTCACTAACTTCTCTTCAGGAATTCCACAAATAACAAAGTTCTTGGAATGTCTCTCCCATTCCTTCAACTGCTCTACATCCACATTCTCAACATTCTTTGTTTGAGCCATAACTTGCATGAGGGAGGAATTAGGAACCACATTGCTAACACATACACCATCCCAATTCTTGTTTGTGCATACATTTTTTATGTCGCCTACATCCCAAATCATGGTGTCAAAGTTCTCCTCTTTCAATACATGGTGATTCTCTACTTTGCTCATGCGCTTCTTCAAAGCCTTCAAGTCCACAAGAGAGCATATACATTCCTTGGCTTCCGCTTCAAGTTGCATCTGTTACCATATACATGTGGTAGTGATTTGTGTGAACACACTAGGACCACCGAGGCATTTTTTTCCTCTTTAGAAGGTTTTTTCCCCTATGCATTATATACACCCATCACTCTAGGGCTATCCATCTTTCCATAGCACACTAAGTAATACACTCTCTATTTTATGTGCCTTGAGCTTCCTTCATCTTCTCCAAGATGTGTGTGTTTCCTTGCAACCCTAATTCCAAAAATTGGTATCAGAGCAGGTTGCATCCTCCTGGGCTTAGTTACCAGCAGCTCCAGCACATGCCAACTCACTTTTTCCAATTTCTATGAGCTTTTGCGAGCATTTGCAGGTCGACAAAAATTTCGGGTGCGCTCGTAGAGCTTCGTCTGCTCATATTTTTGTTTCGCTCTCATTTCGGCCTTCGTTTTCACTAGAGGTAGTGCTCCACAGGCTATTTTGTCATTTTGTGCAATTTTTTTGTTAATGTCGTTTTCTGCATAACAAGTCCCTTACAATATTCTACGGTTTGCGCTAAATAGCACGTGTTGTTCCCACTTCGTTTCTCCTTTTTTTGGGTAGTTTTAACATCAGGTGCAACATTTACCATGGCTGACAACAACACATATGTGTTCAAGATGTTTGTTGTTGAGGACATATTGGATGGGGACAATTACCCTATGTGAGCTTACATGATGTAACATGTTCTTTTGTCAAAGGGTGTCTGGAATATTGTGCAGGGCATTGATGTGCATCTTGGTTCTGAGATAAGGATGTAGGCGATGTTGAGGATGTTGCAGGTCTTGCTGCAAGGAATGCTTCTGTTAGAGTTGTTTTGCCTATGGTTGAGCAATATCATTGGGATGTAAAAGATGCGCATGCTCATGCATTGATTGCGTTGTTTGCGAAGTGCACTATTACTCCCCACATTTGTTCAACGAAATCTTCCAAACCGGGTTGGGATATACTGGCTGGTCTTTATGCAAGTCGCAATGAGGCTTAAATTGTATTGCTACGTAAATATCTGGAATAGAAGATTGTGCATGAGGAAGATGATATGGACACTTTCCTTGCTAGTGTCAAGGATATAAATGAGCAACTTATTTCTGCAGGTGAAGCCATTTCAGACAGTTTCCTTGTGCAGACTGTTCTTGATTCCTTGCAAGATTCTTACCAGACTTTTGCTGGTACCTGGAGGCTTATGACCCAAGGAAATCCTGAAGTTGTCAAGTTTGATGCATTGTGCACATTGCTATGACAAGAGTCGCTTTTGAAAAAAAACAGGACTAGACAACGTGCACTTGAACAGTCCTTTATTGTTGCTCAAAGAAAGGGTGGTAATAGCAATGCACCCACTTTATATGGTTTCGAAAACAGAGTCACTTTCTAAAAAAAGCTGGACTAGACAACGTGCAATTGAACAGGCTTTTATTGCTGCTCAAAAACAACAATGTAGCCACTTCTTATGGTTCTTCTCTGCGAGTGGAAAATCTCATGTTCCTAATGCTTCTACTGACAAGAATTCGTCTGGAAATTTTGTTGATAAGGGCAAAAAGAAGATGTGTTGCAATTATTGTAAAGGCTAATGATCACTTGATCAAGCAGTCTCCTAAGTTGAAGGCCAAAGAGGCAAAGAAAAAAGAGGGTGGCTCCACTACAAATGCAACTATTGTTGAGTCTTCTATGAAAGGAGACTGTGATGCTGATGTTGATGCAGAATGGGATTTAGTGTAGAGTGTACCTATAATCCTGTTGTCCATGATGCACACATGTCAGTTACTGACATCGTGATTTTTTTACCTCTACAAAGCACATTACCTCACATCGTGATTTTTTTTACCTCTCTTGAGTCTGTCCCTCATGGGAATCCAGTTACTTGTGCCAGGAATGCCTCTTATCCGGCCTAGGGAGTTGGAAAGATTGTGCTTACTTCTACAAATGGCAGTTCTTTCATACTAGTTGATGCACTTTATGTACCTGGATCAAGAAGAATCTTTTGTCTGTATTTGCACTTTCTAGACTTACTCTTGTAGTCAAATTTGTGGATGACAGATGTACTGTACATGATCCTAGTTTTGGTGATGAAATTATTGCATCTAGCATTTTATGCGGTGGGTTGTATAAGCTCACTTTGTATGACAAGTGCTAGCAGAATTTTGCAAATGCAGTTGTTGATTTGAAGGCTATTTTAGATGCAAAACTTTGGCATGCACATTTTCATCATCTAATTTTTCTAGTTTGCTGCGTTTGCAAAAATTTGATATGGCTTCTTCTTTGCCGCCTCTTGAAGGACCTATCAAACACGTTTGTGAAGGTTGTATTTTGGGTAAGATGCAGTGTTCAATGTTTCTAGAGGATGGTTCGATTAGGGCCACATGTAGGTTGCAGCTTGTGCATAGTGATGTTTGTGGGCCCATGCAAACTCCATCCTTGGGCAATTACCTTTACTTTGTGACTTTAATTGATGATTACTCCTAGCATGCATGGGTATTTCCGCTTAAAGCGAAGTCCAAAGTATTTATGTGCTTCAAACAATTTATGGCTATGGCTGAAAATGTCTTGAAATGTACTATGGGCACCTCCGTTTTGATTGAGGGGGGGAGTATATGTCTCGTGAATTTAATGAATTTCTGGATAGTCGTGGGATAAAAAAACAATGTTCAGTGCCTTATACGCCTCAACAAAATGGCGTTGCTGAGAGGAAAAACAGGTCACTTATAAAAATGGCACGATGTATGGTCAAAAGTCAAGCTTTGCCGCATTTGTTTTGTCTTGAATCCATCATGTGTTCCACTTATGTACTTAACAGGTATCCTACAAAAGCTTTGAAGTCTATTACTCCATATGAATCATGGCATGATAGAAAGACTTCTATTGAGCATATGCGTGTTTTTTTATGTTTGGCATATGATTTGGTGCCACAAACTAGTGCAGAAAATTGGATGATAAGGCTGCCAAATGTATTTTTGTTGGTTATAGTGTTGTAAGCAAATGTTACAAGTTGTATGATCCACAAACAAAGTGTATTTTGGTTTCACAGGATGTCGTGTTTGTGGAAGATTCTATTTAGCCCTTGCTGTCATGTACTAGAGACAATAATGTAAGCTCCCAGGACATTTATGACACTTTGTTGCCTCTTTTCAGTGGTGGAAGTTCGAATGTAGATTCCAATAAGGAAAATGTACAACCTATGGGGGTTTCTAAAAATGTTACAGATCAGCCTATTATTGATGTAGATGTACATGATGTACTTGATGAGGAAATGGCTGAAAATGAGCAGGCTAGAGGTATTCCAAAATGGTTGGTGCATACATTGCATGACAGTAAATTGGATGCACCTTTGTCTAGTCGTACTCATTCAAGTTCTCGCCATGCATCTTATGCATCAGATTGTTATGCTTTGGCTATGTCTAGTATACATGATGTTGAGGAACCTATGTCTTTTGATGAAGCACAAAATTTGGAAAACGAGATGGCTACCATGTAATCAGAATATGATGCACTTATAGAAAATGACACATGGACTTTATGTAATTTTCCTCCTAGAAAAAAGTCCGTTGGTATGAAGTGGTCTAGATGGTGAGATTGATTGCTATAAGGATCGCCTTGTTGCAAAGGGTTATGCACAACAAAAAGGCATAGATTATGAAGAGACTTTTGCTCCCACTTGTTTTATAACTACTATGCGTTTTCTATGTGCATTGGCAACTCCTTTTGGTTGTGATGTACATCAATTAAACATTGTTACCGCTTTCTTAAATGGTGACATATTTGAGGAAGTTTATGTAACACAGTCTCATGGTTTTGTCAAAAAAGGACAAGATGATAAGGTGTGAAAATGTAACAAAGATTTGTATGGGTTAAAGCAATCTCCTCGTGTTTGGTATGAGAAATTTGACACTCATTTGGTCAAACAAGGCTTTCATAACAATCCATCAAGAAACACATTGTATGTAAACCGTGAGGGTGATGTACTTCTCATTGTGGTTCTTTATGTAGATGATTTTTTTTATCATTGGACCAAATGAGAGACATATTGCTAAATTTAAGTCTGATTGGAATGCTACTTTCAAGATGAAAGATTTGCATCATTAGTTGGGTATAAAATTTAAGTAGTGTGATGGTGGTATTGGCTTGTGTCAAAAAAGTTACATAGAGACATTGCTATGTAAGTTTGGACTTAAGGTTTGCAAACCTATTGACACTCCCATGGAAACATGTTTGAAATTGAGTCTTCACATGATGCTTGTGATCCTGCAGATATCACTCTTTACCAAATTGTTTTTGGATGCCTCATTTATGTATGCAACACGAGGCCGTATATTCAGTTTGCAGTCTCACAGGTCAGAAGCTTTATGCATAGCCTAGGGTCTAATCATTGGCAGGATATCAAGAGGATTTTTTGCTACTTGAGGGACACTTTTCATCTTGGCTTGTTTTATCCCAAGGGGGGATCATTGCCACCAGACTTACATGCTTTTTTGGACTCATATTGGGCTGGTGATTATGACACGCGAGTGTCCACAAGTGGCTTTTGTTTCATGATTGGAAGACGTTCATGTATATCATGGTTGAGAAATAAGAAACCTAATGTGGCCACTTCTAGTTGTGAGGCTGAGTACAGGGTAGTCTTCAACACAGCTACGGTTGAGTGTGTATGGATCAGACGCCTTATGGATTATTTGGGTGTTCGATAGGACACTGACAACACTATCTACACTGACAATCAGAGAACATTGTCAATTGCAAGGAACCCAGTTTTTCATGCTCACACAAAGAACATTGAGGTGCATTACCACTATGTCAGGGAGAGGCTCTCATCAAGAGAGATCAACTTGGCTAATGTTCCAATATAGAACAACCTTGCAGATCTTTTCGCAAAGACATTATCTCATGAGAAGTCTGAAGCTTTCCACAAATCTTTGGGCTTACTCCCCTTTGTGGATTGATCTTGTCCTCAAGGCATGGTACTTTCCTTTACTCTTCGTGCCAGCCCTCATTCACCGCATCACTCCCAGGGGGATTTGTTACCATATACATGTGGTAGTGATGTGTGTGAATACACTAGGACCGCCGGGGCATTTTTTCCCTCTTTAGGATACACCCATCACTCTAGGTCTATCCATCTTTCCATAGTACACTCTCTATTGTGTGTGCCTTGAGCTTCCTTCGTCTTCTCCAAGCTGTGTGAGTTTCGTAGCAACCCTAATTCCAATAGCATCAAATGTGTTGTTTTCATCTCAAGTGTCCTCTTGAGATTCCCATTCTCAACCACAAGGACCCTTAGAGTGCCATTCTCCATTCCAAGTGCCCGTAAGTCTTCACTTGTTTGTTTACGATGTCTTGCAACAATACCAAGTATGCCATGATCATGGTTTCTGATATCGTTGGTTAAGTGGTCAAGTTGCTATATCCACACTTAAGAGATTATGGATCATTTTCTACAATGGTTGTGGACCTTGTTGAAGAAGAATAACCCTTGCAATCGCCAAAAGACATTGTATATAACCCTTGAACCTGTTCACTTAAAAAATGCTACTGCAAAAAAGCCTTCCATAACTCTAAATTTTGTTTATTTTACATCAATGAGTAGAGGGAACCATTATCTTTGATTGAGGCTATAGATCACCCAAATTGGACTTTGAATGAAGAAGTTATGATCAAAAGAGTAAATTGCTTTCTACTAGGTCAAAAAATGGCTGCACTAGAGAGAGAGAGAGAGAGAGAGAGAGAGAGAGAGAGAGAGAGAGGGAGGGAGATATTTATTTGAAAGGAAAGTAAGAGCACTTTGCTCTTACTTTCCTTAGTATAAAATTTGAAACAAAAGAGGGATCTTGGACCATAGCACTATCACTAGTGCTATGGTGCATGCCCTTTTCTCTCAAATGTTATACTAAGGAAAGTACAAGCAAAGTACTATTACTTTCCTTTTAAATAAATCTCTCTCAGGTGTGTGTGTGTGTGTGTGGGTGTGTGTGGGACACACACACACACAATAGATTGTAGGTCATTTTGTTCAAAGGTTCAACAATTGTCTAACCTCAATAGAGAAGGCAAGGGAAGCTCGTTATCTAAGATGGGTGTGGGAATGTTTGGTATTGAGATTCATTGAGACATGCAGAGAAGATTAGTTCCACCACCTTTCGAAGCTTGGATCAATTGAAACATGGAGAGAAGCAAGTTGTGCACCAACATATGCCTTTTATCTATCAACTGAGTGAATTCAAATGGTATCATGCATTGATTACTATGGAAAAAATATTGTCAGTTTGCAAATCGTGATATGGTGACAAGGTTATGCAAAGAATTTTACGCAAGCAGCAATGCAATTTTAGCATCATTGCAACTTGCATGAAGATCAATCGGATTATCCCAAGCTTGTTTTGCAAGTTTAGCTGAACGAATGTAAGGAGTAATAGTGTGTTTCATGGAAAATGCAATCAATGCATGAGCTTGTGCATCTTTAACATCCCAATAAGCTTGCTCAATCGTAGGCAAAATAGCTCTGGCAACAACAACCCTGCCACCAAAACTTGCAATCGAATCCTCATAACCACGATGTACATCAATGCCATGCACAACATTCCAAACTCCATTTGACACAAGAAAATGTTTCATTATGTAATTCCACATTGGGTAATTGTCCCCATTCAATTTATCGTCAACTAAAAATATCTTGAACACATCTATGTTGTTGTTAGTCATGGCGGATGCCTGCACTTGATGTGAAAACTACCCAAAAAGAGGAGAAACAATGGGACTAATGTGTGCTATGTAGAACAACCAAAAGAAGACTATAAGGGACTTGCTATGCACAAAACAACACTAGCAAAATTTTTGCATAAAATGACAAAATTGCATGTGTAGCACTACCTCTAGTGGAAACAAGGGCTAAAAGGATCCCGAATGGAAAATTTGAGCAGACCAAGCTCTACTACCTATCTTAAAATATTTGTCCACCTATTGATGCTCACCAAAGCTCACTAAAATCTGAGAAAGTGAGTTGCTGTGTGTTGGCGATGCTGACGACTAATCCTCGGAGGACGCAAATTGCTTTGATACCAATTGTTGGAAATAGGCAAGGAAACACACATGACTTAGAAAAGATGAAGGAATCACAAGGCACACAATAGAGAGTGGTATTACTTAGTGTGCAATGGAAAGATAAGGTAGCCCTAGAGTGATGGGCGTATATACAATGCACAAGGGAAAAAACCCTCCTAACGAGGGGAAAATATCCTCAGTAGTCCTAAGTGGGTTCACACACATCACTACCACATGTATATGGTAACAAATTTTACAAACGCACATGTATATTTACAGTGTTAGTAAACCTTCCATATTCACTCGCCCCTCAGTTTTTCATTAGGAATGTCCAGCTTTGGTGGCTTCTCTTCAGGCTCGTCGACATCGACCTTCTCCTTCATGCCTATCAATCCCCACTTGTCCAAAAAATAAGAATTTGCACACTAAGTACACGGTGTCCTTATATTTGAAGTATTGATCACAACTATAGTCCACAAGATCTATGTCCTTGAACTTGGTAGGTCCCTCTTCAAGTTTAATGCAATAGCAATCCATACCATCCTTGTAGATTTTAGCACCTTGTTTGTATTCAAACGGGAATTTCAAGTGCATGGTTGATGCAACTTTTGATGGCCCCACTTCCATGGTTGTTTCTTTAGCTCAGCATCAACACCCACTAGGGCCCTATTCATCAATGTAATGCTTACCCTTTTGAACTGTTGACCTTTTACAATATGGCACTCATCAAGCTTCATAAAAAATATAACTTTTTCATCACACTCTTCTTGTGTCAACCCATAAAATCCGATCATTGACTCCTAGAGCTTCAACAAGTCAACATACACATTGTTGAACTTGTATTAGAGGAAGAATTTTCCATCTTCCTCTAAAGTGACATCCTCCACATATTGAAATCCACCTAACAATCTTTCAGCATCATTATTGACGGATTTTTTTTGAACGTTGACACTGTAAGGTGTTGGTAGCAATCTCTACAGTCCTTTTTTCATGTGTCCTAGTGTGAAATTTTGTACAAATATTTGTAGGCCTTGAAACTTATTCCTGCACTATCACACACCTCCATCATCTCCTAAGGTGACACAATGCTCTTTAGTTCACTGAAATACTTATGGCACAAACTTTGGCAATGCGAGCATTGGATGGATCATCCAATAACTCTACCAACTCCTTTGGCTTGATGATATGCTACAATAGAGTACATCTTGTCGTTCGAGCATTAGAATCAATTCCCATCATCATTCAAGCCAAATTCTTGCATATAGAAACAAAGTTACAATAACCTGCAAAAATTATCGGAAATCAAAAGATTGCATTCCTACCATTACTTAGTTTTATGAATAGGTTTTTTTCCACCTCCACCACGTGAAGATAGCATAGACATTTCTTGTCTCTTGTGCCTACAAATGTGGTATCCGAGGGGAACATATGGGAGATGATCAATTTTCTCGTGCATTTTATGTATAGTGTGTTGTAGCTAAACGTAATTGTCTAGTCGGTGATCTTTCTCCTTTTTTTGTTGCTTTACTTTTTGACTAAGATTCAACATCTCATCGTTCAGCTATTTTGTCTTCTCATTGGCTTCCTCTCTAATTTGATAAATGTCTTGCATGTACATCTCATGAAATAGAAAATATGTAAGAAAGAGCTCTTTTCTTGCTTCCCTTTCATTGAAGAAAGTTGAATACAATCTCTAGAAATAGCCAAACAACCTGTCTCTTCCGTCACCAATAAAACATAGTAGCTTAGTGAAGTGACATTACAAAAGGGTGGTGATGCATTGGTCATTGGATCACCATGGTAAATATGGACATCAAACCATTAATTAATTTCCTTGCACCCAATGTTCCATAGCTGATCTACAACATTGGGATTAGATGTGCCAAGTCCCACGGTAACATACTCTTATTCCAAACTAGCATTTAATTGATATCATTTTGTCTTATTAGTGAAGTCTTGTAGTGGAAGGTGATTGAATGCCATTTGTGTTAGCCAATCAAGTAAATTAGAGAGAGAATGTGTGATGGTGACTATTACAAGCAGAGGAAGCTAGCTATAGAGGGAGGAAACAAAGATTAGTCCACGATAGGAAAAAATAATTATGTTGTGGATGGAAGAAAGAGAGTGAGGGTAGCTCAATCTCCTATGAATTCAAATTGTTGATCATGAGTGTTTTAGAGAGAAAAATGCTACTACAACAAAGGTAATGGAGTTTCTCATTTCTCTCACCTAGAGTTGGAGTGGGAGAAGTATGAGAGAGAGAGAGAGAGAAAGATAAATACAATAAAGGAAGAGAGAGTGGGAGAGAGAGAAGAGAGAAATACAATAAAGGAAGAGAGAGTGGGAGTTTCTCATTGCTCTCACCTAGAGTTGGCGTGGGAGAAGAGAGAGAGAGAGAGAGAGAGAGAGAGAGAGAGAGAGAGAGAGAGAGAGAGAGAGAGAGAGAATAAAGGAAGAGAGAGTGGGAGAGAGACTAGATCCGCAACTTTGTGGAGGATCTACACGTTTTGTCAAGGCAGCATAGAATGTCCCTTCAATGATTGGGAGAGGAAAGTGACAAAGATAAAATGGGGGAAAGAGGGAGAGATAGTTCGCTCACATTTTAGAGAGATAATGTAGTGAGAGAATGTGAAAATTTACTTTTAGAGAGAAAATACAATGAGAGAATGTGAAAAATCTAATTTTTGACAGGGGACTAAAAAGTGCTTTCTTTGATGAGATCTAAGTGAGAAAGAGTGGGTTATATGTTAAAGAGAGAGAGAGAGAGAGAGAGAGAGAGAGAGGAGAGGGGTGGAAAAAAGACATTTTCAAATTCAATTACCCACCTCTCTTGTGGGTAAAAATAGTCTATTTTTAAAAATAAAATACAAAAATGGCATTTTTAAAAATCCCAGCATAGGCTTTTTTCCCTCTCATTTTGGCTTGGTAAAACTTGGCTTAAAATTGAAGCATTTCCTTAAACTACCAAATAAAGAGGCCCCTATCCCATTCACTTCCTAATGCCTTCGCACTACAAAAATTACACTTTGTAAGATTAGAAGATCATAGTAGAGTAACCAGTGAGACAACCCAGGAACTAGGAAAATCCTTTGAGGGTCTTGAAAACGCCCAATGAATTGGCCTCATAGAGTCTGGAGAAGACTCAAAGCTAGCATACATAGTTATCAATTTGTCTCAAGAAGAGGAAGAGATTCTTGTTCGGACATTAAAGGAGTACACGGATGTATTTGCTTAGTCTTACAAAGATCTTAAGGGAGAGGATCCTAAAATATGTCTTACAACCTCCTGGACATGTAATGTCTTGGGTTTTATTTCCTTAGGCAATATCTCAGGGACTATGGCTTGAGTGGTAGGGCTAAGAGTTGGTTTTTGCGTTGTAACACCCCCAGTCCCCCAATCAATAGTGCATTTGGTGGCTATCATCCACATGCGGCCTAGGTTTATATTACCCTCCATAGTTCCAGTAGGCATGACCAAAAAGTCTTGAGCTACAATTCCATTGTCATAAGTGACAAAAGTGTGCCAGATTCCAAAAACCGTAGTTTTTTTCTTGTTCACACCCTTGACTTGGATAATACTCTCAAATAGAGGTGGCTTCCCTAACTGACACCACACCCCATAGGATAGCAGATTATATTTAGCACCCGTGTCCAATAAGGCGTTATATAGCACTTTTCCATAGGCACTATTTAACTCAATAGGGTATCGTAGAGGTGTGTCAGAGTCCAACCAATCCTCTTCGATTTCCACGTGGAATGCATTTTTGACTCCAAGGTTAGCCTCTCGTTTTTGTCTTATACGTTGTTGTCGCTCCTTAGCCTCAGCTTGAGCTTGTATCTTGTTTAACTCGGTTTGTGCTTTGGCGGCCTTCTTTTGATGAATGGCCCGTAGTTCTTCTTGGATTAAAGGATCATAATATCTTTTGAATTTACTCCCATTGAGGAATCCAATGGTTTCAACTCCATCAAGAGTTTCCACACGAAGGGTACCTTGTGGGGTAATTTCACATACTCTATATGGTCCTTTACCAGCATATTTCAACTTTTTCTTCTCTTTACGTACTCCATACATAAGGACTTTATCACCAATTTTGATGTCCTTATCCTTCACATGGCGATCAAACCACTTCTTTCTCCTATCCTTTTCCACAAGGGCATTTTGCACATCCAACTGTCTCTCTTCGTCTAGTTTTTCTAAGATATACAAACGCTCGGTTAAGGGGTTACCATTCCATCCTTCTTGCGAAGCTACCCTAAGACTAGGAATGACAAACTCCCAAGGCATAACCGCTTCTTGGCCGTATACCATTTTGAATGGCGTACAATTAATAGCCACTTTATAAGCAGTACGATAAGCCCATAGAGAAGATGTCAACTTCAAATCCCAATCAGTGCGATGAGCTTCTACCATCTTGGTTAAAATAGAGATTAGAGTCTTGTTGGTGCTCTCGGCTTGTCCATTAGCTTGCGGGTAATAAGGTGTAGACTTATGGTGGGATATCATAAAGGTCGTGGTAAGCTCTCTTATTACCTCATTTATAAAATGGGTACCATTATCACTAACAATTTCAAAAGGGCAACCAAATCTTGTGATACTGTTCTCAAAAAGAAACTTAGCTGTTGTCCTCGCGTCAGCTTTTTGTGAAGCCTTAAGCTTCAGCCCACTTTGTTACATAGTCCGTAGCAACTAGAATATATCGAGATTGAGTGTTGCGAGTTGCGGGACTAATTGGACCTACAAAGTCTCAGCCCCATTTTTCAAATGGTTGGGTTACTTTAATAGGATGTAAGGGCATTCTGTCTTTGCGCTGTGTGATCTTGTAACGTTGGCACTCATCACACCCTTTTGTAAAAAGTGATGCATCCTTAAATAAAGTTGGCCACCAATAGCCTGATTGCAGCACCTTTCTAGCAGTCAGGTCTCCTGAAAAATGTCCTCCTGCTATGCCCATATGTGCTTCTTGCAAGATATACAAATATTCATCCTCGCGGGCACAACGCCTAAGAATATCGTCCTTGCCTAATCTATACAGAGTTCCGGCAATCAAACAATAGGGTTCACATTCTTTTACTAGCCTTCGAGCGATATCCTTACGAAGTTAACAATGTTCTCACTCCATTCAGGCATAGTCTCAACTATGAATAGAGAAGTATCAGGTAATTCATCATCAACTCCTGTAGGGGCTTCACCATTGGGTATGCGAGACAAATGATCAGCCATGACGTGCCTTTTACCGGGTCTCACTACAATCGTAAAATCAAACTCCAGAAGAATTAACAACCATCGTGTGATTCTTCCTGTGGAGCATGGCTTGTTTACCAGATAAGCAACGCTTGATGATCCACATAAAATACAAACTTGTTTGCCAGAAGGTAGTAGCAAAATTTCTTTACTCCATAAACCATTACCAAACCTTCCGCTCTGTAGTGGTGTAGTTCCTTTCAGCATCGTTCAATTGACAGCTTGCAAAGCTAATGGGATAGTCCAATTTATGTTCTCCTGGTTGAGTGAGAACACACCCAATAGCAAAGTTTGATGCATCAATATGCACATGGAAAATGACATCCCAGTTAGGTGTCCTTAAAATCGGAGCACTTGCTTTATTCAATTGTTCATAGGCCTGGTCACACTCTTCAGTCCATTTAAATTCAATGAGAAGCTTGTACAAAGGACGTGCTATCTCAGCGAAAAATAAAATAAACCGTCGATAATAACCCACGTGTCCCATGAACCTTTGAACTCCCTTGTAATTGGTTGGTGGTGGTAACTCTAGAATCACTTTAATTTTGCTCTCATCGGTTGAGATACCATTCTTAGATACTATATGCCCTAAAATAACTCCATGCTTGACCCAAAATTGGCATTTGAACGGGTTCAATGAGATACGATATAACCTACACTTTTCAAACACCTTCCGCAAACATGATAGATGTTCTTTCCAAGAAGAGTAAACACAAAGGTCGTCTAAGAAAGCTTCACAAAACTCTCTCAAATATTCTTTAAAAGCAGTGCTTATTAATCGTTGGAATGTAGCAGGGGCATTTGTTAAGCCAAAAGCAATCACACAAAATGCAAACACGCCAAATTCTGTGATGAAGGCAGTTTTAGCTTGGTCCTCTAGCGCTATCGTGATTTGGTTGTAGCCTGAGTACCCATCTAGAAAGCTATAAGCTTCCTTCCCTGCAACTCTTTTGAGTACATGTTCGGAATATGGTAGGGGGTAATGGTCTCTTCTAGTAGCTGCATTAACTTTTTTGAGGTCCACGCACATCCTGAGTTTCCCATTCTTTTTTGGCACGATAACTATTGGAGACACCCATTCAGAGTGTTCAATAGGATATATGAACCCACATTTGATAAGCTTTTCTAGTTCTTCTTGAATGATCCTTGCGTACTTAGGATTCATCGGGTAGGGTCTTTGTTGTACGGGCTTCGCAGTGCTAATCATGGGATTGTATGTTGGACCACAGAAGGTGGAACACCTTTCATATCATGGTATGTCCAAGCAAATATGTCCTTGAATTTCTTGAGAAGCTCTTTGAGGACCGCCTCTTCAACTTCTGTGAGGTCTTGGGCAATAAAAACAGGTTTTGATTCTTCACCGGGGTCGGCTAATTCTATTTCTTTAACTATTTCCGGACCATCATAGATTCCATTATTCCCATCGATAGGTATTCTTTGGGCTTTTGTGTACACAAACTTTGCTTCCCCTATGGTGTAAGATATGAAATGTTCTGGTGCAGGATGCAAGTCTGTGTATTCTCGTTGTGCTTTGGTTTGTGCTTCCATTTCTGCTTTCTTGTGTTGTCGAGCTAACTCTTGGTTTTGACGCCTCCTTGCAGTGCGGCTTGTCTATGATCTCTAATTGGGCTATTTCATGGGGTCGTGGTCTACACCACATAACATTTTGGAGATATTCACCCCAATTGTCTACCAATTTTCGATGAGCATCACATGCTCCTATATAACTGAGCCATTCTGCTGAGGATCTCTTCTTTTTTATCCTAGCACGTACATTGGCTCGATATCGACGCCTCTTAAGGTTTTTCTTTTTCTTATTTGAGACCTGCTTTTGATTTGCATTTAGATCTGGCTCACTAAAGGAGTCCTCGTTGGTGTCCTCTTCACTCTCGGAGGAGCTATCATCGGTTGATGTGCTCGGTCCTTCCGAATGTTTTGACTCTGAACTTGCTCCACTCTCTAATTCATGAGATTCAGAATCCGTTTCACCCTGGGAGTCAGTGTCCGAGTCGTGTTGGTCAAAGTCTTCTATTGAGCTATCGGTGTCACTGTCAGATTGGTCCACAATTGCCTTGCCCTTAGAAGATGCATGTATGGCACTTATCATGTTCAGAGGTGCAATTTGTGGTACCTCTTCCCCCTCTGGTGTAACCCAAGTGGTTCCTCTATTTCCCCAGGTATCTATGGTTGCAGCTAGGTGTACCCAGTCTACGTTGTCTGATTTTGTCATACCCAGTAACACATCCATGTAAGGAGAATCTTGGCCAATGTCTGTATCCTTCTTACAAGTGTAACAATATTGTAGTGGGGCTGAGTGAACTGTGGTGTCAGAGCGATGATCAATAATGGTTTTACTCCCTAAGGGGTGTATCTTACCAGTCACCAAATCCACTCTAAGGACAGAGTTTTGGAATTGCAAATAGACATGATTTTTAGACCAATCATGAACCACCAATCATGAACCATTTGTGCTTCCCTCATGAATGATCGTCCTAAAATCATTTCATATGACATAAGGTGTTTAGAGAAATCCATTACAATGAACGTATGTCGTACCTTGTGTCCTAGAACTTTGATCTTAAGATCCTTGAGCATCCCCATAGGTTTGGCTATGGTACCATTTGCCATCTTTACCACAATGTTAGTAACACTGAGGCGGGGTTTTCCCATGGATTCCCAACAATCTTTTGTAACGATGCTAACTCCCCCACCACCATCAAGAATTCCCTTTATAGTTAATCCCTTGGTAGTGATGGGTAGGGTCGCATTAGACTCGTCGCCTTCAAAATACTGCCCTAATTCGTTAATGGGTACCTCGATCACAGACTCGTGTCCATCGAAGTCAAGTGATTGCACATGATTTTCCTCATCAATCATAATCGAGTCACGCCTATTTGGTTGCGCAAACTGCGGTAATCCCGTTCGTAGCTCTCCGTTAAGGAATGCTCGAAGTGCAAGGAATAACTCAAGATCTCCATACAGCTTTGCTATGATCGTGGTTCGGACCTCAGAAGACATGAAGTCCACTAGTTTGGCAACATTCATTGGCATTTTGCAGGGTGTAGGTCCTTGACTAGGAACTGGTGAGGATGGAATCTCATATTCCTCAATGGGATCAGGTATTCCTTCGTTAAACATCCTTTCCAACAAGAAGGGTGTATGCTCACTTTCTGATGTCCCGTCCTCACTCCCTTCTTGGATGATACTAGATATGGCTAACGGTCTATGGTTCATGTGGGGTGGATGAACTTGCATGGGAAACACTGTGTCATGAATTTTGACATGCATGGGTTCTGGTTCTAGTTTCCTTTGAGTCTCCTCCACTAAACCGCTTAGATGTTTCACCTGCTCAATCTCGTCTACTGGGTTTGGGTACGTCCCAATCTTGTTGTTACGATTCTTCCCTTTTTGCCCCTGCGGTTTATCTTGGGGGTCTTGGATTGGATTTGGAAACACTTGTGGTGTTTTCAGAGGCTCTTTATGGTTTTCTCTTATTCGATTTTCATTTGGTTCCATGTTACGGTTTTCTTTGTCGGTCTTTCCCTTTGTGGTATTGGTTCTAGTCTCCATTCTCTCGATTGAATCTGAATCATCCTCGAGGTCATTCATATACACGGGGTCATCTCCTGTTCCTATGTTTGTTTTGGAACTTGGCTTTGAATTTCCCGTATTCTACGACCTCTTCCTTCATGTCTTCTTTTTCTTTGCTTGGATAACTGACGCGGTATCTCTCTCTTCAAAGATATGGCCTGACCCTTGAAGCATGGACCGTGTAATCGCATAAGCGGCTGCGACGGGTGGTATTGGCGATGTCACACTAGCAATTTTGACCAAATTTAGGGGTGTGATTTTAGGCGCATTTGGGTTATAGGGGCATTGGGCAATCAAGTGATCTATGCCACAACGATTACATGTGAGTATTGGCATTGCAGACGTGCTCCCTTGATTCATTTGCATCTGTGCAGCATTCTTTTGCAGCCTAATAGGGCACTCCGCTGCCCGATGTGGTCCACCACACTCGTAGCATTGAAGAGGTGGCCTCCTAGCCTGGGTGTTGATATTTTGACCTCTGGATGCGAGAGCAGCAGCTTGATAAACCGGCTTGACTTGCCCCCAACAATCTTCCATGTAGTATATAGGACACTCTTCCAATGTATCAAGTCCGTAGGCAATACTAGTGTCTATTTCCTCCTCACAGCCATCTGCATAAGCATTTGATGGCTCGCGACCCACTTGGTTCATAGGGGCGACTCTTGGATGCGGGGGCTGCGGTCCTAGCACAGGAGGTGGTAGCGGTGTAGCTTGTACAACATTTTGAGATCAAGGGACCATGTGTTGCGGTACTTGCTCAACAGGTGGAGCAGGCATCAATACAGGAGCTCGAGGCGCATCCGTCCAGGCTACAGGTGGTCTATTTGCCATCGTACATTTGATCATTAAACAATCCTTATCTTGGTGACCATACCTACCACATGCGTTGCAAGTCCCATTAAATTTTACTCTAAACGTAGGGCACTCACTAGCGCTATGTGGACCCAAGCGAATGGAACACCATTGCTGCTCCCTTCTTGGATACATGTGACTATTTTGAGGGGGTCGATTATCCTTAAGAGACTCTTGGATTGCCTTGGTGAGGTCTGTCAAGAATGTCTCAAATACCTTTGGCTCATTGGCAATGGGCTTTGCAGTCATGGGTTCACACCCAATGGCTTGTGAGCTAGTGGCATTAGGAAAAATATGAACCCTCTAGGCGCCCTTTGGGATCAAGGTTAATTAGAGGCCAGCCAATGAGAAGAGGGTGGTGGACACACTCTATGCCCTCAAAAATGTAGGGGGACAAAGTAGTCTTACACTTTTTAAATGGGCTCTTACCTAATGAGAAGGTGGGGTGGGGGGGGGGTAGGGGGGTGTGGGCCATATGGAACCTCCAACTTCCCTCCTTTTTGATCCGGTTTTGAAAAAATCCCAAAAATTTCAAAACTCAAATTTCATCTTCTGAAAACCGCCCTAAAACTATTTTATGGTCAAAAAAGCATTTTTTGATCTCAAAAAGTCAAAACGTGCATCCAAAAACCCTAAAATTCAAAATTTTTAAAAAACTTTTAAAAAATCTTTTTTTGCTATCCAGAGCTCCCCCAAAATTAGTTATTAGGCAAAAAGGGATTTTCTCTCTCTAGAACCCCTTTTCCAACCCCTCCTTGGTTGCAACCATCACACTCATCCTCTACTCCAACAATCTCTCTCTTTACACCATCTCCATTGCTGCAGCAAGGAAGCTCCTCTCTCCTCCCCTACCACCTTCCATTGCCACACCAAGCAAGGCTTATCCACCTTCTCCTCCCAGTGCCACACCAAGCAAAGGTTGTCCACCTTCTCCTCCCATTGCCACAAGGGTTGACCATTTTCTCATATCACTTTATCACACCTACATTGTAGCAACAAGCAAGGTTCTTCTCCTCCTCCTAGTTTGCTTTTCTCAACCATGGCCAACTCTACTTCGCAAAGGCGACCAAAGGATGAGGTCACAGCACTTGCATGCCACAACACTAGAGGTGTAGATGATGAGTGGGTGCCACAAGTGTTCACCAAAGGTGCTTGGGTATACATGCAACCATCTGCTGTTGGCCCTCATCGTGTGCGGAATCGTGCAAACTTGGATCTTCATTGGAAAGGAAATCTCCTTGGCTTCAAGAACCGCAAAGACAAGGGGACCATAGCCATTGTGCAACATGTTTTCTCAATGTCAACCATGCACTTGCAACAACCACCTCGATTTCCAACACATTGTAAGTACATGTTTTGAGAATACAAAGCTAGGTGTGAAATCACAGTGTAATGTTATTATGGATTCATACTTAACATTTGTCATGCATTTATAGTCATATTTCCATCCACGTTGGTGGAGGAGCAGCCACTACATAGTCTCTCCGGCACATTCAATGCTATACATGCGGATATTGGAGCAATAATGTTCCCGCATCTTTGCCCAACCAAACTGGTTCAAAGAAGGATTTTCTTCTATTCTCACTCCTATATTGTCCCTACTTCTACACAAGCATTTGGAACGCTTGAACCCATCAAAGTAACTTCCTTATTAAGTATGGAGTGGCCGGTCCCAGATTTGTGGTCGGTAGCATCTTTCAAGCAAAAGATGATAATGGATGTCCAAAACTCTTTGATATACTCTAAAGCTTCTAGGTCTGTGGGCTTGAGCTGGTGTTTGCCTATTCATTGTTTTGTGCACATTTTTAAAGAGTTTGAATTTGTGGAGACTACCACAATGCTTGTATGTAAAGATGCGCATTGCGAGGAATTAGGAAGGCTTTTAGAAGAGGACTGGGGTTTTGTGGAGGGCATGCACAACGGGGACCGGTACCGTTGTAAGGTTGGAGCTTCAGGTATTGGAATGCGCTATTTGAAATCCCGCACCTCCTTCTACATACGATTTCACTATGATCGTTGGATGTGCAAGCTTGGAGTGTGGACTCCCTTACAGAGTGTAGACGGCGCTATTGCAAGCTTTGACATTGCAGTGAAGATGCCCAACGATGCTTTGGAGGCAGTCCAAGTGAACAAGCATTGGACTCTCAGTAATGTTCGAGAACATTTGGTTATTATGGGTTTTGAGGCCCTTCAACAAGCACAATTTTGTTTACAAGGTCACAAGGTGAGAATCCTTCCACCACATTTTCAATACATCATGGTTTGTCGATCATTAGATGCTTATCGTTATGAATGTCCGCAGATTGGGAAGACAATGGAAGACAAATTGAAGGTCGAGGAGGACTGGGGGATAGATGGAACTATGCTATCGATCTTATAACTTTGTAACTCTTGCAATTTTCATATTGATCCCCGCTGTAATCAACATGATTTGCTTCGGCAAATCATGCCTTTGAATATAATTTTTTGCATTGGGATGAGAAATCATTTTTTGGTGAAAGTGCCTTTTTTTTTTAATGTCTTAAAAAAAGGGTACATTATAAAAGGGGGGCCACCTAACTCATTCACTATTTTCACTTTTGCAACTCCTGAGCTCCTCCACTCTCTATCCACACCCCAGGCTAAACATGGATGCTGCCACAGCCTCTGCATCTGTACCCACATCCACCCCTTTGTCACGCTTCATCCTCTTCCTTGAGGACACCAAATACAAAGGGAAGTTGGACCTCCACACCTTTTTTACTCGTCTCCCTGACCTTGACGCCACAGTTGCCCTTCACATGGATGCATTTGAGGAGATTTCTGCGTTCATGGAGGAGCACATCTGAAAATATTCTGTATCTATCCCCCCACATGCAGGGATCTGGGTGCCTTGCGATCTTTTGCGCTATATACACAAAGGTGATCGTCCATTCGCCAAGCGGTTGCAACGATTCCAAGAAATTGCAACCAATGCAAGCCATTACTTGGACGAGCAAGCCCCTGGGGTGTCAGCGCTCAAGAAGCGCAAGTTGGGGGTGGAGTACCTTTCTCGGCTCGCAACATTTATCTTCTTGGTGAGCGAGGAACCTGATTTGGAGGAGCTCCGCTTACCACACCTTCAAGTTGGGTCCTTTATCAAGGAAACCAAGGAGCAGCAGGTTATCCCCATGAACCCTGCAGCGGAAGGAAAAGCACACCAGCTGGAGTACCCTAGGGGTCTTGAGGAAGTGGTTGAGAAATCCATAGTTGCGGCTGGCCCTAGTGACACTCCAGTGCCACTACCACTGACGGATGTGGCTATCCCAGAGGTAGAAATTAGCCGCTTCTCCTCAGTGTTAGTGGATAGGGAGGAGTTTGTGTTCCTGCATGATTTGGAAAAAGCATTTGGCCTGCGCATGGATGAATGCTTGAGCGTGCTATGCAACAGCAACAAATGTCCCTTAGACAATACGCCAGATGCCCTAGAAAGCAAGCTCTTGCCAGATGGGGATTTTGTTGCTGACACTATTGCAGTTGTATGTGCGGAGGTCCTGGCAGCAGAGCAGTTGCACGTGGCTGATGAAGATTTCCAAGCCACGCAAGCCAAGGTTGAGGCTGCTAGGATGCCTATGCCATTATGCAACCTCCCATCTGATGATCCAAAGCTTGTATCTATGGTGCATGGGACCATTGACTTGGATGCAAAGGGCAACGGGGAGGAGGATGACAAGGAGCAGGGGGTAAACTGTACCTAATTTTCATGTTACTATTTTATCCTTCGTTGTCTTTGTTCTCAACCTTCATCGGTTTATGACAGGATGTTGTGGAGGTTGATGATTTTGCTGCAAGGACGGGTGGCAAGCGGACGGGCTTTGGACCTCAAGCTTCCCTTGCGCATTACCTCGGACAACTCCCCCCTGGCGATGTGGCCATTATCCATAATGAATTTACTCCCCAAGCCCATTTTATGACTTGGTCGTTAAAAGCTTTGAGCAAGTTTTTGTGTTTGAGTACCATTGCTCAAACTGCGCATCAAGTGTTCCCAGTGCGTAGATCCCTTGTATGCACAGCGTTTGGCACTGGCTTTCGTGGTAAAGTGCTTGCCTAGATAGGGATACATGCTTCCATTGGCTCAACTGACCCAAATGCCATAGCACAGTCCCTCTTGACTGGGGAGTTGCCTTACGCGCAAAATAGGCGTCAGGAAATGGTCAAAAAAATTCTGAACTCCTCAGATACATGATGTAAAATCACCGTGCTAGAAGGAATAAAAAATATTTGAAATTGTCTCTCTATATTGCAAATTTTTTTCAATCTGATTTGTCAATCTTGAAAATTGTTTCAATTGGTGATATGAATTGTTTTTTGACTTTGTTATTTCAAGGTATGTAATTGTAGTCAAATTGAGTATAATTGTGATTTTTAAGTACCCTAGGGGGTTAGATTAGCCTATAAGTTGCAAAAAATGCCTGGCCACAAGGGCGCGCAAATGGCCCATCCATCAGTTTTGGATGGGCCATTTGCGCGCCCTTGTGGCTAGGCATTTTTTTGCCCCTTATAGGCCAATCTACCCCCTAGGGTACTTAAAAAGCACAAATTTATTGCAATGGATTGGTTTTGCAGCATTCATTTAAATGCAACCTTTTTATGGCAATTCCAGTATATGTTCACACTCAAGGACACTAGAAAAGCTCAAATCAATTATGAAATGAAGTTTCCAACAAACTATCACTTGCTTTAGTTCTACCTACTACACCCTTGCACCAAAAAGTCAAATTACATTGGACACTTGGTTTCCCAATATGTTATTTGTTTTGATATCCTATAAGGAATTCAAAGCTTGAAATGACAAAAAAAAAGGTGTCCATAAGGATCCATATAAAATATTGATGCAAAACCAATCCATTGCAATAAATTTATGCTTTTTAAGTACCCTAGGGGGTAGATTGGCCTATAAGGGGCAAAAAAAGGCCTGGCCACAAGGGCGCGCAAATGGCCCATCCATCAGTTTTGGATGGGCCATTTGCGCGCCCTTGTGGCCAGGCATTTTTTTGCCCCTTATAGGCCAATCTACCCCCTAGGGTACTTAAAAAGCACAAATTTATTGCAATGGATTGGTTTTGCATCATTCATTTAAATGCAACCTTTTTATGGAAATTCCAGTATATGTTCACACTCAAGGACACTTAAAAAGCTCAAATCAATTATAAAATGAAGTTTCCAGCAAACTAGCACTTGCTCTACCTACTACACCCTTGCACCAAAAAGTCAAATTACATTGGACACTTGGTTTCACAATATTATATTAGTTTTGATATCCTATAAGGAATTCAAAGCTTGAAATGACCAAAAAAAGGTGTCCATAAGGATCCATATAAAATATTGATGCAAACCCAATAGGTTTTAGTAAATTTGGTTATTTTAAGTACCCTTGGGGGTAGATAAGGCTACAAGGGGCAAAAAAAGGCCTAGCCACAAGGGCGCGCAAATGGCCCATCCATCAGTTTTGGATGGTCCATTTGCGATGCCCTTGTGGCCAGGCCTTTTTTTGCCCCTTGTAGGCTTATCTACCCCTAAGGTTACTTAAAATGCACAAATTTACTGAAATTGACTACAATTACATACAGAACTTGAAATTACAAAGATAATAGACAGAATAGACACAACTGTTGATCATATTGACATTGGAAAGTCAAATCATTACAAAGATAAGGGTGTGCAATACAAAAAGAGGGGTAACTTCGACTAATGCTTGAAGTCTCGTCGCAATCATCGTGCAAGCTGCATATCTTTTGGCTGTATTGTCACTCGCTTTGCATGAATGGCACATAGGTTGGTATCTTCCAACACTGAAATGATGTGGGCCTCTGCAGCTTCTTGCATAGCCTCTAGCGCTATTGCTTGCATTCTATACTGATTTCCATAGCTTTGAAGCACTTCCTTCACAGTGCGAGCAAAGGGGGCGCGTCGAATCAAGAGCTCCGTCGTCTTGTGGTAGTGGCGGATTTCTGCAAATGCCCTTGCTATTTTTCGGCGCCGCTGCGGTTGTCTTGGGGGCACTTGCACATTTGCTGGCGGGCAGCATGAAGGCTTCTTGAAAAACTTAGACTTGCGTCTGTTTACATGCTTAGTGGCTGGTTCTGCAACCTGTTCTGATTCATCCTCTTCCCTTGGTTGCCAATCTTGTCGTGTGGGGAGAGCTCCCTTGCCTTGAGGCAATGTCTTCCCCCCAACGGCCACCCGGTGTGTGCGCGGTATGTTTTCTCGTAGCCATGGTGGCTCACTCTCTGATTCGGTGTCTGTATTGACCACCCGAGTCCTGGATGGTCCTGCTTGTGATTGGGGGCGCGACGGCTGCTCCCTATCGGACTCTGATGTTTGCTGGCCCTCTGCTTCTCTCCAGCGTTGGGCACGTTGCTTCATTCTCTTTCTAGGTGTTATATCTTGAGGAGGTGGAGATTCAACAGTCCTTGATGACTCTCGTGCCCTACCACCATGCCCACTACCAGAAGAGTTCCTGGAACGGCCAGGTGTTCGTGGCCGTTTTCTTGTGCCTTTAAGCCATGACGGCTTCTCATATCCTTGGAGGGTGTTTTTGTTGGCAGGCGGATGCTCTTTCGCAGTTTGTTTGGTGCGCGCCATTTCGTTGGTAAGAGCTCACCTGTTCTTAAGAAATGAGTGATTTATGAGAGCATGCAATATTTATAAGGGCCCATTTAAAAAGGGCCCTGTTCACACTAATTTTTTTAAAAGAAGTATTATTTTTTAAATAAACATGTCGCTAAGAGTTGGACCCCGCGTTCACGTTTAGTGACTCGCGCAGTATCCACTTTGATCCTTGTCGCACTCTGCATCGCCGCCATGCAGCATGCTTGGTGGGACCTTGCGACATTTGCCACTTGTTGTTATGCTCTTGACAAGTCCATTTGCACACTTCAATAGCAATCTTGGATTGTCGCGCACGCTCCATTGTGAGCTTACGAGCAAATGTTGTGCGAAAAAACCAGTTGAACATCTCCTCTAAATAATTGGATTGCACCATTCCACCACCATGTCGAGTATTTTTGAAGTACACTCCCCTTGCTCGATAATGGGACTTCTCCATGCCTTGAGTGCTAAAAATTTCAAGCGATCCATACTTGTGCATAAAAAATGCACCATGCGCAAACAAGATATGCTGTTCACATGAGCAAACGATCCACATTAGTAAATAAAAAAAATCCCTTGTAATGAATACACCATGAATGACTTACCATGTAATGTGTGATGTTACTTTCACCCCAAGAAAGGGTGAAGACCTTGGTAAAATCTACCAAAGCTTCTTGAAATGATTGCCGTTGTTCTTCTGTTGTGTTGTTAAGGCTCATAAGCTTGACCATTTTATCAAAATGGGCCCAAAATTGCTTGCGCTTGTTTGCAAGCTCGCCATTTGAATCATTGTCAGTAGTAGCTTTGCATAACTCCTTCCAAAGCTCCCAAAGGTTACCTGCCTGCTGGTTGGAGCTGCTTTGAGCATCATATCGACTTGGCTTTCCTTGGGAAACTTTCTTCAAAAAGTGTCTAGCTTTTTGTCCACTCATTGACACTTGTTGAGCAATTTCATGGGCCTCCCTTGTGTTCTTTGCAGCAACTATAGACACATTTCCACCATGACAGCCAATGGAATTCAAGAGTACCTCCACTCTTTCGATCGCTTCCTGGGACTTTTCCAACGGTTTCATTGTGAAAGCATAGTCAATGTGGAGCTTCAATAGCCTATCAAAAATACGCATGAATGCGTGTAATGTACAAAAATGTACATTCGATAGAGGAAATCAAAAGATTGGATTCCAAGTGTGGTCCTTTTGATCACGGTCTGGGGCATTGAGCATGGGACATCTCAGAATAGATGCTTCCCATTCTCTACCTTCATCTCCGACATCATGACAATCTTACCCTTGTTCTCCATGCCCTTGCCATGGAAGCATGTAACTGGCCTTTGCAGTGCTCTTATGTGATTTTTGTCCATTAGGTTTGTACCCTCGAGTGCAAAATGGACAAGGCATGAGAGAAGAAGCCCCTTGTTTGCAGCCAATTGTTTGCAGCCAAGCAAACACTTTATGGTCTTCAAATCCCCACCTAAGTGCCACTCCACATCATAACTACCAAAGCCCTCAATCTCCAACTTCTGACCTGCAATTTGGGAGTGTATTACTTCTGTGATCCATGGAGTTCTCTCAAAAATCCACGAAAGTACTCCATTGGTCTCTTTGGGCACCTCAATAGCACCCAACCACCAAATGTCTTTCTCTGATTGCACGCTAAAAGATAGGGTGGGATATGGCTCGACTGAATCCCTTCGCTTGGTTTGCAGAAGGGCCTCGTTCATTAGAGTGACACTTAGCCTCTCTAACCTTCGGCCTTTCACTATTTGACACTCATCGAGTTTCAGCACAAAAGCGACTTTTGTGCCAAGCACTACAAAATAAATAGTGCTAAGACCTTAAACTTCAGCTTCTATGAAAAGAATAATACCAAAGAAAAAAGTAAAGTGTGTCACCTTCTTCAGGTAACTCGTAAAATCTAAGCATGGCTTTTTGAAGCCTTCTAAGATCCACGAAAATATTGTTCCACATTGTGTAAGGAAAGCCCTTATTCGAAGGTCTTATGGATAGTTTCTTACCTTTTCCCCTTGTCTTTGTTGCGCACGAAGCATAAAGGGAAGTTGGCATTGTGTCCTCAATGTGTAGGTATGTCCCAATGCGGGAGAACACATCTTCGTTTGTGGCCTTCTTTGCAAGCTTGACCTTGTGAGGAACGGGAAATAGGTTTTCCACAATGCCATGATCTTTGAGGGCATCCTTTAGGAGTTGAAAAATAGCCTGATAGGCTTTGGTGCTGATTCCAGCCTCATCACAAGCTTGTTGAACGTCATCATCATTAACCACATTTCTTAATTTACGCATAAGGTCCTTGGTGACTGCATCCTTAATGTGCTTACCTCCAGGTGATTGTAAGATAGAAATAACGTCCTCGGTATTGAGACAACTAGTGAGAAGGTTGACTCGATTATCTTGGCTTGTTCCACCGCATGCCTCCTGGATGAAGTTTCTAGCAACAAATAAACATAAATGTTAGAAAATAGTGTGAAGTAAGAATGCAGCATGCAAGTAAAGACCAAATCACCTTGTGGCTGTAACTCGTTGTTTGCATGCTCCTCCGGAATGTGCAAGAGTTTCAATGGACGAATACGGGCGTTTGCGTTCCCTTGCACCAAGGGGTGTTTCTTTCAAGTATGTGATGGTGTTGGTAAGCTTCTGGATGTGGGACTCCTTTTCTTGCATTTGTTGTTCAAGACTTTTAACTACCCTCTCCGAAGAAGCAAAACTCTCTTGTAATGCCGTCATCTTGAGGTGAAGAGATTGACATTCGTGCATCCACATATGCAAAGAAGCACCTGCACCCATACACAGCCGCTTGCAATAGCCTAACAAGCCTCCTTCTCCCCTCCCAAGAAATTGAAGAAATGTGGAAAGGCTATTAAACGGTGGAAGGAAGCGGCTTATAGGATCGTAAGGGTACAAATGGCCATCCACCCAAATGTCAACATTGGTCTCACAAGCGGTGCGACGTTCCTGTGATGACCTTTGATCACCTTCACTAGTGGTCTTCGGTGCAAATGTCGTGGGTAAGCGAATATGTATGCTTTTGGTGTGCGGAGTACGTGGTGGTGGAAGCAAACCATTTGTGATGTCCGTGAGCACCATGGAAGCTATTGCGTGAGGAAGCAAATGATGAAAAGATAGAGGGGGAAGGGTAGAGAGGCCGAGCAGGATGGGAGGAGAGAAGGAGGGAGGGAGGGGAGGGAGAGATTGGGGAGGAGGAGGAAGGTAGGGGCAGAGAGGGAGAGGAGAGGGAGAGGGAGAGAGGAGGGAGGAGGGAGGAGGGAGGAGGATGAGAGAACAAAATGTTTATTACTTTTTGGGGGAAAAGATTTTTGAAAAAATGGACTTTCTAAGCTTGTGGATTAAAAAATGGGTCAAAAAATGATTTTTGGATATGTATATATGTTGGGAGGGAGTTTTAAGTAAAAAACAAATAAAAATGATTTTTAAAAAAAAAGTCAAATTTTGACTCTTTTTGACCCACGGAATTGCTGATGTGGACACACCCCTATGCTTCCTTCACTTTAAAAAAGGCTAGAGAGAGAAAGCAACCTTTTAGGTCCACATCCTACATTTGTCTAAAAAAAAGGCTAGAAAAGCCTACTCAAAACTACCTTCTTCAATGCCCTTGCCCCCTAAACCCCACACAACATTAGCCTTAATCCCTAAAAATTAGGATTCCTTACAAGGCCCATGCAAGGTTCATATTTCTCCTAATGGGATCTCGTGTCAGTAGACACCCTCATGCCTGCTATCATCAAGTTGTCCTCTAATTGGATTGCATTGGCAGTGACATCTTCCCAGGTTGTGATACCTCTAATCACTAGTCCATTATAGATTCCTTCATTCCTCAACCGATCAAGCAGTTGGTTATTGTTGAAGCGCTCATTTATAGGGCATCGAGAGTTTAAGTGCTTTAGACGACTAATGAAGTCCCTTACTGACTCTCTTCCTTACGTTCGGCCTTCTGTAGCTGAGATGCTACACCCCAAAGCACACCTTCTCGTATGTACTCCTTTAGAAACAACCTTCGAAGGGTAGGGTAGATTGTTTTCTCGTCCACCCTTAGGGTTCTATACCAATCTCCAGCCTTCCCACTTAATGTCAAGCTTAAGGCATTGCATTTATATAGTTCGTTGCGCTCCCCTAAGGAATCACATACTTGTTCAAACACTTCAATCTGTTTTCTAGCATCTTCGTCCCCATTGAATTTTTGCGTGAGTTTGGCAATTTGTACTGCCTTACTTCTAGGCTCTCTATCAGATGCATGACGCATATTTTCCGCGATAGATCGACCTATGGTTTGAGCAAACGCTGCCAAGTCACCTATGTGAGGAGGCAGGGCCGGTGGAGGTACTCTTGGAATCATATGTGGGAGAGGGACGGGTACCGGTCTTGGCATATGTGTGGATGATGCAGGATATCGAACATAACCGGGCATAGGTCCAGCATAGGTCCACTCGGATAAGGGCTAGGGAGCGGCACTCGAGGAGCATAAGCAAGTGGTACAATTGGAGGTGTGGGGGCCATGTGTGCATAAGGGGCTAGAGGCACATACGGTCGAGGCCCCATATTAGGTACTACGACACTAGGTAGTGGCACTGCGCTAACTGTAGATGTCATCGGTACATTCTCTGTCAGGCTTATCCCTGGAGTGAGCACTGTGTTTTCCTTAATGGAGGGTTGAGCCAAGTTAGGGAAGCTAAAGTTGTCGCTTGGAGGCTCAGATTGCATAGAGACCCCAGGTGAAATGACGTAAGATGGGTCCATGGGGCTCATTAGAGGAGTCTCCATTTGTGATAGAGTAGGCTGTTGAGCCTTGCTCGTATCCAGAAATCTCATGGGGCCTGTTGAGAGTATATTTACCCCTCGGTTTTGCCTTTCTGATTGAATAATGCCATGGATAACATTACAGATCATTTTCTGTTGATCTTCGAGGCTCGTGGCACTAGAGGTGGATCGTACAATCTCTATCCATCCTACATGGTAGGCGTGGCCAGAGTGTAGATCCGTCAACACCTCGGTGTGGAGGTCATATGTCCAATGATCATTAATGAACAATCCTTCTAGAGTCGACGTGTTAACGGTTTCTTGTGAGGTAGAAGCAATGTTTCTCCCCGTGGTTTTACTTGTCAGCAACGGTACTCTAGAGGGAACTTCTGAAGGAGGTAGCTCAACAGGGCCTTCTTGGTAAGAAGTTGGCAGGATATCCACATGGACACTCTTTGGGGCTGTGGGGTCCACGTGCAATGTGAAAGGAGAGTCCACTTCCCCACCCCCTTCGTGTGCTTCATTTGCATCAGGGTCCGAGCGAGTAGCTCTACCTAATGTTTCCATGAAACGGCTAAACATACTAGTACTAGGTTGTGGAGCTTCGGGAGGTGCATGGCCTTCTCTCTCAGTGTTTTGGGTAGGGTATGCTTCCATGATTTCTGAGTCGGAGGAGGAATCACTAGCGGCTATTTTAGGGTCTTGGGTGGTGCTACCTTGTGTCCCCGCTGAGGGTCTAGAGCCTATCGTGGATGGGTAATGGGTGTCCGTATGAACAGAGGCACCCTCAATATGCTTGTGTTCTAGCACCCGCCCAGAGCGTAAGTGCATGTGCTTTTGATACCCTAAGGTGTCAAAAAGCTGCTCTAGGAGGCCTTGTGACTAGTTTTTTGCGTGTTTTTTGTTTGTTTTTTTGCTAGATTTTTTAGAGCGTGTCGTGGAATGGGCCGTGTGATAGCTCGAAACGAGCGTATCGCTAGGAGGGACGTGCTGTGCTTTACAACCCACCGTTTGGTTCTATTTTGCTCCAGAAAAGCCCGAAACAGTCTTTTCCTAGCTGGGGAACTAGGCTCCAAATAGCAAGTCTAAGGGTGCAAGTGGGAAGAGAAGGGAGGAGAGTGGAGGAGGTAGGGTATATATATAAGAGTGAGTCTAGTATATATCATAAGACTGAGGACTGAGGCCTGGTGGGCCTGGGCCTGGGCTTGGGCAAATGATCCCGATCCCGATCTAACTTTTATACAAACCAACCCGTCCGTTTTTATAACTCACGTTTTTTATTTCCGAAAATCTAACCTCCCCCTCACTCACGTTTTTATTTTTCGCTTTTTTTCTTTTTTTTTGGAATATTATTTGGTACGCGTTTTGGTGCGCGTTGACCTCACCTAACTATTTACTGTCACATCTACCTACTGACCTGCTAATCAGTGGTTCACCTAATTACTAACCTGCTTAATTAACTAACTGTGCACAAACCAGAAAATGCAGAAAATACAAAAAATCGAAACTTGACAGAACTGTGCAGTGCAAACAAGAAAATGCAGAAAACGCAGAAACGCAAGAAATGCTAAGTGTGTAAGCTGAAATCTGAGCTTAATAGAACTAACAAAACAGAGCTTAACAGAACACAGAAAACTTAAGCCGTGCCTTTCCTACATAAAACATAGCTTCAATACAATTTACAGGTCGCCATTGGAGCTTCACGCGTAGTAGCTCCTCGGCAGCGGCGCCAAAAATGTCAAGGCTAGGGACTTGCTACGCACCGTGTGCGAGCCACAAAGGCTCCTAGCACACAGTCATACAACAGACAAGCTCACAAGGAAGAACGGTGTGTCACTCACCTTCCTGCGTAGTTCCGAATGAAGGATTCCCGCGTCGCGAAGAAGAGGGAGACGCCGCTACGCCGCGCTCAACCGCCTCTCCGCCGTCGTGCCGCAGCAACGCTCAATCGCACACACACTCTCACACTCTCTCTCTCTCTCACACGCACACACACAAGGAGATGGTGAAGGAGAAGGTGGAGATGGAGCAAGAGCAGCTTCTATTGCACAATGAGAGAATGACTCAATTTTAGGTTTAATTGGCTTTTATGTGAGCTCACCCCATTCACACTTGGGCGCCCATGCTTAGCCAATCAACCCTAGCATGTTCGTGTTAGAGTGCGCCTCTCATCGGCGATCACTCTACCTTTCCCTATTGGACCGACAAGCCCAGTGCCTGACTCTACTTAAATAAATAATACAGTTACGGTGTCCGTCGTAGGCGATAGGGTGTCCGTGAGCCACGAGGGTTAACAGGATGGAGGAGTGTGAAGAGTCATTTCAAAATCTTAAACAATCCTTGACATCAGCACCAATACTAAAGAATCTAGACTAGAATAAAGTTTTCCATGTGCGTGTTGATGCTTAAAATTTTTCTATTGGATGTATAAACTCAACCAAGAGAGGAAACTATGGATTTTCCCGTCTCTTATGCTAGCAGATAGCTAAACCTAGCATAAAAGAGCTACACCACAGCTGAAAGGGAAGGCCTTGGGATGGTTGTTGGGTTCAAGCATTGTATGGTCTAATCCCGTGGGAACACTCTCTTGCAGCATGCAGATGCACTTCACTCCTTTTTAGTAGTTTGCATGGAAAGAAACTCTATATATGTAATAGTCTCTTAATCAAATTTACACGGCGTTATTTTAACTTGCTGTGTCAAACCGCTCTCTCTCCCTTCTCATCTCGTTCACCTCCTCCCGTGCTCTTCCTCTCCTCACCATGGCATCTCCTCGATGGCACCCTCCATAGCCGTTGCACCCAACAATGGTGTATGTGGTTAAGAAATTCTGACACTACTTATTAGCCAATAAGTTTTTCTTTTTCATAGACCATGAAGCCTTACTTTGTGTGGTAAACAAGCCATGTAAAACGGGAATGGACTTCCTATTGAGATTTTAAGTGATTGAGGAACACATTTCCTCAATGAGGTGATATAAATTTTTTTAATTGAGTTTATAGTAATCCATAAAAAATCTGCACCCTATCATCCTCAAGAAAATGACCAAGCCAAACATACAAACAAGATCTTAAGCTCAATGCTTCCTAATATTGTAAGCTCATGAAGAATTGATTGGGAAATGAGACTTCGTTCATCTTTGTTGGGTTTATAAATTGTCATTCAAAACGACTTTGAATGCCACTTCCTTTAACTTGGTCTATGGACTTGACACTATATTTCCAATGTAATTCTTATTGTTACCATATACATGTGGTAGTGATGTGTGTGAACACACTAGGACCGCCGGGGCATTTTTTCCCTCTTTAGGAGGTTTTTTCCCCCGTGCATTGTATATACGCCCATCACTCTAGGGCTATCTATCTTTCCATTGCGCACTAACTAACACACTCTCTATTGTGTGCCTTGAGCTTCCTTCGTCTTCTCCAAGCTGTGTGTGTTTCTCTGCAACCCTAATTCCAACAATTGGTATCAGAGCAGGTCACGTCCTCCCGGGCTTAGTCGCCAGCTGCTCCAGCACACGCCTGCTCACTTTCTCCGATTTCAGTGAGCTTTGGCGAGCGTTCGCAGGTCGACAAATATTTTGGGAGAACTCGAAGAGCTTGGTCTGCTCAGAATTTTGATTTGGGCTCATTTCGGCCTCCGTTTCCACTACGGGCAGTACTGCACAGGCTATTTCGTCATTTTGTGCAGATTTTCTGTCAGTGCCGTTTTCTGCATAACAGGTGCCTTATAGTCTTCTACGGTTTGTGCTATATAGCACAAGTTGTTCCCGCTCCATTTCTCCTATTTTCGGGCAGTTTTCACATCAGGTGCAGCATTTACCATGGCTGACAACAACAACACAGATGTGTTCAAGATGTTTGCTGCTGAGGACAGGTTGGATGGGGACAACTACCCTATGTGGGCTTATATGATGCAACACGTTCTTGTGTCAAAAGGTGTCTGGAACATTGTGAAGGGCATTGATGTACGTCCTGGTTCTGAAGATGTAGGCGATATTGAGGATGTTGCAGGTCTTGCTGCAAGGATTGCAGCTGTTAGAGTTGTTTTGCCTACAGCAGAACAAGCTCGTTGGGATGTTAAGGATGCGCAGGCTCATGCATTGATTGCGTTGTCTGTGAAGCGCACCATTATTCCTCACATCCGTTCAGCAAAATCTGCAAAACAGGCTTGGGATATTCTAGCAGGTCTTTATGCAAGCCGCAATGAGGCTAAAATTGCTTTGCTGCGTAAAGAGCTAGAGTCGAAGATTATGCATGAGGAAGATGATATGGACACTTTCCTTGCTAGTGTCAAGGATATCAATGAGCAACTCATTTCTGCAGGTGAAGTCATTTCTGACAGTTCCCTTGTGCAGACTGTTCTTGATGCCTTACCAGATTCCTACCAGACTTTTGCTAGTACTTGGAGACTGATGACCCAAGGAAATCCTGAAGTTGTCAAGTTTGATGCATTATGCACATTGCTGTTGCAAGAGTCACTTTCTAGAAAAAATAGGACTAGGCAGCGTGCAGTTGAACAGGCTTTTATTGCTTCTCAAAGAAAGGGTGGTAACAGTAATGCAGCCACTTCTTATGGTTCTGCTGCGAGTGGCAAAAATTCTGTTCCTAATGCTTCTGCTGGCAGCACTTCGTCTGGCAATTCTGGTGATAAGGGCAAAAAGAAGATGCGTTGCCATTATTGTAAAGCCAATGATCACTTGATCAAGTCGTGTCCTAAGTTGAAGGCCAAAGAGGCTAAGAAGAAAGAGGGTGGTTCCACTGCAAATGCTGGTTCCACTACAAATGCAGCCATTGTTGAGTCTTCTGTGAAAGGAGATTGTGATGCTGATGTTGATGCAGAATGGGCTTTTAGCGCAGAGTGCAATTACAATCCTGCTGTCCATGATGCATGCTTGTCAGTTGCTGCAGATTCACATGTGTGGTATTTCGACAGTGGTGCTACAAAGCACATTACCTCACATCGTGAATTGTTTACCTCTCTCGAGTCTGTCCCTCATGGGAATTCAGTCACTTGTGCCAACAACGCCTCTTATCCAGTTCAGGGAGTTGGAAAGATTGTGCTCACTCCTGCTAATGGCAGTTCCTTCACACTTGTTGATGCACTTTATGTACCTGGGATCAAGAAGAATCTATTGTCTGTATCCGCACTTGCTAGACTTGGACTTGTAGTCAAATTTGTGGATGACAGATGTACAGTTCATGATCTCAGTTTTGGTGATGAAATTGTTGCATCTGGGCTTTTGTGTCGTGGGCTGTATAAGCTCACTTTGTATGACAAGTGTGGACAAAATTTTGCAAATGCTGTTGCAGATTCAAGGGCTATTTCAGATGCAAAACTTTGGCATGCACGTTTTGGTCATCTGAATTTTGCCAGTTTGCTGCGTTTGCAGAAATCTGATATGGTTGCTTCTTTGCCGCCTCTTGAAGCACCTATCAAACATGTTTGTGAAGGCTGTATTCTGGGTAAAATGCAGCGTTCTAAGTTTCCAAAGGATGGTTCAGTTAGGGCTACATGCAGGTTGCAGCTTGTGCATAGTGACGTTTGTGGGCCCATGCAAACTCCGTCCTTGGGCAATTACCTGTACTTCGTGACTTTCATTGATGATTACTCCAGGCATGCGTGGGTATTTCCGCTTAAAGCGAAGTCCGAAGTTTTTATGTGCTTCAAACAATTTTTGGCTATGGCTGAAAATGTCTCAAAATGTACTATGGGCACCCTCCGTTCCGATCGAGGGGGGGAGTATATGTCTCATGAATTTAATGCATTTCTGGCTAGTCGTGGGATAAAACACCAATGTACAGTGCCTTATACACCTCAGCAAAATGGTGTTGCTGAGAGGAAAAACAGGTCACTAACGGAAATGGCACGATGTATGGTCAAAAGTCAAGCTTTGCCGCATTCTTTTTGGCTTGAGGCCATCATGTGTGCCACTTATGTACTTAACAGGTGTCCTACGAAAGCTTTGCAGTCTATTACTCCATATGAAGCATGGCATGATAGAAAACCTTCTATTGAGCACATGGGTGTTTTTGGCTGTTTGGCATATGCTTTGGTGCCACAAGTGCAGCGCAGAAAATTGGATGATAAGGCTGTCAAATGTATTTTTGTTGGTTATAGTGCTGAAAGCAAAGGTTACAGGTTGTATCATCCGCAAACAAAACGTATTTTGGTTTCACGGGATGTAGTGTTTGTGGAAGATTCTGTTCAACCCTTGCTGTCATGTACTAGAGACAGTAATGTAAGCTCACAGGACATTTATGACACTTTGTTGCCTCTTTTCAGTGGTGGAAATACGAATGTAAGTTCCAATGAGGCAAATGTACAGCCTATGGGGGTTTCTGAAAATGTTTTAGAACAGCCTATTACTGATGCAGATGTACATGATGTACTTGATGAGGAAAGGGCTGAAAATGAGCAGGCTAGAGGTATGCCAAAATGGCTGGTGCACACTTTGCGTGACAGTAAATTGGATGCACCTTTATCTAGTCGTACTTGTTCAGGCTCTCGCCATGCATCTTATGCATCAGATTGTTATGCTTTGGCTGTGTCTAGTTTACATGATGTTGAGGAGCCTCTGTCTTTTGATGAAGCACAGAATTCAGAAAATTGGATTGCTGCCATGAAATCAGAATATGATGCACTTATAGAGAATGACACATGGACTTTATGTGATTTGCCTCCTGGCAAAAAGGCCATTGGTACGAAGTGGGTTTACAAGTTGAAACGCAAGCCGGATGGTGAGATCGATCGCCATAAGGCTCGACTTGTTGCAAAGGGTTATGCACAACAAAAAGGCATAGATTATGAAGAGACTTTTGCTCCCACTTGTCGTATGACTACTGTGCGTTTTCTATGTGCATTGGCAGCTCATTTTGGTTGGGATGTACATCAATCAGACATTGTTACTGCTTTCTTGAATGGTGACATATTTGAGGAAGTTTATGTAACGCAGCCTCGCGGTTTTGTCATAAAAGGACAAGAGGACAAAGTGTGCAAATGTAAGAAGGCTTTGTATGGGTTGAAGCAATCTCCTCGTGCTTGGTATGAGAAAGCTGACACTCATTTGGTTAAACGAGGCTTTCGTAACAGTCCAACAGAAAGCACATTGTATGTAAAGCGTGAGGATGATGTATTTCTCATTGTGGTTCTTTATGTTGATGATTTGCTGATCACTGGACCAAATGAGAGACATATTGCTGAATTTAAGGCTGATTTGAATGCTACTTTCAAGATGAAAGATTTGGGGCTGTTGCATCATTACTTGGGTATACAGTTTAAGCAGTGTGATGGTGGTATTGTCTTGTGTCAGAAAAGTTACATAGAGACATTGCTATGTAAGTTTGGACTTGAGGATTGCAAACCTATTGCCACTCCCATGGAAACAGGTTTGAAGTTGAGTCTACATGATGCTGGCGATCCTGCTGATGTCACTCTTTACCAAACTGCTGTTGGCTGCCTCATTTATGTATGCAACACGAGGCCAGATATTCAGTTTGCTGTCTCGCAGGTCAGCAGATTTATGCATAGCCCAGGGTCTAAGCATTGGCAGGCTGTCAAGAGGATTTTCCGCTACCTTAGTGGCACTTTACATCTTGGCTTGTTTTATCCCAAGGGGGGATCATTGCCGCCAGACTTACATGCTTTTTCGGACTCAGATTGGGCTGGTTGTTTTGACACGCGAGTGTCCACAAGTGGTTTTTGTTTCATGCTTGGCAGTTCATGTATATCATGGTTGAGCAAGAAGCAACCTACTGTGGCCACTTCGAGTTGTGAGGCTGAGTACAGGGCAGTCTTCACAGCTACGGTTGAGTGTGTATGGCTCAGACGCCTTATGGCTGACTTGGGTGTTGGACAGGACACTGCCAACACTATCTACACTGACAGTCAGAGCGCATTGGCAGTTGCGAGGAACCCAGTTTTTCATGCTCGCACAAAGCACATTGAGGTGCATTACCACTATGTCAGGGAGAGGCTCTCAGCAGGAGAGATCAGCTTGGCTTATGTGCCAACACAGGACAACCTTGCAGATCTTTTCACAAAGGCATTGTCTCGTGAGAAGCTTGAAGCTTTCCGCAAAGCTTTGGGCTTACTCCCCTTTGTGGACTGATCCTGTCCTCAGGGCATGGCACTTCCCTTTACTCATGTGCCAGCTCTCGTTCACCGCATCACTCCAGGGGGGATTTGTTACCATATACATGTGGTAGTGATGTGTGTGAACACACTAGGACCGCCGGGGCATTTTTTCCCTCTTTAGGAGGTTTTTTCCCCCGTGCATTGTATATACGCCCATCACTCTAGGGCTATCTATCTTTCCATTGCGCACTAAGTAACACACTCTCTATTGTGTGCCTTGAGCTTCCTTCGTCTTCTCCAAGCTGTGTGTGTTTCTCTGCAACCCTAATTCCAACACTTATTGCCAACCCTCAAAGTTGCACATGAGTTGAAATGGAAAGGTCATGAGTTTCTAGAACAGCTTGAGGACTTGGAACAATTAGATGATCAGATACTAGCAGCCATATCACACATATATGCCAAAAAACAGAAACAAAAACAGCTCTTTGATTCGCATTTGTTAACTAAGATCTTCAAGCAGGCAGATTTGGTATTGGTTTACTCACTGATACAACACATCCCTAATTCAGAAAAGGTACATGGTTATTTTGTGATCAATAATATTTTGCCAAGTGGGGCAGCTAAACTAGACATCTTAGATGGGGAAATTATGGAGAATTGGATTAGTGAATGTTGTCTTCAAAAATACCATCTACCATTAACTAATGATTTATTGCAGATAATGCATGTAGAAAAAAAACAAAAGCTTAAATGATAATAGGTAATTGAGGAGGCTCAGGAAGAAGCACGCGATTGAATTTTGAAGAGAAAAGCCACAATTTGACCAATCCCTGAAGTTTTACCAATCAATACCCTTCATATTCACCATCACTACTTTATTATTTCTTTAGCAAAAGATGATGAATGGTTGGATGAATTGGACATGAGGATCAAAGTTACGTTGAAAGATGGGTTTAGAGTCAAAGAACTAGCATACACAGATGCACGACTCAATGCAGTAAACTGTTAGACTTACAAAAGAGTGACAACCCAACCATTGCAATATGACACAACTAAAGTTAAGGGATATCATAAGGAATTCACACAAACATTGGGGTTGAAAAATCTCAATATCTTTGTGCATGGATTTTAGTGCTTACAAACATTTACTTTCATTATTGATGAGCATATAAATGAAGATATTGTGCTGGTAGTTCCATGAATGAGAGCTTATAAATTTGTCCAAGATTGGAGTGATAAGGTTCTTGAGTTAACACTCAAAGGAAACTAGTTTACAAGTATCAGTTTCTCACAGCCGTAAAGTGTGGAAGGCTTCTCTCAAAAATCCAAATCTAGCAGACAACTTGACCCACTCAGCTCCAATGACCACTACTGGACATCAAATCCATCCTCATAAGACCTAGGTAATGTTGGATACCCAAAGCCTAGCTCACCAACAATCCTAAGAAAATTTGGGTGCCTAAGTAACTATTGAGTACTCAAAAGAAATCACTACTAAAACCTCCACAACAAAAGAATACCATTAGGAAGGTAATGGGGTCTAAGGGGGGCTCTTTATTTTCCATGGGATTAAAAAGGAGATTATGGAAGGGGTAAATGGGTGGATGCCATGTGGACTGAAATGGTGGGTATGGCAGGTCCTAAAAGTAAGTGGTCAAACTTGTGCTCTTTTACAAAATACAAAGAGAAAATCTCTTATAATTTCAAAAAAATGAACTTTTCTCTAAATAGTTGAGTAAAAACCAATACTATCTCTCTCTAGTGGCTATCAGTTTTTCCCCCCCTCTCTCCTAAAAAAGGGTCCCTCCAAAAATGTGATGATCATTCCCTCCCTCTCTCTCTACTGTACCATCTCTCACTTCTCTTCACTTCACTTTCAATTTTCTCTCCCAAAAGCTCTGCTTCTCTTTCCTTCCTTTCAGTTTTCCCTCCCAAAATCTCTGCAGCAGCAGAAGTTTGAACCTTCTTTCCCTCCTGAAGATTACTGCATTCTCCTCAAGCTGAAGTTCTCCATTTCTCCATGAGCCTCACTAAACACCTCTACCTAAAGCTGAAGATCTGCTGCATATTCTTCTGCTAGATCATCCCTCTTTCTTTCCTCAACACGTTTCCTGCTCCTTCTCCATTGTGCTCTCTAGAGAGGATCTACTTTCATCTCAAGATTTGCAACATTATCTTTCTAACTAATCCAACAAGCAGGTGGACCAGTATAGCAGTAAGGGGCATCCTTCGTCTGATGCACCATCAAGAATCTTGCTCTATACAACTGAGAACATGGATGTGCAATCTCTAATCATAAGTGTTTGTCTACAGGTTGTGCCACTATTCTCCATGGCATCATCGGGTACTCGACGACCTAGGAGTGTCATGGACTCCATTTCATGCAGCAATGTACAAGACGACAGTGGATGTTGGGTGATGATGGAGCTCAAACGATTGATGTGGGTGACAATGCAACCCAGCTCAAGCGGTGCACACAAGGTCTGAAGGAGACACATGGCTTCTCGAGCACACCATTGGAAGCGAAGGGTCATGGATTTCAAGAAAACCCATGATGGCAAGCATCTTGCAAAGGTGCAACATGTGTATGTTGCTTCACAACTAAAGGTAGAGACAACAATGGCTCTATCGAGGTTTCCTGCAAACTGTAGTTTCACTCCTTTGTCAAATTTTTAGATTTTATATTGTGTATTTGTGTTGTATAGATTGCTTTGATTTTTATAAGGCTTTCATTGCTTGTTCATGTTTACCAACGTATTCCCATCTGATTTTGTAGAGTGGGAGACAATAGAGTCCTTCACAGGAACTTTTGAGGCCATCCACGTTAACCTTGGCAAGCTGCTCTATGCTGGTTGTCCATCCGTGGAGCTTGTCTCACGGGAATTTTTTTTTTATAACCATACTTATGTAACGCCTAGGAAAACTGGGTATGGTAATATTTCTCCAATTCATCCACCAGCCTTGCAAAGTATGGAATGGCGTAAGCCTGATAGTGCCTTAATCACAGCAACCAAAAAGAGAATCGAGGTGTATGTGTATTCAACAATGAAGTGCACCTATGGTTCCCATAAAGCTTCCCTAACTTGGTTTATGTCCCTTCATGTGTTCGTGTTTATCTTTCGACTGCAGAATGTTCGCAGGACACCAACAATGTGGACTTGCAAAGGGAAAAGTGCGATCAACAGTTTCCTTGCAATGGCAGACAACGGTGGTCAACCACGAGAGAGATACAATCAAGTGCTCTGTAGTTGCTGAGAATATGGTGTGCAGATACCATATTGCAAAGTAGAGCTTGTCAATTGTCTTTCCCTACAGAAGATGGAAGATGACGAAGGGAGAATGGGAGGCACTAGACTCTAATGTTGCTTCTAGACAATCAATTGATCTGCAAGTATGCCTCTATAATAATGTAGTGCACGACATCTCGGTGAATAACGACTGGAATCTCAGTCACCTTCATGAGTATCTTAACCTTGGATATACCTTGCTCAATCAATATGTTTTTGTAATCAATGAAAAGGTTGTTCGTTCTAGAAAAGAGAAGAGCTTTCTGTGTGAAAACATTGGTTTTCTGCAATGTATTAATGTAAAAGATTGTAACTAAAATGATTTTTCTCCCATTAATGCATATGGCATTTTGAATCTCTGTCTGATCTTTTAATTTGTTCAAGATTAAGTTTGAAATATGCAAGTTTTTTAGTTTCGAGCGTAAAGACTTTCAATGTTGATGTCTTTCAATGCTTGTTGCGTGATTTTGTTTATAATTATAGTTTTAAGTTAATTTGATGTTAATTTTAAGTTCTTTTAAAAAGTGACATTGAGTATAAAAGTCACTTTGTAGGTTTTGAACTTCATTTCTCACATTCACAAAACACAAGCTTTCAGCTCTCTTCCCATCTTCTTCATGAACAGACCCATGGCAACATTTTCTGATGCACTTCTCACACAATTACAGAAGATAGGACTTGCAGATTGCGCACATGAACTAGTCAGTGTGTTTGAGGGGACGATCGACATGCATGCCACTGCTAACATTCATGTAGAGGGATTCCAGAGCTTTCTTGACTACATGATGGAGCACATGGAAGAATATGCAATAGTCTTTGAGGGATCTAACATGGCGTGGTTGCCATTGGATTTTCTAAAACACCTCTATGCGGTTGACAAAAACTTTTGCTATCGCTTGTTTAGGTTTATAAAAGGGCTTACTGAGCGGGACTACAGGACAGAGGATGAGGATGACCTCATAGACTTGGGCATGGGGTGCATAGGCACCCAATTCATCTCTTGGGACATGGTTTTGGTATTGCTTGTGCTTGAGGGCATGGAGAAGGTTAAATCAAAGGAAAAGGCCGACGAAACCTTCTGTAACCATTGTGGAGGAATCAAATGAATTTGTTGAAGAGGTTGATGAGCAGGCTGAAGCATCGATGGCACTTGTCTTCTTGCAAGATCCCAGCTCCAGTAAGGAGGAAGATGGGATGATAGAGGGAGATGAGGTACTGGAAGAAGCTCCTGACCTCCAAGTTCTCACTTTGCATGCAGTGGTGGTGGATGGTCGTCACTTTTTCTCCCTTTATGACATTGCAAAGACACTAGGACTCAGAGAAGATGAGTCGCTCTAAGTGCTCGCTATCTATGCGGGCATGAAAGATCCCAGTGGAAGGCAAGAGAAGGCCAAATTTCAAATTGACTTTGAAGACCAAGGTCTCCCACCAAGCCTGTCATTCCTCCCTAGTGAAAATGAACAGAATTTGGTACAAACCGTGGCAAATACACTTATGGAAATCAAATCATGTGCCTCATTTTATGAAAGCATCCTGGAAAGGGCTTTTCTTCCACACGAACCGCTGACCATTATGGGTGGAGAAGATCACTCTAGCATCGACCTTACAAGGAAAACTCTTGAAGAGATGGATGAGGAAACTGAGGTATCCACTTTTTAACTTTATCGATAGTAAATTTTTTCCTATAGCAAGTGTTGGAGCTGTTTAAAATGTTTTGCAGACTGCATACCATGTTGATAAGTTTGCAATGCGTACTGGAGGTTCACGCAACAATCCTGTGGGTAGAGATATCTCCCTGTGGTACTACCTTGGCCATTTGGGGCCATCCGTTCTTCGAGTTGCACACATAGAGTTCTCCAAGCATGGTTCTGTGGAGCTGCTCAAGTGTAAGGCATTAAGTGCCATCCTTGCTGAAAATTCCCTTACCCTTAATGCTCACAAGTGTATCTTGGTAGATCGAGAGGCCGCATTGTATGCTTTTATAGGAAAGCAACGTGGGTCAGTCCTCTCCCACTGTGTTTTTAGCCTAAGTCAAGGGGTGACAAAACTAGAGAAGATTGTCAAAACTTTTGGTGTCAAGTTGGCCATCTGCCCTATACCAAAAGATGTAGTTTACAACAAAACCAACCAGCAATGATGTAATATCTAGAGCAACATACAATAATTTTGTCTTCTGTATTTTGTTTGTCACTTCATGTACTTTTTTTTCTATTGCACATATTGGCCAATAAATCTTTTTCTTCAATGCGTTCACACCTCCTCGACCATCCAAGCACCCGTCTGACATGGGACGCCCACCGGTGAATAATTTGTGAAAAGGAGCCATTTCGGGTGCGTACGGAGGCCGTGGGATGACCAAAAGCCACGGTGATGACCAATGACACGGAACGGGCCGTAAAAAAACCCTATGCGCCACGGTGCGCATGGGGCAAAAACTGCCCCATGCGTGCCATGGCGCATAGGGTTTTTTTATGGCCCGTTCCGCGTCCTTGGTCATCGCCGCAGCTTTTGGTCGTCCCACGGCCTCCGAAACTGCCCCATGCGCTCTGTGGCACATAGCATTTTTTTACGGCCCGTTCTGCGTCGTTGGTCATCGCCGTGGCTTTTGGTCGTCCCACGACCTCCGTACGCACCCGAAACGGCTCCGTTTCACAAATTATTCATCGGTGGGCGTCCCATGTCAAACGGGTGCTTGGATGGTTGAGGAGGTGAAATCTAACTACTTGATTAATTCAAATACTTCAACAATAGAAAGTACACAATTAACTATTAGAGTTACACCGAATGAGAGAAAATCGAGTAGTTTATATTATATCAAAAGATTACAAATATGATAAACAGAGGTTACATGGGAAAACTAATTCTTATGGAGGTACCCTTCATTCCTCAGATTGAGCGCTAGAGCTACATCTGTATTTTTTAATGTAGTTCGCTTTGGATGCACCATAAAAGATACACCATCTTGGAATAACTGCACCAGATGTCCTCGACGGCATCTTGTAAAGCCAAAAGAGTTGCACACTGGATACGTGTAACTGAATCTGAATATTCGTCCATTATTTCTCTTACCACCCTAGAAAAAGCTACCTTTGGTATTATTGGCTTCGTGCTCTTTTGATATTTGCGGATCTCACGTAGAGCAACTATTCCAGGCTTCCATCACCTTTTCTTCTGCGCTGTTGGCAGTGGTGGAGGAGCCGCTTGTTTGGCCCATTGAGGAGGGTCATTTTTATACTTCTTCCTCCTCTCTTCTTGGGCTTGCTGCTCTTCAGGTGTGAGCTTGTCCTTTTTCTTTTTTTGCACATTGTTTTGATCTCTGAGGAATTTTTGCTGGTCTGTAGCTCCTGGTCTGTAGCTCCCAACCTTTGCTTGTTGGGCGGCTTGAGCATTGTACTCTTCCGCTCTCTTCTCAGCTTCTGCTCGTGCTTGTAAATTAGCCAAGTGGTCTCTATCAGCCTCGGCTCTCTGCCATTCTTCCTGCTCTCTCTGCCTTCTTTCTTCTTCCTACAATTTCTATTCTTTTCTATCTGCTACCTCTTTCTTTTCTAACTCTCTCATTCTCTTCCTCCTCTTTGCATATCGTGCTATTGAAACAGGATCACCGGGTAATACCTTGATCACCCTTTGTTTGATTTGCGGAGGGAGTTTCCGTGGTGTAGTTGCGGCTGACGTTTCCAGACTATGCTTGGACTCTGCGACATGCAGAGCTCGAGGGGGAGTGTTGAGATGTCGAGCTCTACACCTTGAGCTGGCATCCACTACAGGTCTTGGCCGCTTACGGCATTTACTCACTGGCGCATTAGGTGACCGACACGGAGGATCTCTGCCAGTGATTCTACAGCTGGACTAGACTTATAGTGCCAGCGTAGTTCGCTTCTAGCGAGTTCACACTTAGTGACCGCATGTACATATGTGCTAATTTTCAGCTTTAGCACTTAGTCATTTTGTACTCTCTTTTCTGTGAAGAAGAAGAAGAAGCTTTCCATCTCTGTGTGCTTTGTGCTTGTCTTGTGTATCTCTCTTGCATCCTCATTCTTTACACAAAGATGATTTCCCAAACATATCACAACTCTTACAAGAGTTTGTAGATGAGTTCTCAAAAAGGGGAATCAAACACTACACAGTGTCTAAATCTATGCTTTCAAACAGAAAAATGATGAAAAATTGAAGGAAGCTCTGCTTCGCTTCAAACAATACATAGAGAGGGGTCCTGTGAGAGAGTTACCACCCACAAGATGAGAGATTATCAATTCTCTTCATAAAGGGCTCGAGTAATGAAACTCTAAAAAAAGACATACATTTGAGCAAGTCACTAGTGAAGCTCTATATCTAGTTGACAATTGCAAGGCTTACGGAGAGGTGACGGTGACGTACGACATAGAAAGCGTGACTAGTAGTGCCTCTTCTCCAAAGAGTGAATCCACAGCAAAGCAAGATGTTCAAACTTCTACAATGAAGAGATTTGACCAAGTGGTCAAAGAGGTGATTAGAATAATAAACCAAGGCTACAAACAGAACTTGAATGTACGACAACCACATTTGAGGAGATGTAATACTTGCGGAGGGGATCACCCCACTCCATGGTGTAGGACTCAATTGAAAGTTGCAACAACTGACAGGGCAACAATCGTATCTTTTGAATGATGGTAGAGTAGTAGTTAACTACACTCAACCAACACATGTGCCACAAGCTACAAGAAATCAGTACCCCATGGATGCAAATATGCTCATGTTCATATATAGCCAATCAAGAGTATGATTTTAATAACATTCTTACTAGGTCACAACAACCATTGGATGGATCACTAGCTATGAGACAAGAAGTTTCATGCTATGAATGTGCAGATGATCATTGGGCACAAGGTTGTCCAAGCAAGGGGCAACAAATAGAATTCTTTGTATTCAATGATCATTGTGGTAAAGACTATCTACTCCAACAATGTGCTAAGAAGCCAGACTACAAAGGGACAACAACAATGAATGTTGTCAACCTGATGCCTTCTTCAAGTGTATCCGAGGTAGAACCAATAATTCCTTTAAAGGTAATGACTCGAGCTCAAGCTCAAGAATCTACCAAAAATGAATTTGTTGAGAGACCCGCATTGCCATCCTAAAGAGAAAATGAATTTGTTGAGAGACCCACATTGGCATCCTAAAGAGAAATTGAAAACATATCGGTGAGAACTGCAAGAAAATCATGGAAAACCAAATGAGACAAAATGAAAGCAAAGAGGTTGAAGGAGAAAAAAACTTTAGAAACAGAACTGCATCAAAGAAGAGAACAATTTAAACACGAGCAAGAAAGGAAGAAAAGCACAAAGGAGCCTAAAGAGTCAAAGACTGACTCGGGTGGTTTAGTCTTGGTCGACAAAATCTTTGAGCCTTTAGATACAATTTTGAAGGCCTATGAAGCTAGGCTAAAACCAAATCAAACCCAAGAGCATAGATGGCTGATGTATCCTTGCTACAAACGAGAGCGCGGAGAACCCTGCAAAATACCAAAAACAATATACTACAAGCCATAAAATGGACAAATCTCCATACGTGGCGAATCCACGAGCACATAATCGACGATATACGCAAACAGAGAGAGAGAGAGAGAGAGAGAGAGAGAGAGAGAGAGAGAGAGAGTGAGAGAGAGTTAAAGAGAGAGAGAGAGAGAGAGAGAGAGAGAGAGAAAATGCGTGCAGGCGCACCTCCTAGAAGGGAGTGCTACGCCGGTACGCGAGAGAGAAGAGAGGAGAGGTGAGAAGTAGAACGCAGACACTGGGTGCAATCTCCCCCCGTGCAAGAGTACATTTCCCTCTTGCACATATTTATTTATAGATTTCTTGAATGCCCAAAAATGAGTACAAACTGGCCGGCCGGTCATAAATGGCCAAAGCTCATAAAGAGCACTTAAATAATTAAATGTATATAAAATATGATATCCTTTTGCAATAGCTTAGCTCGGTCAAGCCTTTTCCACGTGTCACAGCTGCAATAAATAATAAGATATCAATTCCATAACATACTCTCCGTTGGAAAGCAACTGTCCTCAGTTGCGAAGATAAAAATCTGCAAACAATACTTGTCAAAAACAATGATTAGTACGTTGTGTCCAAACATCACATAAAAGAAAAATTTATGAAACGAAACAACATTAGCTTATGCCTGCCGTCATCCACATACTACCTATTCTAGTGTCCCATACCACTAGAATAAGCAGTATATGTCATACCCTGATGAATCAGGATATCATTGGTCACACTCATCATCAATCTCATGATGTCAAGTCTCATCACATGACCACTGTCGTAATAATCACCAGATACCAAATCCCAATCCAATTCCAATTCCACAGTATAAGTCCAAATCCAAAGCACTTTTATTATGTACCCGGGTAACAAAATCATACCAGATGCAATGGTGGCCAGCCACTGCAGCATGATTCTGTGATTGGTGTTGCCTAAATCGGCGAATCTACACTAATATGACGTGCTACCTAGATCGGAGAATCTGCACTAATGCTGCCTATATCGGCGAATCTGCATTTACCATTGTGAATTTGGAATTTGTCAGTGTGCTGCCTAAATTGGCGAATCTGCACAGATAACTGGTGTTGCCTAAATCGGCGAATCTACACCAAGGTGAGTATTTACACACTTCCTAAATCGGCTGATCTGTGTGCATGTGACCAATGGACTAGACAAGACATAAAAAGACAAAACATTTACTACCTGTGTGACACCACGTTGGAGTATAGTTGATTAGCAGAGTACTTACAAATGTTTGTTCACTAACTCAAAGCACCATAGCTCATATGAGTAGCTGCATAGATTAATGTCAGATCCTCTCATGTAGTGCTAGCACAAGCCAGAACTTTAGGGATTCTTGATTTCATATGCCATAAAAAAATGCAAAGAAGTAAAAGATCTTTTTTCTTTCAAAATTGTCCAATGGTATTATCCCTATTACAAACTGATTGACTTTGTTTCCTTAAATATATGCACAACCAAAATAAACTCCCAAACAAGTAGAGAAAGTGAGTGTTACTGTAGGAGTATGATAAGGGATGTCAGTGTAGTATAGGCAGACAAGATATGTTGCGTAATTGATGAGATCTTAAGAAATATGATAGCCATAGATAAAGAAAATGTAAGGATGAGTAAAGTAAATCTGATAAATGAAGAAAGTTGTACAAATTTGTAAGTATCACCACACTAATGCGTTTTGTAACATTTTATAGTATTAACTTATGAAGGAGTGTTCCAAAAATTATGTAGTGTAAGTCAGCATCAATATGCAGTCATGATGAGTGTGTGTCCAACTAGCAAGCCTTCAAATGCGTTAATTACAATATTTTACCTAGTTATTCAATCCAATGGCTGCAAGCCATCCTCTAGGGAGCTTCCTATACTTTTCTTTGTAATGCATGGTCTCAGTCTCACACCGGCCTAAATCAAAAGAGCAAAAAAAAACGGACTAGTGGTGGTCCTTCGCGATAGTTCTTGAAAAGGTCTAAAGTAGTACCCTTGCTCGAATTGATGAATGAGAAAGTTTCATAAAAGAGAATATTGAGAAAAATAAAATATGTCGGGCTCTTGTAAATCCCATAAATTCCTTAGGTTAATGAACGTGAAAGAGTGGTAAAGCCCAAATTAAGAACTTTTCAAGGAGGTAAGGTTTCCATATTCAAAAGCATATAGTTTAAACACCATTCCAAAGATCTTATTTATAGTGTTACGATGTTGTAAGTCTTTTGCGTAGTTGGTGTAGCAGCTTGTTACGTGGCCAAAGGTGGGTACCTTACCGAATATGTGTTGCTACTAATCTAGAAGGCTATGCATAGTGATGAGTCGTACTGTCCAATACCTAGTGAGTATGTCATTCCCTAAGGAGAATTTAGATTGCATTATTCGAGACGCTTTGTAAAGTGTACTATGAAGATTTTGTAAAGAGGAAGAGAGAGATGATTATATCCTTGTGCCCATTATTACCATCACTGCTCTTCGCATGTTGTGTGGTGATCTTTGACAGGGCTAGAAAAATACATTCTGTGCTAATCACTTGAAAATAAGTGTAGACTTGAAATTCATGCGGTATTAGGTCAAATATTCTAAAGCTTTTGTTGGTAATTTCACTAAACTTGTGGAAATTTGTGACTGTTCATCAAAGCAATCAAAAGAGGTAATGGGAAATTTATAAGTTCAAGAAATTAAAATACACTAAAGGACATCAAGTCTGGGTACAAAACAAAATCATCATTGTCGTCGTCAATGCTAGCGTTGTTGCAGGAAGTATTGCATCAAGAGCGAAGAAACTATATTACTCGTCTTTAAGAAGCCATGGGGTCAAACTCGTATAATCCTCATGGATCAAATACAATATCGAGTACAAAATAAGATGAAGTGTAGTGAAAAATCAAATTAAAAGACTTAAAGTAATATCGTGTGAATGAAATAATCATCATCATGATCATCTCAATGCTCGGGAAGGTCGGCAACAGGCACCATTGTCGTAGGAAGCTGGTCACTGAGGAGCTTTGTCGATTTCCCAATATGCTTTGCAGTCCGGTGATGTCCGAAAAGCTAGTGCATGCTTATTGAAGAGCTTCGTCTATGTTCGTTCTTGGTTTTGTTAAGCTGAGATCATCATCATCGATGTCATCATCATTGTCATTGCCGGAGGATGCCCGACAGTGGGTGTATGTCGTTGAAGAGCTTCATCAAGGGCTGCCTCTGCAAGAGCTTCATCAAGGTGCGCCGGCCGCTGTAGAGCTTTGTCAATGTCCGCTTCGGTAGCAAGGTGTACAAGAACAGAGTGAAGAAGAAGAATAATAACCAGTTGGTGTGGGAAACGATCCCCGGATATTGTGTGAGGGAAAAGTATCGTCGTCCAGATGCAACGCCACTAGGGGGAGAAGTGGTTTTTCTGGGTGAGGTGAGTTGTGACTGCTAGGGTGGCTATTGAGCCAAGCCCGCATGCACCAGTTGTGAGACATGTGAGTGTTCCTCGGTCTATGAGTGAAAGGAAAACAAATTGACGGCTGGTAGATGATGCCAATTTGGGATCTAAGCGGCTGGTGTCCGTTGAGTATGAGGATGGTTGAAGTGGTTACGGTTGCGAGAACCCAGGTTGCTGCAGTTTAATGAGAAAAAGATCGATCGTGCAGCTGGAAACTGTAAGAGGACTGCATGGCGGGTAGAGTGAGTGGGAGGAGAGGTAGAGATAGGTGTTGGCCCCAATAGAAAATGAGCGGGGGGAGAATCTCCCACTTTGCATGCTTATGTGATCCTGTCAGTGAGGGAGGATTTTATTCATGTGTGCAATCGCCAGTTGACAACGCGATAGAGTGAATGTTGTTGGAGGCTGAACAGTCGAAAGCGAGAGAAAGAGAAAAATCGAACTCTGCATGCCATGCCAAGGGGGTGATTGACGTGCGTAGATGAGTGCTATCCTCATGGTGAGTGGGTGGCGAGAAGGTATAGCATAGAGCCAAAAAATAGCGGCCCTCCACCCAAAAAGCGTGGGATGCATAGGTCGAGAACTGGTACATGTTGGTGGGTGAAGGTGAGCAGTGATCGGCGCAGCGCAATAGAAAAAGACAAAGACAGAGAGTTGCACTACAATTCTGTAGATTACCATGGTTGTGTGTGTAGTTTTGGTTGGAAGGTTACTGCACGACTGGCTAAGAGAGAGAGAGAGAGTCTGACTTTGCATAAAGGTGCTTGGCCAGCGAAACGTCGCGACTGTGAGGGAGTGTTGTCACCATACATGGGACTAAGGGTGAGCGTATGCAACTAGTAGTCATTGCCACTATGTGTCTGAGCAAAGGTGGGTGGTGCTAGTATGCCGAAACAGGTGGGAGGTTGGTGGGAAAATAGGAGGCGCAGTGTAGGGAAGTAGAAGCAGGAGAGAGACTGTCATGCAGAAGTGAAGTGCCAGCCGCCGCAGGTCATCAATAGCCGGTTGGCGGGCTCAAGCAAGAGTTGCATGGTAACTGTAGAGAGAGATTTGGTTTGGTCGGCCACAAGTGAGAGAGAGATGGAGAGAGTTAGGTTGTCTGTGGTTATGCTGCCATTCGGCCAGAGAAGGACAGAGAAGAGACGTTGCGCGTAGTTTGGCCGTGACTGCTCCCGTGGATGATGTCGCGGTGGTATGGATGCACATTGGGAGGTGTCGGAAGCGGCAGTCGAGCGTTGGCGCACAACACGGGTGTGATCAACAATGTGTCACAGCCCCCGCCTGCGGATGCCTTGTTCACCCTGGTTTTTTTTTTAAAGATAAACAATTTACTTTGAATGTTTTGAGCTGCTAAGGGTAGTTTCCTACAAAGGCAATTCTCGTCGACCTCAAGTCTTGGGATTATTCCTATATCTCCAACAACTTCACCTTATTACTTGAGGATCTCTTAGAAAATCAGACGTCTAACATGATTGCTTTCTCTATACAATCCTGCAATCTTCTCTTAGATGTATATTTAGATGAACAATGGGATAATTTTACAAATGTATCCAACAAAAAAAAAAAAAACACAGTTTCTCATATCCTCTTGCCTAAGAAGCTCCGAATAATTGCTTGCAATCTTGTGAGAATCCATAAACCATTAATATTATTAGCACACTTATGATCTTCTAAGATTAAAAATCACCTACGTATAAGACAATTTTGAATAGAAAGCATGACTTATCTATGATCGGGGTGATATCCATAGCTAAGATTGCTGCAAACTAGAGACCGTAGCCATAGCTCTGATACCACTCCTACAAACGAGAGCGCGGAGAACCCTGCAAAATACCAAAAACAATATGCTACAAGCCATAAAATGGACAAATCTCCATAATTGGCGAATCCACGAGCACATAATCGACGATATACACAAACACACACACACACACACACACACACACAGAGAGAGAGAGAGAGAGAGAGAGAGAGAGAGAGAGAGAGAGAGAAAACGCGTGTAGGCGCACCTCCTAGAAGGGAGTGCTACGCCGGTACGCGAGAGAGAAGAGAGGAGAGGTGAGAAGAAGAACGCAGACACTGGGTGCAATCTCCCCCCGTGCAAGAGTGCATTTCCCTCTTGCACGTATTTATTTATAGATTTCTTGAATGCCCAAAAATGAGTACAAACTGGCCGGCCGGTCATAAATGGCCAAAGCTCATAAAGAGCACTTAAATAATAAAATGTACATAAAATATGATATCCTTTTGCAATAGCTTAGCTTGGTCAAGCCTTTTCCACGTGTCACAGCTGCAATAAATAATAAGATATCAATTCCATAACAATCCTCATCCAGGGTATGACAAATAGAGGGTGCAAATGTGCAAGGAGCTCATCCAAATGGCCTAAGCTCTTATGGAACCACATATTCCAGATGCTCCAAAACCGGAGGTTCTAATCCGTAAAATAGTCCAAGAAATAGAAAACCAAGGTGTTGTAAACAGATACCAAGAAGAGCCGGAAGATGAGGCACCTTTAGATACAAGGGAAGTAGCCAATACAATGGATGGGGTGGTCTCACAAGTTGTGATTCTTATTCTGGAGGTAGAAGAACCATTGCCACAATCCTTATGGGAATCCATCATAAACCAGAAACATGGTAGTGCTACTTTACAATTGGCACCTATCCCTAAGATAAACATGGATCACAATTTTTTCCCAGGGGATATAAAAACTTTAGATGGGGATGCCGGGTTTGTTGCATTTGAAGAGAGCAAACTACACTCTCTATAGACTTTGCCATCTTTCATAGGAGAAATCAAAACAAAATTGGAGGTTAAAGTGGTACCTTCTCAGTGGAAAGACACACCAAAAATGATGGATACCAAGAGCTTGCATGGATTGATGTCTTCTCATATACAATGCGCACTTTCTCTCTTAGAGCTGCTAAAAATTAGATTGCATTTATGGGGACAAATGGGAAAACACCTTAAAAAGATGGGGTTGAAAATCCATTTACATGACCAACTTGCAGATGAAAACATGGATGCAACTTTGCCTAAGAAACCACAAGCATAGCAATAAATATGGTGGGTGATTACTGCAAAGGCAATGAAGGAAACAACACCTTACCACTTGAGTACAAAGGAGTAAAGACGGTTGCAATATTAGATAGTGGGGTAGGAATTGCCATTGCAACCGGGAAAAATGGGGAAAGCCTGATCTTAGGAAAACTCGAATGAAATTGCAATTAGCAGATGGATACGTGGAGAGACCAATAGTAATGTTATAAGAAATCATTGTATCCTCATGTGGCATTGATTATGAGCACACCTTTGCCATCATGAATTTTGACAAGAGCAGCAATTTTTACATCATATTGGGCAGACCACTCATGTGTCAGCTCAAAATGGTACAAGACTAGGGCTATGACTATATCTACTTAAGACACAAAGAGGTCAATACAGTAATTAGTGTCAAAGATCATAGTTATAGATATGTAGAGAGAACCTTGGCTCCAAAAATGAACACAAAAATGAGGTACCTGCTTGGTTGCGAGGCAAAGCTCATATTTGGATGTGTTGGGCATCAAAATATGGGAGTCTTAGAAAGGAAGATTGCATCCTAGAGCGTTCAGTAGAAGATGAAGCTTGTATTAAGGAACCATTTCCAGAGGGTTTGTTTGAACCCTTTGGATGGGATCAAATACTGGCAACTCTTGATGTCTGCGTAAATGAGGCAATGGCCACCAAATTTTTCAACAATGATGGCCATGATATAGCTCCCTTATTTACAATAAAGGTGTTGAATGAAGCTAACAAAGTTTGTGACTATGAGAAGTAGAAAAGGTGAGATAGATAGCTACATCATGGAGCATGGTGCCAAAGTGAAAATGAAGGAAGCAGAGCAACCACGAGAATATGTCATCATTGACATACCTAAGGAGTCGACAAAAGATGTTTCAAAAATGCCGAGTCTAGAAAGAGCGCAATTGAAAGCAAATGAAGGAGAAAAATTTCCAAGTTCAACATCAAATGTTCAACAAACGCAAGATCAAGACAAGAAAAGGGATAAGGAAGAAGATCATTTGTCTCCTACAACAATCAATTCAGCATATGCGAAGAAACAAGACTTAAAATCACATGTTTGGCAGTAATAGATCCAAAGGCGACAAAGAATCTAATGTCTTATGGAACATGGATAATGATGGGAAAGTTGCCAATCAAAAAGCTAGAGGACATATTGTACACAACTTCTAAAACGGCAATTCCTAGCTTTTGCACGGCCGAAGCCATATTCAAGCTGAATATTGGGGATTACAAGGATACTTTCCAAATAATCAACTCCCATCATATCAAAGAGAGCTTGGTCTTGCAAAAATCAGGAGAAATATCTTCTTTCAACAACAACCAAAAGCTCCGACAAACGACAACAGTGACACTCCATGAAGCTTCTCAAATCCATGCGGAGAAGAAATTTCCAACCATCACGGAAAAAGGTAAAGCAAAGTTAAACACTGAATTATATCAACCTCACAAGACAGCTTTACCCTCAAGCTTCTAGAAAACTTCTCGCAAAGCCTCTATATCCAAAGCCACACCATCAACAATGTTGTGGAGACCAAATAAAAAAGTCTATCAACAAAAGTTTCCATCAGCAAAAAGCATTAGCAGAACTGTTGGTATCCAAAGAGCACAACAAAGTCAAAAACCCATTTTGGATACATCAAGCACGGGTTCAATTTCAACAACCAAAGGTTAGCGGGTGGGTCACATCAAATGAGTCAATCAATGCTCAGGGCTACTTCTAGGGAAACACTACTATTTGGGCCAAAAAGCTTAAAGTAACAGCGTGGATATACTCACTTCGAGAAAGAAGTTCTACAAGGAGCAATCCGAGCTATCAATGAAATACAAACAACTCAAACAAGAGAAAGAAAAACCACAAAAGACCAAATAAAAGACCTTCCAAACAAGCAACGTGATAAGTTTGGGTACCAAAGTCAATCGCTAGCCATACCCATGAAAGATAGGTCAAGCAGTGGATGACTCCGGTTATAAGCTACTCGAAGCACAAGGATTTTTTGAAGGTAACACTAAAATATGGTTACCAAAATTTGTAGCTCGATCTTGAACAACCAAGAGAAATCATGCAGCACAAGCTCTTACCCAAAGGCAAGAATGATAATCAACAACCAACAGAAGCCAAATGCAACCAAGGCTACTACAATCTCTAGATGGATAACTGGTCATCTACTCCAAAATTAAGGCTTCTACAACAAAAACAATCAGTTATGAATACCAAAGCCTAGTGTCCATCAAGTCATCAAGAAAAAGAAGCAAATGAAAAAGACGATTACACAAGGACCAAAGACAAAGTAGGTTCCAAAATTACTGCTGGAAACTCAATCACAAAGAACCCATAGACATCAACAATCACTTCTCATGGGAGATAAAACAAAAACCACATCAGTCCCTACAAGAGTTGAAGGACTTGTTTCACAAAGCAATGGGAACATACGACAAGCATTCAAGAGGAGCCCAAGTATTCTAGCCTAGTCGACAAAATGGTGGCATCCAAAGACCAACACAATGGAAAAGGCTAGAACTTATGGAATTGGGTTTCTAGCCTTGAATAGGTAAGTCCAAGTCGCTAGTAAAAATACATGGCATAAAAGTCAGAGTCGGGCAACGAAGCCACTAAATGAGCGATGCATTAGTCCCAAAGGTTCAAGTAATATCTTCTGTGGTCTAAGTGTTTTAACTATTCTAGGTACTGCTTAAGCATGATTACGTTGTGTGGCTCATGCTCGTATAGGTGAGCATAAGAGTTGAGGTCGTTGTAGTATAGTGGTGAAGTGAAGGAGGAAGTCCAAAGGACACTCACACACTCAGCACAATGAGGTATAAGTGGAGAAGCTTCTACATTGAAAACCCTTCTTGGAAACATGGAAGCTATTGTGACATCCTTTAATGTCACATGTGCTACATTTGTTCCTTGAAGCACCCATCGAATCCCTCTTTCCCACTGCATGCTTTTGTTTGAAAATTTCTCATAAGCATATAGAGTGTCTCATAATTAGAACTTGCATTAGGCACTTCCTTTGTTTCTCCCAAGCACTCACCTTGCATGTCAAGTCCAAACGCTCAACTCCAATAAGAGCGTATATCAAAGGTACTTTTTACCACCGAATTTTTTTCCTTTGGTCATCCAAGTTTTTAGGCCCTAATCTAAACACCCATCACCACACTCTTGTATATATTCCTTCTACATTAGCAATAAGGAAATGGCTACCCAAGTCATTCATCAAAGAGAGCAATAGTTGCAGGTCTCCATAATATGCTGATCAAGAGCATCTTTTATCTTCAAGGGAGACAACAAAGCTCCATTAAAAAATGGCAAGTTAAAGAATGGCCTACAATGACAAGAAATGAATACATCAATAAGAGATCTCTCAACACCCAAACATAAGGAGATCAACAATGTTGAAGCTAGTGAAGTATTTCAAGTCAAAAACAAAGGCATACACATCAAGAGAAATCTTCAGGCCAAAAGTGGCACCAACAAGATGAATGAGCAACAGATGCAAAATCCCATCGAGAATTGAAGTCCAACACACACATCACATATGAAGAACTCAAGGAAGGGGGGGCAGCCTCATCAACGACAAAGAACTTCCCAAACAAAGGACCAACCTTGAAGACACAACCGAAGGCAACCCTATGACAAGAATACACATGGTCGTGTCAATGGGTGACACGAGCTAGGAAGGGGGGAATGTTACGGCATTGACCAAATGGACGCCCACCTGGCCGGACACGACACGTATCACGTATCCGGACACCACATTTGTACTCGTATTATTTTTTCGAGCTAGTGTAGTGATACCCTATGTAAATCTTGATTCGAGAGTAGTAGGTCAATTCCCAGAGTTGTAATTTTATCATGATGATTGTAAAGGTCCATGTGAGTCGGCCATAGGCCATTTAGAAAGCCCCAGGTATAAAGGTCAATAACTTTAATGTAAAAGAAGGCTTATCTTTAGAGAAGAAAGGAGCTCTACAAAACTTATGCTCAAGCTACGAAGCTACTACAACTTGTAATCAACTTTTCTAATGATTGAGTTTTCAATTCCAAAACTTGCTTTGCATTCCTCTCTCTTTGCTCTTTCATTCAAGTGTAAGCATTGTCAGTTTTGTTGTGGTTTGCGACTATGCATTTGTGAGCCTAATTGCAGATTTGAGTGCTTAAATCACTATTTTATGACCTTTTGACCATAGGAGGGTTTTCTTTGACCATATGGCGATATTTCTAGATAGTTATGTTGTAATTTTTAGGACCTTTTTCATGATGAATTGTGATTTTGGTACCTTGTCGGATTGCAACCTGAGTTGGCAGGATAGTGCCCCTAGGTGTCCTAGACCTCCTCCTACCGTTTCGTTGCATTTTGAGTCCATTCGAGTTCCAAAATGGAGTGATAGCCTAGAGCGGTGAGAAAGGACATAGGCAAATTTCCTTGATCATTGAGTAATTGATTTTCTTGTCGAGTTGTTGCGCTAGCTTGTTAGGTTCACTTCTTGAGATTGACAACTGCAAAGAGTCTGTGTCCCATCATCCGAGTCACTTCCCTAAGTATTCACATTATGTTAGTGCCAGATCACTATGCTATAGACGTGCATCATGGCGACCAACTAAAAACTTGTCTCCTCAACCTCTTCAATATCAACACCCTCCAAACTCTTCCTAGTCACTTTTTTTGCACAAAGAAGAACAAAAATACCTTAAAATGTCATACACTTGGAAGAAATATTGAACATGTTGATTAAGAACAAAAACACCTTAAAATGTCATATACTGAAGAAAGGTTGAACATGTACACTCTTCAATAAACTTTTTCATATGTTGTCACTATGCAAAAAAGCAGCATCCGGACGTATGTTCCAGTGTTCTCTTTTTGCATAAAGGTGACACAAGAAAAGATAGATTAAACATGAGATACTCTTCAATGACCTTGACTATGTGTCATCCCTATGAGAAAAAATAGCATCAGGAGGTAGGTCTAGGTGATCTATTTTCACATAAGGGTGACAGAAACAAGACATAGAATTGTCTAGTCACTAATGTTGTCTCTAGCCAAAAAAAGAGCACCCAAACGTATGTTCGAGTCTTCTATTTTTGCATAAGGGTGACACAGCCAAAGACAGATTGAAATTGAGATTGAACATGTTTACTCTTCAATGAACTTGACTATATGTGGTCCTTATGCGGAAAAAGATCACCGAGATGTAGGTTTGGGTGTTCCATTTTTTCATAAGGGAGACATAAACATGAAATAGAATTGTCTAGTCACCAGTGTCATCCCTATGCAAAAAAAGAGCACCCAGATGTATATCCGGATATTGAAAAATACATGACATGGAGCTGGAAGAAAAAAAAGAAATGCCCTTCACGAGATGTTCAATTGGTTCTACAGAGTTTTAGGAGGGAGAGAGAGAAAAAAGACAAGAGAACAAAGAAGTTTAAAATGTAGAATAGAAAAGTGGTTAGCTTGAGGCGATCACAACCATATCATGTTTTGAGTGCAAAAGATCGATTTTGACGCTGGATGGAGACAAGGTGGCGTTGGGTGGAAATTTAATTTCCTTTTTTGACACTAACCATTTCTATTGTAAACATGCATTGTCATGCAAAGTGATTTGTAAAGACGACAATTATTAGTCCCATGGCTCAAGTTTCATCTATTTTGGAGTCTTTTTAAATTTTTAGTGATTTTATTGAGTTTTTTAAAAAAATTAAAAGTTTAAGTACTATATAAGTCAAAACTCACAACTCAAAGTTCATTTCTTGTTTGCACATTTTAGAAGATCCTCTCAAGCCCAAATGTACATGCACTCATATCTTGCACAACATGGATGATACACAAAAGCACACCACCATGCACAACAATGACACCACTGCCACTAACAACGCTGCAAATCCGCAACTAGCACCTCGTACAAAATCCACCGCTTCAAATCCACAGCCTCAACCACAAGAACTAGCTCCTAACACCCAACCACTCCCCCAACCTTCAACTACAGAGGATCAAAACACCATGTGACAGATATTTGGTGATCTCCAGCCACTACAGCATGCGAATCACACACCTCTACCAGACCTCAGAGCATTTGCAGCTCATGACAGACCAACACTAGAAACAGGACCTGGAGCTCATGCAACGGCAGCAACTAAAGATGAAGCAACGGCAGCAACTGGAGATCAAGTAGTGGCAACACCTGAAGCTCAAGTAGCCGCAACTACTAGTCTGGAAACGTCGAAGCTTCTCATCTCCGAGGGCCTTGGTAAAGATATCCTCTATCTGCTCCTCTGTGCTGACGTAGACCAAGTCGATGTCGCCTGCCAACACTCGCTCTTGAACGTAGTGGTAATGGACCTCTATGTGTTTGGTCCTAGCATGGAACACTGGGTTCCTAGCCAACTGCATGCTGCTGAGGTTGTCACAATGAATGGCAATCTGCTGGTCCACCTGCACTCCCAAGTCCTCAAGTAATGTGCGTAGCCAAGCTACCTCGCACGCCGCAACTACTGCACCCTGTACTCGGCCTCTGTGCTCGATAAAGCAACCGTAGGCTGCTTTTTGCTTCTCCAAGTAACAGCAGCACTCCCAAAAGAGAACATGAAGCCACTCGTAGATCTCCTATCAACAATGCTACCTACCCAATCTGCATCTGTATACCCATACAATGCTAATGGTGCATCTGCTGCATAGAACAATGCATAGTCAAGAGTCCCTTGCACATACCTAAGTGTGCGTCGTACTCCATCCAAATGTGGCTTCCTCGAAAGCTGCATGAACTGACTCTCCAAGCCTACTGTGTAGCTCAAGTTTGGCCTTGTGATAGTCAAGTAGATTAGACTACCCACCATCTTCCTGTACATGTTGACATCCTCAACAACATCACCCTTCTCTGCACTCAGCTTTGCATTCACATCCAAGGGAATAGAAATTGGCTTACAATCAGCCATACCATACTTTGACAACATGTCCAAAGCATACTGTCTCTGTGACAGCCATACACCCTCTGGAGTCCTGATCACCTCAATGCCAAGAAAGTAGCGCAACTCGCCCAAATCTTTCATTTCAAACTCCTATTTGAGAAGACCCTTCACATGGTCAATCTCCATAGCATTGTCACCCACAATAATAAGGTCATCTACATATATGGTAATGACCACAATCCTCACATCACTCTGACGTACATAGAGTGAATGATCTGCATGAGCTCTCCTAAACCCAATACTGACAAGATACTGAGGCGGTCCGGGGCGGGCAACAAGAAGAGCAACCTCTAGACACCCTTCAAGGCTCCCGTGCTGCTCAATGGGGCTGGGGCACAACACAACAAAAACTAAAACAACGAACCCACAGCCAAATCCCAACTACACAAGGGGCACCACCTAGTTTAAGAGCGAACTAGGACGCAAAACAGGAGAATCGTTAGAGCAACCCACAAACAAGCAAGGAATTTACACTAACTCTAACACCAATAGAACACTCTCACACACTAAAACACGAGAGAGAGAGAGAGAGAGAGAGAGAGAGAGAGAGAGAGAGAGAGAGAGAGAGTGCTCGGGCTGCTTTGAAACGTATCGGCAATGATCAAGCAAACACAACTATATATTTAAGAAAGAGAGAGAAAGGGGGAGGGGGTGCTTGTTGCATTAATACCTTCTTACAAATCTGTCATGACAAATCAAAGTGAAATTAGTATTTGTTTAACATAGCTTGCGTAAATTTCACCACAACACATCACAAGAAAAGCCACCCCAATCACTGTCTTAAAGCCAGGGGAGTCCTCTCCACCCTGTCGCCCTCTTACAGTATGTGGGATTTATGGCTAGGTTGATGACAACACCAGAGAACAAGCTATCAAGAACTTAACAAAAAACACCAAGACACTTACGCATCATTGTTGTCCATTACTTCACGTTGGAAGGGAGACAAAATATCCAAGCTTAGTCCAAATCCACCCTCCTTGATTCAGCAAATGTTGGGCTTACACTAGTAGGAGAAATGATAGATTTCCTACTCTCAATTGAATGATCACTCTCTCTCTTACAATGGCATAGAGTTCCCTTGCTAATCCCCTATTACAACACATGCACATGCATAAGACAATGAGCTTCCACTCAAGAGCTCCTTCTAGAGAGGTTGAGCTTGGCTTCTCAAGCTATAGCATAGTGCTCTTGCTTATGGCTCCCCCTTTGTGCTAGCTACACCCTCCTTTTATAGCAATTTTGAAGGCTAGGGTTACTCCTCCAACCATGGTTGGGTTAGATTTTCAGCAATTTATCTAATTTCTTTTGCTTGGAATTATCAAGAAGTTGGTGAGGAAAGAGAGAGGAGAGAAATGGAGGTGATAGGACTTTTCATAGTGGGTTAGTGTTAGTAGAGTTAGTATTAATTTACAAATGGAATTGGATATTTACAATGGGAGTATCCATATAGGATACAAATAAGGAAGAAAAAAACTCTTAAGAGGTAAGAAAAGGTGGCTTTCTTACAAGGTTGATGCTCCAAGTGTCTTGAGTAGGGCCGATTTTGACGCTTGTTGACGGTCCACTAGCTTTGACGGTACATTTCTTCTCCACTCTTGACCTTCCTTGAGAGACAAGGTAATTGAAGCTGAGTAATCAACCACCATGATGCTGTCTTTTAAGAGAAGAGGATGAATTTTGTGGTTTTTTTTATAGATATGGGTAAATTGGAGGAGGAAAAATGAGACTAGGTGGTCAATTTTTGAATGGAATTGTGTGTGGGAGGTATGAGTTCACCATGGTTTCTCTTATTCTTCAAGGTTGAGGAGAAGGTGAGTAGTGTGCAGAGAGGAGTGGTGAGAAAGATGGGGATGATGAGTGGAGAAGTGTGTGTGAAAGAGGAAAATGATAAAGTGGAAGAGAGAGTGTGGCTGCATAGCATGGGAAAACTGGGGTCCACTAAAAAAATCATAGCTCACAGCTCGTAGCTCAAAAAAATATGAAAAAATTTGAGGCAAAAGTTCAGCCCACGAGCTACAACTTTTGTTTGTATTACCTTTTCAAATTCGGAGAGCAAGTGAACTTTAAAAATTCAGCAAAACTGACCGTTTTTTTCCACTGCACAAGGTCTTTGTGGGGTCCTTCTTTGGATGATTCTTTTGAATACCTCCAAGAGTGAGCCCTCCATAGTGCATGTATGCATGCCACCTACCCTTGACCTTATTTGGTAGGTCTATAATTGAAGATATTGTTGAGATTAGGATATAAGTGAATAGTACAACTAAGAAAATCCAATATTGAGGGGTCTAAAAAATATGTACATGTCAAATAATATAGGTGGAAAAATATAAAGGGGTCAAAAATAAATCTCTCTCATTATAAGTCTACCATAAAAAGATGAATATTTTTGGTGGTCTAATTTATGAGAGTAATAGAGAATATATGTAGGAAGAAAGAAATCACAATAGTGAAAAAAATATACACATAAATAGAACTAGTTTTTTTGGATTTTTGTTGGGATGGAGTTACACAAAATATAAGAGAAGCTTACATGAAAATATTTCTATATGGAATAAAGAGTATGAAAAATGGTAAGAAAAAATTGTGGTAATGGTGAGGCAATGTACAGAGCATAAATAACACACACCTAGGTAGAAATATTTAAATAAATACCAAAATAATTATGAAAAAATCTTTTATTTAGGCCCTATATACAAAGAAATATTTACATATGCATGGGCCATAATATACTTATATTTTTATTTTTTTATTTATTTTTATTTTTTTGGCTCAACTAGCCCAATGACTAGCTAATTGAGGGTTTTTGAAGAAGATATGGGAAAAGTCCCGTGACTCACGCACGCCTATGTACAGTGAAATGGTAGGGATAGCCACAGTGTTTGGGTGATTTTGGTAGGGTGAGGTAACTCATTGTGGCAATTACAAAGAGCCGAAAAACGGCTATCATTAGCCCTCCCCCTGGATGATGGTATATTCATGTACCATCATAGAGCATCTTTTCCAAAGAGAGTGCTTCAGAGTCCTTGACGAGATCTTTATTGTTTGGCCCCTCAGAATTTTGGCTGGAGTTACACTCATGCTTCATGTAGCAATACTTACATGAGACAGCGGCCTTTGGACAGATCTTTGGTAGATCCTTTGGTAGAAGGCGACTCAAATAGGGCTTCAAGCGATACCCGTTTACTTTCCTGGAGTGCTCTTTACCATTCAAGTCCATAAGCTGATAGTAACTTGAATTGAAAGCCTTCTTGACTATGTATGGCCCTTGCCATCTTGTTTCAAACTTGGCATCAAAACGATTGTCAAGTCGATTGTCATACCTTAGCACAAGCTCTCCTTCCTTGATGCCTTTGTCCTTCAGTTTCTTGTCGTGCGTTTCTTTCGCTTGTGTGGCTTTCCTCTTGTAGCACTCATATGCTGCTTCTCTTTTCCACTCAAGCTCCACTAACGTAAGAAGTCGATCCATCCATACCTCTTGATCATCTTGTGCTCCTTTGCCATGAAGTCGCATTGTTGGAATGTTGAGCTCGATAGGCTGCAAAGCCTCTTGACCATAGACCAAGTGAAATGGTGTGAACTCTGTGGCTTCCCTAAATGTGGTTCGATATGCCCACAAGGCACCATCCAAGAAGTCATCCCATAATTTTGTCTTGTTTTGCACCATCTTTCTAATGATTCCTGCAATGACACCATTAGCCTTCTCCACCAAACCATTTGACTGTGGGTAGTATGGTGTGCTATGACGATGTAGAATGTGAAGCTCTTCACAAACTTCTGTGAGCAATCCTTTTCTAAACCCTGGACCATTATCAGAAACAATCTCCAAAGGTGTGCCAAATCTACAACAAATGTGAGTGTAGACGAATTTGCTCACTGTCTTCTCATTTACCTTTGCCACACTTTGTGCTTCCACCCACCTAGTCATATAGTCTACAGCCACCAGAATGTAGAGTTTACCATTTTTTGTCCTAGGCAGAGGACCCATAGCATCAATGCCCCACTTTTCAAACGGTCCATTTGCAAGCACGATTTGCCTTGGACCATAAACCAATCTTCTATTCCCATTTACTTGACAATTGTGACAACTTTTACACCAATGTTGGACATCCACATGCAGACTTGGCCAAACATACCCCGCAAGCAAAATCTTCTTCACAGTTAATTCTTGGGCAAAATGACCACCACATGCTTCTTCATGAAAACCTTTTAGAATGGCTGGAATTTCCTCAATAGTTGGTACTCTTCTGCATACTTGATCCCTCCCTCTTTGATAGAGGGAGCCTTCTAGGAAGAGATATACGCTTGCCTTCTTCATGAGTCTCCTCTTCTGAGACTTCGTGAAGTCTTGTGGAAACTCGCCCTCCAAAATGTAGCTAATAATGGGAGTCAATGACTCCAATCCCTGGTATCTCGGTTGCTTGACGGTTGCTGCCACCATGATGACCTGCACTTCTTTATTTACACATGCAACGGCTTGTTCTGCAAGTAAATCAGCATCTTCATTTTGTTTCCTAGGAATATGATATAATTGCACCTCCTCAAATTGATTAAATAGCCTACGAATGGCATGAACTTTTGTCCTTAAGCTTTCATTCTTGCATGCCCAAATGCCTAAAATCTGTTTAACAATGAGAAGTGCATCTCCTTTTACCATGAGACGTTTTATCCCTTGGCCAATGCACATCTTCAAACCATGAAGTAGTGTGTCGTATTCTGCTTCATTGTTGCTAGTTGAACCTGGTAGATTGACCTTCTCTTTCATGACCACCTCTCCACTTGGGTTGAGCAACACTAGCCCTCCCCCTGCTTTTCCTGTGGCTCGTCGAAAAGCTCCATCAAAGAACAAGGTAAAAGCATTGGGAATACTTTTTGGTGGTGGCAATGGTAGGGTCTTTACTTGAGGCACCTTAATTTCCTTCTCATGTACCCTATAAGTGAGAATCCCTGCCAATTGTGCACGCACACTATCTTCTACCTTGAAAGAGTATTGGAACTCTTGCAACTCCATAATCGACTTTGAGATCCTAGTACTAAGATTCATTTGAGATGACACCCAAGGGAACAAATTTTCTGCAGTGAGAATTACAAAAGGTTTTGGTAGTAGGTAGATCTAAACTTTCTCACCGCAAACATGAGAGAAAGCATCATGAGTTCTGCTTCTGTGTAGTCTCTCTCCAAAGCATTCATGACCCTACTAGCAAAGTAGATGGGTCACATCCTTGTACTGTGGGGATCTTGTTGTAGCAACACAGCACCAATTGTTTCCCTTCCAACACTAGAGCTAACAAAGAATGTGTACTCCCAACAAGGAGGCATGAGTGTTGGTAGCTCTGACAAAATGACTTTAATGTTACAAAAATACTCTTCAAGCTCATCAGACCATGCAAATTCTACTTGTTGTGTCAACTTTTGCAAAGGATGAAGCAACTCCGAGGCTAAGTGAATGAAGCGTGACATATACTTCACCTTCTGAATGAAAGAGATCACCTCCTTAAGACTCTTCGGTGATGGGAGCTCAATAAGAGCCTTTGCCTTTGAAGGATCCACCTCAATGCCTTTATAGGAAACCTTGTGACCGAGCAAGATCACTTCATCCTCACCTATGTGGCACTTGTCGGGGTTGAGTTGACCTCCCATGTCGTAGAGCTTCTTTAAACCTTCTTTTACCCTTCGTAGATGCAATGATTTTGAGCTATAAATGCAAAAATCATCAATGAACACCCTAATTGACTTTCCAAAGAATGCTTGAAACACCATGTTCATGAAACGTTGGAATGTTGCAGGAGCATTTGTCAGACCAAATGGCATGACTCTAAAAGCATAACAACCCCAAGGAGTGATAAAGGTTGTTTTCAATTGATCTTCCAATGCAATACCTATTTGAAAGTAGCCTGAGTAGCCATCACACATAGTGTACTTCTCATGACCAGCTACCTCATTTAGTATCTCATCCTGAAATGGGAGGGGAAAGTGATCTCTTTTTGTTGCCTCATTGAGTGGACGGTAATCCACACACACCCTCCACTTTCCGTTTTTCTTAGGAGTGACAACAACAGGAGAGACCCACTCTGAATTCTCCACTGGATAAATGAAACCTGCTGCTAGAAGCTTTCTTACCTCCTTGAGTAGAGCCTGCTCCTTTATAACTCCTAGCCTTCGTAGCTTCTGAGCTTTAGGTGTGGCCTCAGGCTTTAACTCAATCTTGTGTTGAACAACATCTACCCCACGCACGTCGGTGTAGTCTTTAGCGAAAAGCCTAGGAAACTTCCTTAGCACACATTTGAACTCCTCTCTTTCATCCTTTGTAAGTGTTGTTGATAGCATACCTTCCAGCATCCCTTCATCTTGAACACCTTCGTTCTCTTGAGGACCTACTTCCTCCAAGCCTTGACAAGAGGTCTCTTGGTTGCTTGGCTTAAACCTTACCCCCATGACTTCGATGGAAGACTCCTCTTCAGTAATGCTGCTACTACTTTCTTCTTCTGAAGTGCTATCGGTCCAACCTTCTTCCGTCTCACTTTGAGATGATTCTTCATGGAGCTCCTCTTGGCGTTGCTCCTTCATGTCAAAGACAACCTTCTTATGATTGTCATTCCTGCAAATTAATTTCCCACTCTCCCAATCCTGCAAAGCTCGCATTTTCATTAGCCATGGTCTTCCTAGGATAAATGGATAACCACTTCCCTTGGTCGACATAACATAAAAATCCACTGCCTTCTTAATGCCAAAGGCCTCCACAAAAACATTTTTACAAATGCCTACGCACCTAGCCTTGCTATTGTTTGCCATTTTCACTTTGATTTCAGGTGTCTCATGGATGTGCATGCCTAGTCTTTGCATGAGCCCTTCTGTCATGATGCAAATTTGTGCACCCCCATCCACTAGACCTTTCCTCACCAATCTTCCTTTTATGTAACAATCTAGCACAGGTGTAATATCCTCGTTCATTTCAGCATGTGCAATTTTTACAACAGGCACACTCTCTTTTACCTTTCTCCTAGTGCTAACTGCCCTTGTTAAATCCCTCCTAACTTGTGGACATAATGCAAGAAATTGAGGCCATGAAATATCAGGACCCTTACCTCTCATGTCTTCCAACAAGTTGTACGGAGCCATACGATGTCCAAGAGGGAAGTCTTGGAGGTTGATACGACGTCGAGTTCTCTTGGTTTCCTTGGTTTCCTTTGCCTTCTTGCCTTGTCCATGGTCACTCTGTGATGTGACTCCTTCTTTCTCTTTACCTTTTCGTCGGCCACGCTTAATGCCATTGGCTTCCATGTCAACCTCATTTGAATTTGTCACCTCTACCACATGCACATTTGGATCTGGCAAAGGTGGAACTCCTTCTACCCCTTGTGGAGGTGGTCTTGGTCCATTTGGCCTTTGTAGAAGCCTTGGTTGTTGACCAGCTCCTTCTCCTGCATTCGTCACTGGGTAATTCAAGTTAGGTCTCCCTGGCTCTCCACGGGGCCAAGGACAATTATACATCCCATGTCCAGACTCTCCGCAATTCCAACATTGCAAGACTCTCCTAGGTCGTGGGTCTCGCTCTTCAGACTTCTTTGCTTGTCCCTTTGGACCTACGGCTTGTGCAAGGTGAATTGACAGGCTGCTTAAGGATTCATTTAACTTCTCAATCACTTCAACTGTTACCTCAGGAAGCTCCTTAGATGTTGATGCTTGTGACTTACCTTTGGGTCTAAGACCTTCTATTGGAACCTCCCCCCTTAAGCACTTGAGTTTCCTATATTTCTCAGCAGCCCTAGTTTCAGTTGCATCAAAGGTAGCAGGTGCACCCGCCTCAACTTTTACCTTAAGGTCAGGAAAGAGTCCGGCTATGAACCTCTCCTTCTTTAGAAATTCTGCACCATCACCAGGGTTAGCAACATTTCGTATCCATAGAGCCCAAAGACGTAGGAACTCTTGCTTGTACAAGTAGTAGTCATCTAAGTCTTTTTGCTTATGAGAAACAATGTCTTGCCATAGCTTTTGAGTGTTTTGGGGATCAAAGAAGTATCTCTTAAAACGATTCAAAACTTCTGTGTAATTCCCCTTAACTTCCTCAGGCAAAGAGTCAAACCAAGTGCTAGCATCTTTCCTAAGGACCACCTCAAACATTTCTACACGTTCTTGATCAGTTATTATCCTCTTGATACGACAAGACATCTTGAAATTCGCTAAAAATAATTCTGCATCCTCTCCAGGCTCTCCAAAGAAAAGAGGATACCCAGACATTTGGCGTTGGCTTTCCATTGAATTGATTTCAAAGTGACACCCGTTTTTGTTTTTCTTTCTTAAAAAGATTTACACAATAATGTTTTCTAGCTTGCAATCTATTCTACAACAAAATAAAGATATTCACATCAAACGACCTATGATAATCAATAAGAGGTAGAATGACAGGATTTGGTGATGCGAGAATTTCTCCTACTCTTTGGGCACCAAACATGAACACCATACGTTGTTGAAAATGGATTTTCCTACTAATTGCAATGTTTATTCTAATGTGTGGAGTGAAATGGAAGGGGAAAACCTCTATTCTTGGGCCATTATCCATGGTCTATGCATGACCTAATGCTTAAAACAAAACAAAAATATAGACGTCCAAACTAAGGTCGTACCTAATGAGAGGCAAAATAAAAGGATTTACTGAAGCGTTTATCTCGGCCAACCTAAAAGGACCTAAAATTCTACGAATGACACGTTGAAATTGCAACTTAGTACTAACAATTATGTGTACCTTTTGCCTTGCAATGGGAATGAAGGGATCATACAAATTTTCGTGATTCATGCAAACTACTTGACTATGCTAAAGGTTGATTCTACACAAAAATACACAAGCCGTTCCTCAGTGGGGGCACCAATTTGAGGCGGTCCGGGGCGCGCAACAAGAAGAGCAACCTCTAGACACCCTTCAAGGCTCCCGTGCTGCTCAATGGGGCTGGGGCACAACACAACACAAACCAAAACAACGAACCCAGAGCCAAATCCCAACTACACAAGGGGCACCACCTAGTTTAAGAGCGAACTAGGACGCAAAAGAGGAGAATCGTTAGAGCAACCCACAAACAAGCAAGGAATTTACACTAACTCTAACACCAATAGAACACTCTCACACACTAAAACACGAGAGAGAGAGAGAGAGAGAGAGAGAGAGAGTGCTCGGGCTGCTTTGAAACGTATCGGCAATGATCAAGCAAACACAACTATATATTTAAGAAAGAGAGAGAAAGGGGGAGGGGGTGCTTGTTGCATTAATACCTTCTTACAAATCTGTCATGACAAATCAAAGTGAAATTAGTATTTGTTCAACATAGCTTGCGTAAATTTCACCACAACACATCACAAGAAAAGCCACCCCAATCACTGTCTTAAAGCCAGGGGAGTCCTCTCCACCCTGTCGCCCTCTTACAGTATGTGGGATTTATGGCTAGGTTGATGACAACACCAGAGAACAAGCTATCAAGAACTTAACAAAAAACACCAAGACACTTACGCATCATTGTTGTCCATTACTTCACGTTGGAAGGGAGACAAAATATCCAAGCTTAGTCCAAATCCACCCTCCTTGATTCAGCAAATGTTGGGCTTACACTAGTAGGAGAAATGATAGATTTCCTACTCTCAATTGAATGATCACTCTCTCTCTTACAATGGCATAGAGTTCCCTTGCTAATCCCCTATTACAACACATGCACATGCATAAGACAATGAGCTTCCACTCAAGAGCTCCTTCTAGAGAGGTTGAGCTTGGCTTCTCAAGCTATAGCATAGTGCTCTTGCTTATGGCTCCCCCTTTGTGCTAGCTACACCCTCCTTTTATAGCAATTTTGAAGGCTAGGGTTACTCCTCCAACCATGGTTGGGTTAGATTTTCAGCAATTTATCTAATTTCTTTTGCTTGGAATTATCAAGAAGTTGGTGAGGAAAGAGAGAGGAGAGAAATGGAGGTGATAGGACTTTTCATAGTGGGTTAGTGTTAGTAGAGTTAGTATTAATTTACAAATGGAATTGGATATTTACAATGGGAGTATCCATATAGGATACAAATAAGGAAGAAAAAAACTCTTAAGAGGTAAGAAAAGGTGGCTTTCTTACAAGGTTGATGCTCCAAGTGTCTTGAGTAGGGCCGATTTTGACGCTTGTTGACGGTCCACTAGCTTTGACGGTACATTTCTTCTCCACTCTTGACCTTCCTTGAGAGACAAGGTAATTGAAGCTGAGTAATCAACCACCATGATGCTGTCTTTTAAGAGAAGAGGATGAATTTTGTGGTTTTTTTATAGATATGGGTAAATTGGAGGAGGAAAAATGAGACTAGGTGGTCAATTTTTGAATGGAATTGTGTGTGGGAGGTATGAGTTCACCATGGTTTCTCTTATTCTTCAAGGTTGAGGAGAAGGTGAGTAGTGTGCAGAGAGGAGTGGTGAGAAAGATGGGGATGATGAGTGGAGAAGTGTGTGTGAAAGAGGAAAATGATAAAGTGGAAGAGAGAGTGTGGCTGCATAGCATGGGAAAACTGGGGTCCACTAAAAAAATCATAGCTCACAGCTCGTAGCTCAAAAAAATATGAAAAAATTTGAGGCAAAAGTTCAGCCCACGAGCTACAACTTTTGTTTGTATTACCTTTTCAAATTCGGAGAGCAAGTGAACTTTAAAAATTCAGCAAAACTGACCGTTTTTTTCCACTGCACAAGGTCTTTGTGGGGTCCTTCTTTGGATGATTCTTTTGAATACCTCCAAGAGTGAGCCCTCCATAGTGCATGTATGCATGCCACCTACCCTTGACCTTATTTGGTAGGTCTATAATTGAAGATATTGTTGAGATTAGGATATAAGTGAATAGTACAACTAAGAAAATCCAATATTGAGGGGTCTAAAAAATATGTACATGTCAAATAATATAGGTGGAAAAATATAAAGGGGTCAAAAATAAATCTCTCTCATTATAAGTCTACCATAAAAAGATGAATATTTTTGGTGGTCTAATTTATGAGAGTAATAGAGAATATATGTAGGAAGAAAGAAATCACAATAGTGAAAAAAATATACACATAAATAGAACTAGTTTTTTTGGATTTTTGTTGGGATGGAGTTACACAAAATATAAGAGAAGCTTACATGAAAATATTTCTATATGGAATAAAGAGTATGAAAAATGGTAAGAAAAAATTGTGGTAATGGTGAGGCAATGTACAGAGCATAAATAACACACACCTAGGTAGAAATATTTAAATAAATACCAAAATAATTATGAAAAAATCTTTTATTTAGGCCCTATATACAAAGAAATATTTACATATGCATGGGCCATAATATACTTATATTTTTATTTTTTTATTTATTTTTATTTTTTTGGCTCAACTAGCCCAATGACTAGCTAATTGAGGGTTTTTGAAGAAGATATGGGAAAAGTCCCGTGACTCACGCACGCCTATGTACAGTGAAATGGTAGGGATAGCCACAGTGTTTGGGTGATTTTGGTAGGGTGAGGTAACTCATTGTGGCAATTACAAAGAGCCGAAAAACGGCTATCAATACTTGGCAATTCTGTCATACCATGCTCTAGAGCCCTGCTTCAAACCATACAAAGCTTTGAGAAGTCTGCATACATAATCTGGGTAACCTGGATCGACATAACCAGGTGGCTGATCCATATACACTTCCTCTTGCAACTCACCATTCAAGAAGGCATTCTTTACATCCATTTGATTCATAATCCATCCTCTAGATGCAGCCACTGCTATGACAACTCTCACAGTCATCATCTTTGCCACTAGAGCAAAGGTCTCCTCATAGTCTATGCCATACGTTTGTTCATAACCCTTTGCAACCAGCCTTGCCTTGTGACGCTCAATGTTACCATCAGCCTTATGCTTGGTTTTATACACCCATTTACAGCCAATAGCTTTCTTGCCACTTGGCAATGGCACCAACTCCCATGTGTCGTTTGCTTCCAATGCATCCATCTCTTCATTCATTGCATCATCCCACTGCACATTTCCAATTGCATCCTCAAAACATGTGGGCTCCACATCCTGTATCACCTTAGCCATGTAGGCTTGGTGATGCGCTAGATACCCATCATAAGTCAATTTTTGAACTGGGATTTTGACTTTCTGTTAGATCTGCGCGGTCGTGGGTCACTCCTTTTCCCTCTAGCATCTTCTTGTACTTTCCTTACACCAGGTGTCCCGACAGCCGGAATTCCAAATTCCTCATCAAGACTTTGTTCAGAACCATCTGAATCCATGTCTACATGTGAAAAACTTGATGATGCATCAGCCATAAGATCAACCTTTTCCTTTCCTTTTCGTGATACATTCCTTGTACCTATTGGTGGAGTAACCTGCATACGTAGTCTACCATTCCATGGTTTCTCAACAGAGCCACGAGAAGAGGACTCTTGTGGTCCACTCAAAACCTGTGACTGTGGCCTCACATTTTGTACAACCACATCATCTTTTACATCAGCCCCAATAGTGCCATGTGCATTACTGTACCAGCTGCTCATCTCATCAAAGACTACATCTCTCCTCACTCGTAATTCTTGTGTAGTAGGATTGTAGCACCTGTACCCCTTTTGTTCAAGGGAATATCCCACAAGAATACATTTCTCTGCTTTAGGATCCAATTTTCTACACAACTCATCTGGTACATGCAAGTAAGCTATGCAGCCAAACACTTTCAAGTGTGCCAAATCAGGCTTTGTACTTGTAAACTTTTCCTCAGGCGTTACATCATGCACCGCAACTGTAGGTGTCTTGTTCATAATGTACACAGCTGTATTTACAGCTTCAGCCTAAAAATGATGAGGCATGTGCTTCTCATTCATCAATGCACATGCAACCTCTGCAATGTGCCTGTTTTTCCTTTCTGCGGCCCCATTCTGTTGTGGAGTATATCTGCATGTAAACTGCCTGCGTATACCATGCATTCGCAGAAAATCTAAAAAATCATTGGAGAAGTACTCTCCCCCTCCATCTGACCTCAATGTCTTGATTTTCATATCTGTCTCCTTCTCAATCATGACTTTGAAGTCCTAAAAGTGACCAAACACTTCACTTTTGTTACGCATGAAGTAGACCCATACTTTCCTTGTATGGTCATCAATGAAAGAGACATAATACCTGCAACCATGTATACTTGCAGTATCGGTTGGACCCCAAACATCTATGTGCACCACCTCAAGTGGCTTTTTACATACATTGCGCTCATGTGGAAATGAGCCCTTTGACTGTTTTCCAAACTGGCACGCTGCACACACTTTATGCATACCATCCACCTTGAATTTGGGCAAACCTTTTAAATTTGTTTTGATTCCATGCTGCGCAATCTCTGCTCATTGACATGGCCAATGCGTTTGTGCCAAATGTCAACATCAGCCACAACACCTGTGCCCTGTGCAAATAATGCAGCTTTTACCTCAGGCATCTCTACATAACAGCCATTCGGATTGAAGCGAACCTGCAAACCTTGCTCAACCATTTGTACAACAGAAACAAGATTCTTTGTAATGTTTGGGACATGAAGTACATCTGCTAAGTACTTTGATTTCCCACTCTTCGTATTTAGAGGTATGTCCCCTACATGAGCAATGGGGTGAGCTGTGTCATCTCCTGTCTGCACATAGCCTGACACATCTGGTTTGCGCATATCTCTAAACCACTCTCCATGAGACGTCATGTGATTAGAGGCACCTGAATCCACATACCAAACATCATCTTGGGTGAAATTCTCTGCAGTCATTGTATTCATTACATGCTGCATAACAAACATGCACTCGTTTTTGCTGTCATCTGCATCTCTGCTAGTAGATGCATAGTTGCCATGTTCTCTCTTTCCACTTGCTTTTCCCTTTGGACAGTCACGTGACATGTGACCTCTTTCACCACAAGTCCAACATTCTCTGCTATCTGGAGTATGTTGCTGCCTGCTTGATCCTGCACCACGACCTCTTTGACTCCCCCTGCCTTGAGATTGGTTTCCCCTGCCACCTGTATTGTTTTGATTTGATTGACCTTCTAGAAATTGGCCCTTGCAACCCCTTGGGCCTCGACCACGACCTCTACCTCTACCTCTGTTGGAGTTAGAATAGAAGGCCTGTTCAGAATTATTTCTTCCATGAGAAGAAGATGTGTCAAGGTTCTTCTCCTCCAGAATAAGCATAGAAATCAAATCTTGGAACACGGGGATGTCGTCTCTTGTATTCATGGAAGACCTGAAATGTACATACTCATCTCCTAGACCATCCAAGCATGCACGGACAATGTCATCATCTTCCACTGAGACTTTAATAGATCCAAAAGCCTCAATGATACTCTTGATCTTCAAAGCATAATCATTGATGGAGAGGTTGTTCCTCTTAACCTGATTTAGCTCCGACTTTAGTTGAAGCTTCCTGGCCTTGGTGTTCACCTTGAACACTCTACCTAAGTTTTTCCATGCAATGGCGAGGGTTTCAGCATCCTGTAGATAGCCCATCATGCCATCTGTGATGCTCATAGAAATCCAATACATCACTTTGCTCTGGCCTTGTTGCCAGTCCCTCAAAGCTTTGCTTTGTTCTGTTGTAGCATTTGCCTCAGGAATCTCTGGTTCCTTTTCATTGTCTCCTTCTACATAGTCCCAATAACCTTTTCCTTTTAGGAAATTTGTTATTCTGAACTTCCATGCAGGGTAGTTATTTTTCTCAAGCCTCTCAGAGGCAATCTGACTCAAACTCTCAGACATCTTGAAGCACTAAGACAAAATAGCTGCAATCTGCAAAAACCTGCAAATCTGCTGAACCTGCTATCGTGGTACCTGTAACGCTTCCTACACTCAACGAGTGTCCACAATCAAACGTACATACAACCACTGTACTTGTACAGTAAATCTCTGTGTACTGCACTTTGGAGACCTGTTCAGAACTTTGGACGTGGATTGCGAACGAAGGGATTGTGATGCTCTTGCTCTCTTAGCCTCTCTTGCCTGCACCAGGCTCTGATACCATGTAAAGAATGAGGATGCAAGAGAGATACACAAGACAAGCACAAAGCACACAGAGATGGAAAGCTTCTTCTTCTTCTTCACAGAAAAGAGAGTACAAAATGACTAAGTGCTAAAGCTGAAAAGTAGAACATATGTACATGCGGTCACTAAGTGTGAACTCGCTAGAAGCGTACTAGGCTGGCACTATAAGTGTAGTCCAGCTGTAGAATCACTGGCAGAGATCCTCCGTGTCGATCACCTAACGCGCCAGTGAGTAAATGCCGTAAGCGGCCAAGACCCGTAGTGGATGCCAGCTCAAGGTGTAGAGCTCGACATCTCAACACTCTGTTTAGAGGTTGGAACCATGTCAAAGCCGTTCCTTCTAATGTCAATCCAAATCCCTCATATTGAGTATGGAAATCCGCAATTTGTTCAGCTTTCAAAACTTGTTTGAAGAGTGAGACATGAGCATATGGATCCCGTGACCCACTTTACTTTGTTCAACTCTCAAAACTTGTTTGAAGAGTGAGACATGAGCATATGGATCCCTTGACCCACTTTACTTTATCTTGACACATTGAGCCACCTGATATGGTCTCAATCATTGTGGTTCAGTCACCAGTCTAACCAATTTTTGGTCTCTTGGAAAGACGTCGAATGGCATAAAATGGTAACCATCTTTTTGCAACATTTTTCAGCCTGCTCAACGTCCTCTTCCTCATATGTGTATATATTTTTCTACGCTATTAAGTTATCTATAATAAATTCCCCCTCTTTGTTTAACCTTTGTGGCGACACATACATTGTAATCTTCCCAAAAATGTCAACTTAGTCATATATTTATATTACCACCCTTTTCCTTTTTGCTTTGTAAATAAAATTAAGCATACAATAACCAACTATCTACCCCCAAACTTTCTTACCTCTTGTGAATTAGTAGTAGAAAAATGATATATCCATCTTCCATCCCATATAGATAAATTACCATGGAAAATCAACTCTCCACTTGTCTTTACCAAAGATTATGGTCCATCTCTACAAGTCTTCTATGCCCCCTACATAGGTGGCCCAATATCTCTTAAGAATATACATATAGTTTTTCTCCTTTCAAAAGACTCAAATTGTATATTATTTTCACAAGAAAATAATATTGGGTCCTCCTCTATTTGTTTATGCATCATACCCTTTTGAAAACGCATGATTCCCCTTGGATGCATACAAGCAAAGGGCCCATACAAGAAGACTTGGAAGCAAAAGGTTCCCTAGCCTAGTGTGGACCTTCCAAACCAAATTTCTTGGTGCATGGGCATGAATAATATTCCAAATTCATATCAAACATTTTGAGGAGGTCAAATTTTCCTTTTGAAGCATGTCATTCCGAGCTACAGGTAAAAAGTTATGGTCAAAATAGTGTAAATCTATCAGATTCGCAGCAAAAGGGAACTGTAAATCAAGTAAATCAAGAGGGTGAGATCTTATTTTTCCCCTACTCATCTTCTATAATAGCAATGAGTGTTCAAGTTCACTTGCATGTGATGGGACCAACCTAAAGATGCTTTTTAAATGCCAAGACAGACAATTTGAGATACCCCGCAGGAGCCACCCGTAGGGCCTCATGGTGGGGCCCACCTACATTATGCACCCCTATGGAGCCTTCACGGTCTAAAATGATATTTTTGGTGAATAAATAGTCCCTTTTATGTCCAATATTTAATGAGTGGTCAAAGGACACTTAATTAGGGCTAATCACTCACCCTAATTAAGTGTAGCATAATCCCACTCCTACACAACTATAAATAGCCCCCCTTGGAGAGACTCAACAACACACACCTATATTTTCAACTTCATGTTTTTCTTGATCAATAGTAGAGAAACCCCCAACTCTCCCTCTTTCACATCCTCCCTCCTAACCCTCCTCTTTGGAGTAACTGCAACTCTATCCTCCACTCTTTCTATTCTACAATCTCTTACTCCATCAACCCAATAAATCATTGTAGCACCTCAATAACTTGTAAATGCATCATGATTTCTCTCATGGTTATGTTAATGATCATTAAATCATCTTCAAACAATCAAGTGTTGCAATTCGTGATGGTTAGCCAGCGTCTGTCTATCCCTTAAAAGGTGTGCGAGAAATCAAGTAAGTGTTCTACTCTCAATTTACCATTGGTTTGTTTCTCCACACTTATTCAATTAGTCTAAAGAAAATTCTCACTCCAACTCTTTTTTGCTTCATTACATATGCATGTGGCTACCTCTCATGGTGATTTTATTTGTCACGGCATTGCATAGATGGAGATGAGCTCTCTATGCAAAGTGTGTTAGTTCGATGTAGGTGATTCTCTTGTGTGTTTGAGAGGCAGGTCTTGTGCGCATGAGTTTTTGATGAGTGCTTGAGAGAGGAGGAGTTTGGATGTATCATGGGTATTCTTATGGGGAGAAGGTGATTGCTATTCCACAAATTGCATATTTACATTTGATGCACGACATTGGGTTGCATAATTGTTGATGGTGTCAAGTGTCCAAAGTGTACATAGAGTAAGGCCCGGGTTCTCAAAGTGTGTTGCTTGAGTGGGTGAGTGCAAATTTTGTTTTGATTGGTTTCCTTCTCCACTCTCAAAAGAAGGTGGTAACCCAAGTAGTGTGTGTATCTCTTTATGAACATTTTGTGAGGGTAGGCCCATTGGTTTGGGTTTAAAGGCCCCATTTCAAAAAGCTCGCCCTCATAAAGTGGTGCCCCCACTGAGAACATATTTCCAAGTTACCTTCAAATTTTTAGTGAGGAACAATGGAGTCCCCATCTATCCATTTCATTTTGCACAACACATTAGAGTAAATGTTCACATAGATAGAAAAGTCTTTTTCCAGCAACGCATTGTTTTTATGTTTGGTGCAGAAAGACTTAGAGAAATACTGGCATCACCCAATCCAATTATACTTCCAATCATCAATTATGAAACTTATTTTGATGTTCACGTGTCCATTTTGTTTTAAAGGCAGGAACCAGGAGTGGTGAAGGGGTGCTCAAGGGCCATATGAAGGAATGAGGTCTTCAAACCAACAACGAGGAGTAACACATGAATCACGATCAAAACAATGAACCTTTTAGACCTATTGCTCGGCAATCCATTCATATAATCATTGCAACTAATTTTAGGTTTCAATCTATCATAAGGAGGATATTTGGATCCACTAGCCTCAATGAAATCAATGCTTCAGTTAATCCATTTATTCTACCTATGATAAAGTACGAATTAACAATGGATGTGTACATCTTCATTTTAATGTAATCAGATTTATAGTGTCAACAATCTTGTGCGGCCCGTAAGAGACAAGTTTCTTTTTATAAAAAAAAATCAAAACGTCTAAACAAAATGTCAAGTTCTTTTCCCACGTTCTATGCAAGAAGTGGGGAAGATGTGCAAGAGTTTCTTGACAACTTGGAGATGGCACATCTCATATCCGGGAGAGATGAAGAGGAAGTAAAGCTACAAGCCTTCCCGTTGGTTCTAAAAGCAGAAGCTAAATCATGGTATGAGACCTTGCAACCCCAAATCAAGTCCAACTGGGAGAGACTGCGAGCAAGCTTCCTCTCCAAGTTTGGACAAGGTGATACTTCTGAAGGACTATTGAAATGTCTTATTGGACATAAGCAGGTATCACTTGAAGACTATCCCTCTTATGAAGCAACCTTTGTCAATCTATGGGGTAGGTGGGAGGCTACATTAGAAAATCATGGTGGTGCACCTAACTTTCTAAAAAAAGAGAGATTCATGGTTGGCTTGTATCCACTTTTGAAGGCTAAAGGAGAGCTAAAATTCCCATCCACCTTCAAAGAAGCACGTGAGGTAGCCATCATCAAGTTTAGAAAACTACACTTCCAAGCACATAGAGCAAGGGGTTTGAATGAAGTGAGTGAGAGGGAGTCGTCACAAACCATGGAAGCACCAATTAGGGCCCCTCTTGCACAATCTTCACAAATAGAAGATAACTCTCAACAAGAGGTTTTACAAAGGCTAACACAACAGCTTGAGAACCTCACTTTGAATCTAGTGCAGGGCCTACCTCAACAACGACAACCAAGAGAAGGGAATCGCAATCAACGAAGACAAGCTCAAGAGTTGCGATGTTGGAATTGCAATGAAATGGGACATGGAATGTACAATTTTCCACATCCAAGGCGACTTCCGGGGGACATATACCCCCCTAGACTGCCTCCTCTCACTGTGCAGCAAGAACTATCTCAAGGCCCACAAATCCTTCATCGACCACCACCACCAGCAAATATACCTCCCGTCCCACATGAGGAGGAAGAAAGAGGAGTCAACATCATCAAGCTAAAGAGGTAATAGATGAGAATACTCTAAACATTGATGTTATGCCGGCAGAAAAACGCACAAGAGCACATGATAAGGATGAAGACATGAGAAGTGAAGGAACAAATTCAGCCAGAAGGGACAAGAAGAAGAAGTCAAAGATGGAAGAAGCTGAAAGTAGCAGGAAGAAAAGATGAAGGCGAAGGGAAATTGGTATCAACAACTTTCCATTGGGAAAGGAGCTAGAGCCCTACAACATCCTGGAGGATTTACAAACCCAAAATCCAAGCATTTCATGGCCTCAACTTTTACACCTATCAGCCAAAGTAAGAAGGCAATGGCCAAAGTTGGTAAGTACAAGAATTCCAAAAAAGAAATCAAATATTTCCATTAAGGTTGTGGCCTCAAAGCTACAAAAAGATGTGGAACCCATTGTGGATGCTTACATAAGGGGTAAAAAGGTGTCTAATGTATATGTTGATGGTGGAGCTCAAATGTGTGTGATCACGGAAAAATCAATGAACAGGTTAGGGCTTGAAATTACAAAGTCCTCTAATTGTCGAGCTAGGCTAGCCAACAACTCAAGTGTGAAGTGTTTGGGGATCATTGAAAATGTAAAAGTCTCTGTATGTAACATAGATGCACGAGTGGATATGTATGTCATGCCAGCTAAGGGGGAGGGCTATCCCATCATCCTAGGGAGTGAATGCAGATCAAAAATGGGGAAGTGGTCGTTTGATTCTTAAGAAGGATCAACCGGTGGTGTATGATTGGCGAGAAGAAAAGCAACTAGATATCAACTATGAAACCACGGGATGAAGAGAACGAGGAGGAGAGTCCTTACTCAAGTGATGAGGAAGCATCAACCAGTGCATCAACCAGTGAAGAGGAGTCTTCTTTGGAGGTAATGGGAATTTTATTTAACGCCAGCACCCAAGATATTTCTGTAGAAGAAAAGCCAACAGAAAATCACACACGAGGGGATGAAAGATGCCACCACCTTGAAGAAGGATTTGAGAAGATGCTTGCAAAAGATCTTACTTGTGAGGAGAAGAGGTCCTACACCAATATGTTAAGGATGTATCCCAATTTGTTTATCACTGACTACTCACAAATAAGAGGTGTAGATGTAATAGAGCATCGAATTGAATTGAAACGAGGGACCAAACCCGTGGCTCAAAAGTTAAGGCGACTAGGGTCTGTGCAACAAAAGTCCCTCCTACAAGAAGTGAATCGACTCTTGAAGGCTGGCTTCATCTATCCAGAATCCAACTCCGAATGGGTATCACCTATTGTAGTCACTCCCAAGAAGAATGGTAAGTGGAGGGTCTGCGTGGATTACAAACCCCTTAATGCTGCGACAAAGAGGGACCACTTCCCTCTCCCTTTCCAACATGAAATTTTGAATGAAGTAGCAGGTCATGAATCCTACACTGTGTGTGATGGATATTCAGGATATTTTCAAATTAGAATAGCAGAAGAGGACCAACCAAAAAGCACCTTCATCACACCTTGGGGATGTTTTGCATTCAGAGTAATGCCTTTTGGGCTCACCAATGCTCCTAGCACCTTCATGAGATTCACAATATTTGTATTTCAGCCATTCTTTGGAAAATCTATAAGAGTCTTTATGGATGATTTCTATATTTATAGTTGTAGATCACTTCACTGCCAAAAGGTTGAAGAGGGGCTTAAGAGGCTCCATCAATTTGGGGGACAACTCAACCCAGATAAGTTTCATATCGGCGAATCTCAGGTGGTTTTTCTAGGCCATGTGGTTTCTTCACAAGGAATTCAAGTGGATCCCTCTAAAGTAGAGGCCCTTTTGTCATTATCTCCACCAACAACAACTAAGGAGCTAATGACCTTCAATCACAAAGTGAGGTACATGTCTCGCTTCATCCATCTCCTAGTAGAAGCCATCACCCCTTTGCATAGGCTGGCAAACCAATGTACATTTGAATGGGGGAGGGAACATGCAAAATGTTTTGAGGAAGTGAAGGGCATTCTTAGCTCTCTCCCAATCCTAATGCCACCAGATCCAAAGGAGACCTACTATGTCACTCCAAGTGTAGGTTTCGAAGAAATTGGTGTTGTTTTGATGCAAAAAGATCCTAAAACATCATACATGAGGCCGATCTATTTTGCAAGCAAGGTGATGACTCCGGCCGAGAAGGGATACACTGAAATGGAGGAAGTGGTCTTTGCAATCTTGTTTGCAGTAAGGAAGTTTTGATCATATCTTCTCCCTGTGCCATTTGTTTTTCTCACCTTAGAGCACAATCTACCATATGTAGTACAACACATGAGCCTCTCATCTAGAATAGAAAAGTGGGTGCTTGAACTCCAAGAATTTGAATACACTTTCCTTGTAGAAGATAGCATAAGAGGAGGACTTGCAGACATTCTCACCTACAAAGTGAGAGAAAGGGAAGGATCACGACTACAAAGAGAGGAAGGCTCAAAACAGTTCAAAGTGAAGGAGATTGATAATGCCCATACTTTATGCTTTGACAGAGCCTATCAACGCCAACAAGACAAAGCAGTAGGGGGGATCATCATTTTGAACCCACAAAAGGAGGTAATGGTTAGAAAAGGTATCACTCTACCCAATGTTTAGTCCAACAATGAGGCTGAGTATGCTGATCTAACCCTTGGGTTAGAAGAATGCAAAGAATTAGGCATACAAAGACTTATTATAAAAGGTGATTCTTTGCTAGTGGTCAGGCAAATCTAAGGGACTTGAAGGTGCAAGAATTGTACATTGTTTGAGTGGCTTAGTAGTGTAAGAGCTTTGATGAAGTGTTTTAAAGCAACACAGGTACAACACATTGTGAGAACTCATAACAACGAAGCAGACTTACTCGCAAATGAAAAGCTTCAAATGGAGGTAGGAGGTGTGAAACTATATGAACCCAAATATCAAGGTCAAGAGGAGCTAAAAGACATTATTTTCTTTCTACAAGCAGGTGAGTGCCCCAAACACTTAGACAAGGTGCAAAGACATAGACTAGTTAAGAAGGCCACACCTTACCACACTACAAGAGGCTATTCATATTAGCGACGCTCAAAAAAAAATAATCCCGGCGTCGCTATGAGCGTCGCAAATTTACAAGTAAATTTGCGATGCTCATAGCGATGCCGGCTATGCTAAAAAAAATAACAGAGAGCGCCCAAAAACTCAGATCTCAGATCTGAGTTTTTCGGCGCCCTCGATCAAGCAAGGAGCAGGTAACGCTCTCCCTCTCCCTCTCTATCTCTCTCCCTTTCTTCTCCACACACACACACACACACACACGAGGAGAGGAAGGAGAGCCAGGTATGCTCCTTCCCTCTCCTCACTCTCATGTTCCCTTCCCCTCTTTCTCTCTCCCTCTCTCTCTCTCTCACACACACACACACACATAGTGTTTTTGAGAGAGAGAGAGAGAGAGAGAGAGAGAGAGAGAGAGAGAAAGAGTACAAACATAAACAAAAACGCACACACACATACATAAACAAAGAATGCAGACACACATTGAGAGAGGAAAAGAGAGAGAGAGCATGCATAAACAAAAAACGCACACATTGAGAGAGGAAAAGAGAGAGAGAACATGCATAAACAAAAAACGCACACATTAAGAGAGGAAAAGAGAGAGAAAACATGCATAAACAAAAAATGCACACATTAAGAGAGGAAAAGAGAGAGAAAACATGCATAAACAAAAAAATGCACACACATTGAGAGAGAAAGAGAGAGAAACTAATTTAACGTTGTAGGAAACTAATTAAAATTAAAAGACCTAAAGATCTAGCCGACGAGGAGTTGAACTCAAGACCTATTATTCAAGAGGGAAATGGCATAACCAATCTATCATACTTGGCATGGGTGATAGAAAGGTTATACCATTTATCTCTTTTTATTGGCACACACATCCACACACGCGCACACACACAAGAAGAAGAGAGTTATAACGTCATAGGAAACTATCCTAAAAGACGTTAAAGATTAAGTTAGATGTAGACTTACGTTAAATTAGATTAGATTTAGGTTTATTTTTAGTTAGATTTACGTTTATTTACGCTAGATTTAGATTTACGTTATATTAGATTAGATTTAGGTCTCCATAGACTGCGATGCCTACATGAAGCGGGTGAAGAAAGCCCTCAATGGAATATAGGGTATTGCTGCCTTTACTCATGGTGGGCTCCGTCGATCCAAAAGTACTGGTGAAATGTCTTCAGAAGATAGGGAAGAAGGTGGATCTTCAGGGCGGCAAGAGTCACTACATCCCCGACAATGACCATCTAGACAACCTCTAGTCATTCAACGGCAACTTCAAAGTTAGTAACAAGAGCAAGAACGGTCCAAAGGGCCAAATGCTGTCGCCAGATGTGGATGGAGATGAGGCAGCGTCACCGCCGGAAGTTAACTCTCACATCTTTAGTGATGAGAATGCCAACTCTTGCCGAGTTATGTGAAAAATTATGTGTTAAATCAGTTTTAAGGTTCTTATAATCCCTGTTAGTTTAGTTCTTTGTTTTTAATATAACATAATTTACGTTAGATTTAGATTTATGTTATATTAGATTAGACTGAGGTTTATTTAGGTTTACCCACACACACACACACACACACACACACACACACACACACACACACACACATACACAAGAAGAAGAGAGTTTTAACGTCGTATGAAACTATCCCAAAAGACGTTAAAGATTCGGTTAGATGTAGACTTACGTTAAATTAGATTTAGGTTTATTTTTAGTTAGATTTACGTTTATTTAGATTTACGCTTATTTACGTTAGATCGAGTCCACGCAAGAATTACTTACGGTTTAGGGTTTAGAGTTAGACGAACAGTGAAAAAATCTACTGTGAAAAGATGTTAAGATGCTGTGAAGTGCTACAGCTAGAGAAGAGGCAAAGGGGTTTTGTCCACTACATGCAGTATCATGTAGACGTGGGTTGGTAGATTTCTTGTACCCACAAATATAGGTATTGACCAATAAAGACGAGATTATAACCCAGTGGTTCTGATCTCCGTGCACCTCTAGACCGAGGTGTGCGGGGATTGGACATGACTAGAGAATTTGAGGTAGAGAGAGAGAGAGAGAGAGAGAGAGAGAGATAAGACGAAGAATGCCAATAGAACATTAAATTTGTTGTCCAGGTTATAAGATTTTTATCCTCATTATGAGTAGTGACGAGGATGTGGGACCGTCCAACCGAAACACCTATCTCTCAACGAGGGTCTTATGTCCTTGTAATCAATGCAAGCATGCTGTGCGACGGACAAGATGTGTTTCTTTGCAGCACGTTCGCGAATTTGGCGAGTTCGATCCATCTATTATAGATCGAGTTGTTGCCAATTATAACTCGTCGGACTCTGACGCTGGCCAACAAGCAGCAATCTTGCAACCCAATAGACGTGTTCGCAGGCGCTTTGGTCAAGCAGCATATGTGAGGCCACAATATGTAGCCTCTGACAGCTCGGGGGATGATCATGCAGAGCACATTCCCAACGAGGCAATGTTTGAGCCCGAGATTGATGAAATGATCGAGACGATATATCATGGATTCAGAAAGGCTTATCTATGATGATATGAAAAGTAAAGACGATACGCCATTGTATAATGGAGCACGTATGTCTAGATTGAAAGCACTCCTGGTTCTTCTCAACATGCAGGCAAAGTTTGGATGGAGTGACACTAGCGTCACAACGCTTTTCAGGTGATCTATTACAATTAGTTTACTTTAATAAAACTCTAAATGTATAATGATCTGATAGATTTTTACACGACTGTATCGTATTTTTATGTTGTGTAGATTGCTTAAAGAGCACATACTACCAGCTGACAATGTGATGCCAGATTCCCAAGATGAAGCAAGAAAGATTTTGCGAAAGTTGGGGATGGATTACAATTCTATCCACGCTTGTCCTAATGACTGCATTCTTTTTAGAGGGGAATACATAGACATGGAGAAGTGTCCGAAATGTGATTCCGAAAGATATCGAGTAGATCTCCACGGGACAAAATTTCCACAAAAGGTTTTGCGACATTTTCCTCTGCTCTCTCGCATCAAGCATTTCTTCGAATGTAAGTCCATGGCCGCCCTAGCATCATGGCATGAGGAGAATAAATCTTCGGATGGTGTGCTACGAATTCCTACAAATTGCGCAGCCTGGAAACATATAGATGGAACATGGTCGGATTTTGCCAGGGAAGCTCGAAATTTGCGCTTAGGCCTGGCTATGGATGGCGTAAATCCATTTGATCAAAGATCAACATCTTACAGTGTATGGCCCCTTGTCATCGTCAACTACAACATTCCCCCGTGGTTGACTACGAAGAAGGGGCACCTATGGCTAAGCTTGATTGTGCCAGGGCGATATAAAGTGGAGAATATGGATGTGTATCTTCGTCCACTATTGGAAGAGCTACAACAATTGTGCATTGGCATAGAGGTGGTGGATATGAGCTGACACACAAGATGACGGAATGCTTTGATCAAAGGCATTCTAATGTGGACCATGCATGACTATCCCGAGCTAACAGAATGCTCAGGTGATCTATTGACACTCCTCACTCAGACACTGTAAATCTTGTTTTTTCCCATAGTTGATCTATTATCATGTGTATACATGCAGGGCTTCAAACAAGCGGATACAGAGCATGTGTCACATGTGGACCTAGACTGAATGCACGTAGGGCGCCCTCACTGAAGAAGCAAATCTACGAAGGTCATCAAGCGTATCTTCCAGAGAATCATGTGTTACGCGACGGCTTTTTGGGAAGAGAGCCACCAAGGATGTCTGCACAAGCATGGTTAGAGCAGAAGGAGATGTGCGATGACGGATTGCCTCCAGGGATGAAGAGACTATCTCTATGGTACGAGTTACCATACTGGCCCCGACTCATGATCAATCACTTGATCGATCCAATGCACATATTCAAGAATGTGGGTAATCTACTATGGGACCATCTGACCGGCAAGAAAGATACTTTGGGAGCCAGAGTTGACCTTAGGAATGTGGATCGTATGGAGCAATATTGGCCGCAAACAATGTCTGATGGATCGATAAAACTCCCTAAAGCACCATGGATTTTCACAGGAGGCCAAGAACGCAAAGTAAAAGAGACCATTCGATCTTTGCGGACCCCCACTGGCGTAATGCACTCGCTCCGAACGTGTTTTACTAAAGAAGGAAAGCTTACCGGTTTGAAGTCACACGATTGGCATAAAATGTGTCAGGTACGTTCATAGTGGACTTTAATATCATTGCATAAAATGTGGAATTTAATATCATTGCTGCACATACTTTACAGTTTATTTTACCGGTTGCCATTGAAGGATGTTTGTCTCTCGACATCCGTAACACAATCTACAAACTTGCAAAGCTGGTGCAATGGATCTCACAAAAGGAGATCAACGTAGACTCCATACCATTCGCCAAACTAAATGCTGCGGAGCTTGTGTGCATGTTTGAGAAACATTTTCCTACTACCATGCTAACCATTCAGGTGCATCTTCTTGTTCACATAGTTGATGAGGTGGAAATAGCTGGCATAGTTCATTCCAGATGGATGTTCTTCTTAGAACGTTTCATGAAAATGCTTAAGGGATATGTGCGTCAAAAGGCACGTCCGGAGGGTAGCATGGCAGAAGGTTGGTTGGTATCAGAGTCCCTAGTGTACATTGGAGAGTGGCTAGACGGATTTGATAAAGCTCGGGACACGCTATGGCGAACCATAGATGATGAGCGCATATCTGGGATTGTCATGTGCAATCTCGGTGTTGAGAAGAAGATGGCGAAAGATCTAGAGGCTAAAATCAACCGATTTTGCATGCTTCACAATCTAGTGATGCAAAAGTGGATTTCACAATATGAGGATGCAAAGCAAGAGCGACAAAGGGCACGAATCAAGTGGAGACAGGGAAGACGACCACCGATGCACTATCCGACGGTTCTGGAGAGCCTACCAACATTCATGAGCTTAAGATGGTTGCACAACCAATTGAAAAGCGCACAACAATGCGGTGACGAAGTGACTGAGGAAGAGTGGGAGTACTCTCGGGGTTGCGGGAACAAGGTAAGTTTGCAATGTATGACTAGCTAGTGACTTTATTTCTAAACGTTTGAACGGCCACTCATAATCTTTGTTCGTTGTAGTATAAGTGATACACAGCAGTATGGTGTAAAGGTCGACATTTTAGGGTGGAACGGATCGACAAAAGGCGTTTTACTCAAGATTGTGGAATCATGGCAAAATTTGAACAGTCTAGTCGACGACGTTCCTCTGATGCAGATCCTCTGGTGGCGGAACTCACTTACTTCGGCACGCTACAAGAGATTTTGAGGATCGATTACAGAGGATTTTTTGTCGACTTGTTCGACGTGCAATGGTTCAAGATAATCATGGAGGGTCGTAACGCTACTGTGCGTAGAGGAGAGTCTGGTTTTCTTGAGGTGGATTCTACTAAGAAATGGACTGACCTAAGAGACACTTTCGTACTACCCAAGCATTGTGAACAAGTAAGTATGTAAATAGTTAACATCCCCCTTTTGCAAGTTATGTGCTTGAAAGCTCTCATGTAAGTTATGTGGCTCTGGCAGGTAATATTTCATCCTACAAAGTCTACATCAAACTGGTGGTACATCATAGAGGTAGCCCCTCGTAGTGCAAGGACGTATGAAGGCTACCATGTGCCAATCACAACGGCATCAATGGAGGAGATCAGAGAAGATGCTCAATCAGAAGCCACTGCGGTGGTGCCAGACGAGCATCAAGATGCTACTACTCTATATGGGGTGCATGCAGAGGAGCTACAAAATGAAACAAAGGATATGTGTTTAAACGGAGAGCTCTATATAGATATAGGAAGTTATGCTGAGTTATGCGAGGATGAGAGAGAGATCTCTTAAAGCCACAAATATTGTATTTGAATAATTTTGCTCCGTGTTGTAAAAGCTCTGGCTCTCTAAGTACCTTCCATGGTGTATAACGCTCTTTTCTACTCGCGCTCACATCTTTTGATTGAAAATTCTTCTATCACTCAATTCATTGCGTCATCGTATTTATATGCGTCATTACGTCATTGTATTTAATGGTCTTTGCGTCATTGTCTACTCTATTCATTCAATATTAAGTTTAAATATTCGTGTGTTTAATGCAGGTATGGATGATGAGGTTGTACAATTGTCATTATTACATTTGCCAATCAATTCATTTTGCCTATGATGTGTACAATTGTCAATTTTACGCTTGTCAATTTTGCAAACAATGCATCTTGTGGGTGACTATTTTGGGTCTATTATCTACCCTTGCACTTTTTTTAAAAGTGAATCAAGTACAATATGGTTGATGTGTGGCAGGGCATTCAATGCCCTGTCACCAAAAAAAAATTCTCTCGGGCGTCGCTATTTATGGCACTGGAGCGTCGCTATCAGCGTCGCTATAGACTTCTGTGTAAACGTCGCTATGACCGTCGCTATGAGTGTCGCTATGAGCGTCTCTATATAGCGACGCATATAGCGTCGCATATAGCGACGCTCTTGTAGCGACGCTATTAGCGACGCCGGGGGTTATAAAAACCCAATGTATTTCCGTCGCTAACAGCGTCACAAGAGCACACAACCTCTTGTAGTGCTAGTTGATTGGGGACGATTTATATCACAAAGGGAAAGATTTGGTCTTGAGGAGAGTACCAGGTGTGCAAGAGATAGAGAAAATTCTTCTTTCATGTCATGATGATGTCTGTGGTGGTCACGTTTCTCAAGATATTACAAGTAGGAAGATTTTACAAGCAGGGTTTATTTGGCTGAGCTTACATCGTGATGTCCAACATTGGTGTAAGGCATGTAAGCAATGCCAAATTGCTGGGGATAGACGACTAACATATGAGCATCGAGTCCCAATAATATCTTATGGCCCTTTTGAAAAGTGGGGTTTGGATGCAATAGGTCCCCTACCTTGTACTTCTACAGGGAAGGTTTTCATCATCATGGGCGTTGACTACATGACACGATGGGCGAAAGCAACAAGCACAACCCGAATCATAGCTGAAGAGGTATCAAAGTTTATTCTTGATCATATTTGTAGTAGGTTTGGAACACCCCTAGAAATCTTATATGATCGAGGCCCGGTTTTAGGGCTGACCTTCTGAATGATCTCTTGAGGAGGTTAAAAGTGAAACACCTGCATTCCACACCCTACTATCCTCAATGCAATGGATTGGTGGAAAAAGTGAATGGAATGATATGTAAGATCATTTCTAAGCAGGTTCTGGACCGGCCTAATGATTGGGATCGCCATTTGACGGCTGCTCTTTGGGGGTATAGGACATCTTTCAAGGTATCTACCCAATTCACCCCTTTCCATCTAGTTTATTGACAGGAGGCACTTCTCCCCATTGAGGTAGAGCTCTCAAGCTTGCGCATTCTTGCAAGAGTGGCAAAAAAACCAAAAGAGGTTCTACATGAAAGGATCTTAGATCTCCAATGACTTGAGCTAGATAGAGAAGAGTCCATTGATCACTACATCACCAAAGCGACAAGCCAAAGGGACAAAATCAACAAGAAGCTCAAGGGGAAAGGATTGAAGGAAGGTATGTTGGGTCTTCGCTATGATAACCGACTTGATACTCGAATTGATAAAAAGTTTTTGCAAAGATGGGAGGGACCTTTCATGATAAAAACAAAGTTTGGGAATGGCAGTTATAGATTAGCAGATTTATAAGGAAAACTCCACAAGACCAGAGTCAATGGATGGAGATTAAAGCCCTACTTTCAACGTATCAATCCGTTGATAGGAAGTCATCTACCTACATCGTCTAAGCTCCAAATTGGCATGGCTCCCTTCAGCTTGCAAATGCAAATGCTCACCTATTTTTAATGCTTTGATGTGCAAAGAAGAACCAGCCTTGGAATCTGAACATACCCAAGGCAACCCTCCCATCTCCGATTTATGGGATTGAGGTAATGAAAAGCAGGTCTAATTGAGTAAAAGAGTGAATGTTGCTCCTCCTATTAAAAAAAAAAAAGGAAAAGAAAAGAAAGAGAAAGAAACAACACAGTCCTCCTAAAGATATGAATATCTCTAGGCTTGGGGAAGGGCTAATATGAATGGTATAAAATGGTAACCATCTTTTTGCAACATTTTTTAGCCTACTCAACGTCCTCTTCCTCATATGTGTATATATTTTTCTACGCTATTAAGTTATCTATAGTAAATTCCCCCTCTTTGTTTAACCTTTGTGGAGACACATACATTGTATTCTTCCCAAAAATGTCACCTTAGTCATATATTTATATTACCACCCTTTTCCTTTTTGCTTTGTAAATAAAATTAAGCATACAATAACCAACTATCTACCCCCAAACTTTCTTACCTCTTGTGAATTAGTAGTACAAAAATAATATATCCATCTTCCATCCCATATAGATAAATTACCATGGAAAATCAACTCTCCACTTGTCTTTACCAAAGATTATGGTCCAACTCTACAAGTCTTCTATGCCCCCTACATAGGTGGCCCAATATCTCTTAAGAATATACATATAGTTTTTCTCCTTTCAAAAGACTCAAATTGTATATTATTTTCACAAGAAAATAATATTGGGTCCTCCTCTATTTGTTTATGCATCATACCCTTTTGAAAACGCATGATTCCCCTTGGATGCATACAAGCAAAGGGCCCATACAAGAAGACTTGGAAGCAAAAGGTTCCCTAGCCTAGTGTGGACCTTCCAAACCAAATTTCTTGGTGCATGGGCATGAATAATAGTCCAAATTCATATCAAACATTTGAGAGGTCAAATTTTCCTTTTGAAGCATGTCATTCCGAGCTACAGGTAAAAAGTTATGGTCAAAATAGTGTAAATCTATCAGATTCGCAGCAAAAGGGAACTGTAAATCAAGTAAATCAAGAGGGTGAGATCTTATTTTTCCCCTACTCATCTTCTATAAGAGCAATGAGTGTTCAAGTTCACTTGCATGTGATGGGACCAACCTAAAGATGCTTTTTAAATGCCAAGACAGACAATTTGAGATACCCCGCAGAGCCACCCGTAGGGCCTCATGGTGGGGCCCACCTACATTATGCACCCCTATGGAGACTTCACGGTCTAAAATGATATTTTTGGTGAATAAATAGTCCCTTTTATTTCCAATATTCAATGAGTGGTCAAAGGACACTTAATTAGGGCTAATCACTCACCCTAATTAAGTGTAGCATAATCCCACTCCTACACAACTATAAATAGCCCCCCTTGGAGAGACTCAAGGACACACACCTATATTTTCAACTTCATGTTGTTCTTGATCAATAGTAGAGAAACCCCCAACTCTCCCTCTTTCACATCCTCCCTCCTAACCCTCCTCTTTGGAGGAACTGCAACTCTATCCTACACTCTTTCTATCTACAATCTCTTACTCAATCAACCCAATAAATCATTGTAGCACCTCAATAACTTGTAAATATATCATGATCTCTCTCATGGTTATGCTAATGATCATTAAATCATCTTCAAACAATCAAGTGTCACAATTCATGATGGTTAGCCAGCGTCTGTCTATCCCTTGAAAGGTGTGTGAGAAATCGAGTAAGTGTTCTACTCTCAATTTACCATTGGTTTGTTTCTCCACACTTATTCAATTAGTCTAAAGAAAATTCTCACTCCAACTCTTTTTTGCTTCATTACATATGCATGTGGCTACCTCTCATGCTGATTTTATTTGTCACGGCATTGCATAGATGGAGATGAGCTCTCTATGCAAAGTGTGTTATTGCGATGTAGGTGATACTCTTGTGTGTTTGAGAGGCAGGTCTTGTGTGCATGAGTTTTTGATGAGTGCTTGAGAGAGGAGGAGTTTGGATGTATCATGGGTATTCTTATGGGAGAAGGTGATTGCTATTCCACAAATTGCATATTTACATTTGATGCACGGCATTGGGTTGCATAATCTTTGATGGTGTCAAGTGTCCAAAGTGTACATAGAATAAGGGTTCTCAAAGTGTGTTGCTTGAGTGGGTGAGTGAAAATGTTATTTTGATTGGTTTCCTTCTCCACTCCCAAAAGAAGGTGGTGCCCCAAGTAGTGTGCGTACCTCTTTACGAACATTTTGTGAGGGTAGCCCATTGGTTTGGGTTTAGAGGCCCCATTTCAAAAAGCTCGCCCTCAACGTGTCTCATCGTCTCTCTAGTCTTGGGAGAAAATCTCGGTGGAATCCTCTCAGATATATGCTCTGGAATTGTTATTGGCTGAAAGCAAGTAGAGATCAGAGTACCCTTGTATGTGTATTGTCCTAACTCAATCGGATTGACAAGTTTGTACTCTCCTCCATACTTATCTACCATCAAAACTTGAACTTCATGGGCATTTGTATACGTGACTGCATAGAGATTCCTATGGAATGGAATCTCTCCAGCATAGGGTTCTACACACTTGTAGAAGATATATTGATTCTGGTTTGTGAATCAGTATATGCTCTCATGAGTATAATTCGTAAGCACTCTCATGGCTTTGTTGGTTCTGATGAATCTCACATTCACTTTGTTGATCAAAGGATACCTCTTCTCTAGGTATTCTCCCATCCCCCCTATTTTGTTGGCATTGCAACGCTTTTCATGTCTCTAAGAAGAGTAGAAAACCCTGGTTGTGGATGATTTTTCATGGTCAAGGCTCATTCGAAACTCTCAAGATAGTCCTTGACAAGCCCAATTTGGCTTAGTAAAGCTTATCTAGTTTTTAGTCCTGGTCCAGTCTCTCAAAAGCTAGGTCTTTGTGGATTTTTGGTCTCTGGAAACTGGTCTTGGGGTACCCTAAAAGTCCTATTGTCCACAATATTTCTTCTTGGATGTACCTGACTCAATTTGTAGTTGTCTATCAAAAGTTAGAGCAATTTTGGTAAACTGCACTTGAAACAACACTCAAAACAGTTTTTGGACTAGAACACAAGAACTTTGGCTTATATCTTGGTCTCTAGAAGGTATTTTTAGCTCAAACTTGGGATTTGGGATGTTCTCAAGTATATCTACAAGATCAACAAGCCAGATACCCCACTATGCTGAGGTACATGGATCGCAATCCAGGTTCCTCTGTCATTTTGTTTTCAAATTTTCCCAAATTTTGACAGTATGTAAACAAGGTCATACGTAGGCTCTGTACCAATTTTCATCAAATTCTGAGGTTGAGGTACATGGATTGCGATCCATGTTCAACCACACCTAGACTTGATCTCTTATTCCTGACTATGTCCACAAGCTAAATCTCAAATCTTTCTGAATTTGGACTTGATTTGATAGGTCAAATAGCCAACACTAGCTCTACACAGTGGTTTTCAGTCTGTCACCTATTTTGCTCCCTTTTGACCCAAATTTTTTGGGTTTTTTTTTTCAAAACTAGACTTGGGTATATGTCTCCTTGTGTATGCACTACTGATCTGCAAAATTTTAGCAAGTTGTCATATGGGTACATGGATCGCGATCCATGTTTGGAGGCCAAACTAACTTTTCTTGGTACCATCAGAATCAACATGATTAGTATGTTCTATGGTATCAAAAATTTTGAAATTGGACCTCTAGATTGAAATTTAGGCCAATGAATGAACCTCCCAACCTCCCATTAAATAGCCTCTTGGGCCTCATTCCCTATCCACGCTTGCAACGAGCCCATTGGGTCTAATCCTTGACCACCAGGCATTGCCCTTGGCATGACAAGGACTCTGCCAAATTTTATGCTAGAAATCCTATGGAGTGTCCTATGGCACATCAAGTATCACTAAAGTTATGCAACACAAGTGAGAGAAACTCTTCTAGCAAGAAGGTGTTCTTGATGATGCAAAAGCTTTATAATCTTTGTATGAAAGAGTGAGCTAGCATTGCTAGCCATATCAATAAGTTTGAATCTTCTTTGCCCAGACTCTTACTCAATAGATGAAGATAGATGATGAGATGAAAGTTATTCACTTTCTTTTCTAATTTTCCACTATTGTGGGATACATTTTGTACAGATGTTAGTTATTCTACACCAAATGGTATGCTAGTGTACAATGATATCACTAGTTCTCTTCTTTTAGAAGAAGTGCGTCATAAGACTATGGGTTTCTCGCATCATGGAAAAGTTCACTATGTGCAAAAAGAAATTTTTTGTTAGTCTATAGATGTGTTCTATGATGAACGAGAGATTGTATGTTTATAGAGTTTGTTGCTAGCCAAATTGCTAGTTAGTGATGGTGAAGTGTTATATATGTGGATCCTAGATTCAGGTGCATCTCTTCATGTGACCCCACATAGGGAGTAGTTTAATTCCATCACATTGGGTAACAATTATGCTTGTGACATAGTTGGCATTGGTGACATTACTATCGTTTTGTTGAATGACGTCAGATTTGTCATTCACAATGTTCATCATGTGCCATGTTTGAGTCACAATTTGATTTTAGTTGGTAGCTTATGACTTGGTTATAAAGTCACTTTATATTATCAATCCTAGAATATAAAGAAACGCAACTTGTTTCTTGCTAGTGGTTCAAAAGTTCACTCTTTGTATACTCTTTATATGTCTAACAAAAACAATGTTCTTTCAATAATCGAACTGCTAAATGTTACTTTGTGACATAGTTGGTCGGGGCATATGTCCAAGAAAAGAATGGAATGCTAGAGAATCTGGTATTTTCTTGATTTACGATAGAAACAGTTATGACATGTGTACTTTCACTTAAGAGGATTCTTTAGAGGAGAGAGAAGTTGTGTCGGGTTGATTTCATTGCACATTCATACACATGTTCAAAAATTTAATGAAGCACATAAACTTGAAGAGAATTATGAGACTAAAAGAGACAAGATGATGGGGATCAGATTTCTAGGAGCCAGTCTCCCCTCTTAAAAGACTTGTATTATAATTCTCTCAAAAGAGATCTTTGTAAAATAAGATTGAGCTCTTGCGGAGCCTTTCTTGAACCAAAAAGATGGTATACTTCAAGAATCCATGATGTAACCCTCCTTCCCAAACCCTAAACACCCCCCAGCGAGGAGAAAGGAACTGCAGGGAAAGGCAGATGAGGATAAAAAGTATTTTTCAAGCAAGAGAAATTGTATATCGTATACATTTACTCAGTAGGAAAGCTATTAGCATAGCATAACATAAAAAATAATAGTAAGAGAAGAAGAAGAAGAAGAAGTTTTCACTTGGGGGGATTTGCATCTATATCCAAGTTTCTTGAGCATGAAAACTATCTCTTAAGATCCGAGGAGAGAGGGAGTTAAATTACTTTTCTTTTTCTTTGCTTTGCACACTTCAAATCTTGCAAAATGAAAAGGAGGGGGGGGGGGGGGGGGGGGGGGGGGGGGGGGAGAGAGAGAGAGAGAAGAGAGAGAAGAGATGAGATGACTCCCCTTCTTACTAAATTTAATCTCATACTTGCACATTATTCAATTAGAATGCTCACTAAGTGGTCAAATGAAATGTAAACACTTAAGAATGCAACTTATGCTTGCTCCATACTTGAAGAGGAGATAATCCTCTTCTTTGGGGACTTTGCTTGGCACGTTTTCCCACCATGACATACACTCATTAGCTTCACATAGAGCATGTATGTGCTACTTTGGACATGTGGCCTAGTCAAACATGCAATAGAAGGTCTATAGCCAACTTACTAATTAAAGACGGGCTGATTTAACCATCGATTTTCAAATTTTCTAGACTTAATTAAAGACCCTAGTCCTACCTTTGAATTATTGGCTCGGGTGTAGGACCTTTCCACAATCCTTTGGAAGCTTATGAAGTTGGACCCGGTTAGAGCCTACCTGCTCATTTAAGACCTGCTAGATTAGGCTAGGCCCTAAAAACATTAAATGCATCTTTGGGGTGGAGTTCCACTCCTTGGAAAACGTTAGAATAGGGCCTTGGGGGTGTCACAAAGCTTGCCCAAAATCTGTTAAATTTAGACTATCTTTGGTGGATTTTAACTTTACCCTAAGGCTATCTAGACTTCATACTTGGAGTCTAAAGAGTTATTTTAATTATTAAAACTTACCACATATATTTTATATTTTTTGACTCCTATAATTGCTCTAGGTAATCTTCTATTTTCTATTTAAATTAGACTCCTATAATTGCTCAAGGTAATCTCCTTTCTCCTATACCCTAGATCAGGGCTTCTGAGGATAGATTTATCCTCTCTTATATACCTTTGATTGAAATCACTAACTGGAAATTATCCTCACTCTTTTATAGACTTATCTCCCTTGGTCCCAAGCCTATGATCGAGCTAGTTTATAAGCAATTAAGTAAGTCAACTTCATTTGTTCTCTTTTTATTTTCCCCAACCTTAATTGGGCCAAATTAAGATGAAAAATACTTTAGAAGTCTAAAAATTGCTTTTCATGACATTACCTCTTCCTTGAAACCATAGTCATCTTTGACTATGGAGTAGGGAAAATAAAGTCATAACTAGTCTTGTTACTTCGGGTAGAGGATCTCTTTTTACCCAATATTGACATTCTTCCACAAGGGTGACTAACTCCACTTGGTTCTTGGAAGACTTAGTTGTCTCAAGCATGTCTTTACTTAGCCCTTATAGTAGATTGAAAAGGTCTACTCGGCGGATGCTTGAAAACTAATTGTGCTGCAAGTGGGGCAGTGATTGTATGTATACACTTAAATAACTTATGAACATTAAAAATAATATCTTAAGAGTTAAAACAAGATACAAGATCATTATATATAAAAATTCTTTGTTCGTACCTTCTTACCTGGATAAGACTCATTGTAATTATTTACAAGGTTTACATTATCTTTTAACTACATGTCTTGCATCCAACGTGCATCTTCAAAAGGATATTTCTCAATTTTTAATAGGGATATCATCGGATATCCTTGTAATTGAAGATTTTTAAAACATTTTCTTCTTTGCTATTGTTGTAGAATAAGTCTATCATGCTGCTAGATCTCTTCTTAGTTTGTAAATACCTTCAAAACTTTTAGTTAGCTTCTTAATAGATGACTGTTGAGCAACTACGGTTTCTTTGGGGTGGCTGCGCCCTGTTGGGTTTCAAAAGTCTCACATGAAAAGCATTATAGATGAGCCAAGTGCTTGGAAAATTTAACTTATAAGGTGACTCATTAGTAGGATTTATAATTTTAAATGGGCCATAATTGCTTTTTGTTAGCTTGGCATAATATTTTTGATGACATGTTGAGCATCCTTATCTCCCTTCGAATGTGGAGGGAGATAAGGATGCTCAACATGTTGACATATTTTTGATGACATGTTGAGCATCCTTATCTCCCTTCGAATGTGGTATGACTAATGCGTGCTTTGGGAAAATTAAGCAAAACCTAATCAATTTTTTTGAAGTCCAAGGCTCTCCAATTCTAATCACCATTAGCAGTTTTCTTCTGTTGTGTGATGGATATAACATTTTTAACCTTTTTCTAAGATTCTTTAAGATCTCTACTATACTCATTAGCTGCAGAAAATCTTCCCAAGTGTCTTGACTATCAATGGCAGGCTGGGTCTTTGTGAGCTACATACTCATTCATATCCTTGGTTAAGCCAACACAGATTTTTTTTTTTGTTTTGCAAGAGTTATCTTTTTATAAACAATGGCTTTGAGATGTAACTCCCAAAACTTATCTACATACCTATGGATAGACTCATAGGGTGCCATCTTCAAACTTCACCATTCTTTAAGGCATTTGTCAATGGCATCACTCGAATTTGGTTCATGATTCCAACCTTGAAGTTCTTCCAGGTCTTTCGAGCCTCCTTGAGCATGAAGGATTTCCCACTATTGACGGGGTAATTTCTAAAAATGCATAGCAACATTACAAATCTTTGAAGATTTTGAAAATATTCATCTCCAAAATCCGTGTCAAATTGTTGGAAATCCAACACTTTATCGGTTTCTCCAAAGGTTCCAACAACACGAGGAAGGAGATTGATGTTCTTTCCCTCTTCTTTGAAGTTTTTCAATTTACCTTGTCAAGAAGTGCGGAGTGCAGCTAGGAAAGCATCGGGCCTCTGCACTGTGAGAGTTCACGGAAAAATCAAGCAAGTTGTAGAAGATTTGAGGCTAAAAACACACTCAAAAAGAACAAAACTCGAGCCATGAGGAGTGTTACCATGCACCGAGCGATTTTTTCCGAGCAAGGACAAACCCGAGCAAGTGTTTGTACATGATATAGTAAGTTTTATCGTCAACAGAATACTTATCGTTTGTTATATATTCATGCACCACAACAAAAAGAGTTATCAATGGATATATTACCTCCTAAATTCCAAAAGATCAAAGTTTACTTTAAGAAAATAAACACAATATTTGAAAAAATTATCTTCTCTCTTAGGCTCGCTTGGGATTCACATGTTTTGAGCAGAAAGTAAGATTAATAGACTAATAAGAGCTCTAGCCTTGTACTTAATGCTCAAGTCATTGTAAGTTTCTTTTTGTAAGGTCATTTGTAGTGCTCCTGTGTCTAGTACTTTGGTTCTTGATTGTCATTTATACTTGAGAGCATGTGAATACTTCCTCATCTTAGAAGCATCAATTTGATAGCAATTTATTTGCACCTCATGAGCTCATTTATACACCATCGTCTTTTCCATGTCGTCTTGCCCTATCTATACTACAAGACTGTGATCTTCATAAAAGACACCCTTCTTACACGACACATTGCTGGCAAACACCATTAATTATGAAAGACTTATTTTGTTACAATAGAATCATTTCTTTCCTTAGTTGATCAATATAGGACTTTTTTAATCAATTTACAAAAACAACAACCAAAATTTATAGAGTTCTATGACTAAAATGTTCTAGAAAGGCATCGTCATAACTGAAAAAATTAGTTGTAAATAAATAAAATAATTAGGATTTTTTACCATACAATATGACAGCCTCAAAGCTTAGGGGCGCGAGTCTTCATATGAAGAGCTTCTTTCACAAAAGATTGAAGATGGTACTCCTTTCTATTGTGAATCATTGTTTGAATAAGTATGGCAGATGTCAGATATCAGGAAGGCCATAACATTCACCACTCAATGGACAAGCACATTATAATTGGAATATGATTTACATCCTTGCTCATGTGGAATATTCATGTCACCACCAATTATAAGAGGCAAATTCTTCTCCAATATATGAAGATCAAAGCCATGCACTACTCTAAAAGGTAGTATTGGAGCCTTCTTCACATCTAAAATGATAGTTTCAACAAGAGGGGAAGCCGTTGTAGTGACTTTGCATAGTAATTTCGTTGCAAAAAAATGCAATCTTTTTTGAGCTTGTGTTTGCTCAAGATAAGATTGTATGGAAATCTTACTAGCTAGATGAGGGAAAGAGTTGCATCATGTTGAGAACGCATTGTTTTGCAATGGATCATGAAAGAACGACGCTAAGTGAGAGAAGATGCTTAGACCTCTCTCTCTCTCTCTCTGTCAAAAATGAGAAACAATATCACTATCAGGGGCACATTAATTAGCGATCGATTTTCAACAAAAGTGCCATAGAAAACCGGTCTTTAGTGTATTTTTAAAGCACAAAAATTAAAAATTCTCAGGTAGTTTTGAGGGTCACCTAGAAGGAAACCGGTTAGATTTTTGCAGATTAAAGTGTTAAAACCCTCAAAAAATCCTAAATTTTATGTGGAGATTTTCAATGCTCTCCTTTTCCCCATTGATTCTTAGGTGTTTCGGAAAAATTTGTCTCACCTTAATATCATACCCTTTTCAATTTCAAAAATCCCAATATGTCCCACCAATTTTTGAAAAAAAAAGTACGATACAAATCCCAAGAGATGCCAGTTGCAAAGACAAAGGACAGGACTGACAAAAGGAAGGACATGGAGTCATCTACTATAGCACGCTGGCATGATCAATAGCGTGGGTCAAATGACACACAATCATTAACAAATCGTGGCTAAAATCGTGGCTAGACATGTTTTTGGAGGCTTGGTTATATTTTTTTATTAATGCGCTGCACTATGTCGGGCAGCACTATGTAGCCTCCTACGTTGTTAGTGCAGTTGATTGGAAGATGCGCATGTGAAGCAGTGAGAGTTTGAGTCCATCTTGCTAAGTTTTTTGGTTGGGGGACTGTTTCGCAACCTACCTTGGCCATAAGTTGACGCAGGCAAGCTGAGAGAGAGAGAGAGAGAGAGAGAGAGAGAGAGAGAGAGAGAGAGAGGAGAGAGAGAGAGAGAGAGTGCTCGCCTCTTCTCTCCTACCAAAAAATTATAGCTTGAGCTTGAGCTTGCCAGCCCACTTTGGCCAGTATGCGGGCAGAAGTCGATAAGAGAGAGAGAGAGAGAGAGAGAGAGAGAGAGAGAGAGAGAGAGAGAGAGAGAGAGAGAGAGAGAGAGAGAGAGAGAGAGAGAGATATGCCTCCTTGAAGGAGGAGAGAAGGTAGACGAGGCTTACCTCCCTGCGCTTCTAGGTATCCATCTTCCTGAAGCACTCTGTGTTATTAACCTCACCTGAAGCTTTCCATTCTCGACCCACCACACATACCTACTATCAATTCAAGCTTCCCTTGTGTTGCAGTACATCATCCTTTGCACCCACACAATGAGCTCTAGGCAAAGTGCCCAAGACTTTTTCCCTTCCTCTCCTCCTGATAGCCAAATATTGAGCCCAAGCTTCCATGGCGGCCTCGACCACAACCACAACCACAACGTATATTTTGATTTCAATTGAAGTAACAGGAGTACTACTGGAGACTCCCATAACATAACCTCTCATGAAGACTTTAGCCTTAGGGAATAAAGCACAGACTCTTGTGGAGGCCCACCTGGCATGAACAAGAGCATTATATGTTCCCATGAAGAGCTTACAGGTTTTCAAAGGTTCTGGAACCCTAAGAGGGAGGTTATGTGGAAAGAGGTGAAGCTTCAGGGTTGCCTAGTAGGCCCAATGATTGCTTTCAACTTTTCGCAGATGGCATTCCAATTTATTGCCGTCGCATTTGTCAGCCACTTGGATGAGCTTGCCCTGTCTAGCAGCTCCATAGCCACCTCAATAGCCAATGTAACAGGCGTATGCATGATCTCTCTCTCTCTCTCTCTCTCTCTCTCTCTCTCTCTCTCTCTCTGTGTGTGTGTGTGTGTGTGTGTGTGGGCGGGTTTAGACGAGCCCGTCGGCATTCTCTGTGCCTCCGCTCATGATGTTCACATGAGACACGCTAGAAAACTCTTTTGTAATGGTGCAAAATCTGCACAACAAGGAGGGTATGGAGATCACATGTTTTCTTTTTCCCAATGGGTGTCTTCCAGAAAGGACACACGCCTTGTCCCCTCACGCTACCTTTGCCTCGTCTGAACCCAACCTCTCTCTCTCTCTCTCTCTCTCTCTCTCTCTCTCTCTCCTCGCTCGTCTCTCTCTCTCTCTCTCTCTCTCTCTCTCTCTCTCTCTCTCTCTCTCTCTCTCTCTCTCTCTCTCTCTCTCTCTCTCTCTCTCTATCACACACACAGTTTTTTTTAAAACTGTCTGAAAGAGTGTGCTTTCAAACATTTTTTTTAAAAAACTATGTGTGTGTGTGTGTGTGTGTGAGCTCTCTCTCTCTCTCTATCACACACACAGTTTTTTAAAAAAACTGTCTGAAAGAGTGTGCTTTCAAACATTTTTTTTTAAAAACTGTGTGTGTGTGTGTGTGTGTGTGGTGTGAGTGAGAGAGAGAGAGAGAGAGAGATGAGAGAGAGAGAGAGAGAGAGATAAGCCAACACTACTCGCTTGAGGCGGTTAGTGTTATCTTTGCTAGCAGCCTTGTGTTTTTTTCAAGAGAAACCACACCGTCAAAGACGATGGAATCTCGCAAGGATCATGACGAGAAGGCCGGCGCTAGAGAGACGGTTATTCTTGGAGGCACCGGAGGCAAGACCTCGGAAGTGCAGGAGCGGCACCTTGCGGAAGGGCGCATCAATAGAGGATAGACATGAAAAGAGCAGATGGGGATGGAATGGTACCACGAAATGGGAAAGAAGGGTGGGCTCTCCAACCTGGAGCTGTTTGGCAATGAGGCAGTTGAGGAGAATGCAGTGCCGATCGATGAGTCAAAAATATAGGACTAAGTAGAAGAAAATGTCCCATCAGTGAATATTGTATCTTTTTGCTGTTCTCAATGGGAATTACACTACTACTAGCAGTAGTTTTTTGACTGTAGATTAGCTTAATTAGTGCACATATTGTATCTTTTTGTTGTGCTCGGTGGTGGGAATTGCGATCTTAGTCTTCTACTAGCACTAGTTTTTTGGTTGCAGTGGATTAGCTTCTATAAACCTAAAGCTCTTGCTTTTGTAATTGCTAATAGATCCTACTCGCTCAACTTCAAATAAAATCCATTAAGTGAGAATATTCTGCTCGTCGACCCTCACCCCTGCTTCTTCCTCATCCTTGCTTCCTCCTCGTCCCTGCACTCTCCTCCCAAGCGTGTCACTTTCGCCACTCTCCTAAGCACTGCATGGAGCTCTATATACCCATGTCTACAGTGTCTCTGCAATCTACCTCTCTTTATCACAGGTTACACTACGAGAGATCAAGATCCCCCTTCCTGGAACCACAATCCTTGCCTAGCAGTAGAGAATTCACTCCGAGATTGCGTATGAGACGCACAGAGAGAGAGAGAGAGAGAGAGAGAGAGAGAGAGAGAGAGAGAGAGAGAGAGAGAGAGAGAGAGTTCACTGCCCTCGTATCATGCATATGTCAAAGGAGGGATCTTGCTATGTGCAACTGCAGCATGCTTGGCTTGGAATAGAAAGGGCATCCATGCTTCAGTCGGGAGAGAGTGACAGATAGCATTCTCATTTAGTTTGATTTGCATCCTATTTTCTTTAAAAAAAATCGTAGCACCTATTTAGTTTAGTTTGCTTTCCAAAACAAAAGAAAGAGAGAGAGAGAGAGCTAAGAAAGTCTCCATCGATCTTTTTTTGAGATCGCTGGCTCTCTCCCTCTCTCTCTCTCTCTTTGATCTATACTTGCTTCGGTGTAATTTCTCTTTGTAAAAAAAAAAGCGATGGAGACTGTCTTAGCTCTCTCTCTCTCTCTCTCTCTCTCTCTCTCTCTCTCTCTCTCTCTCTTCTATCCTCTCTCTCTCTCTCTTCTCTCTTCAGGTTGAGAGAGAGAGAGAGGACTTCCAGCGCCCACATCTTTAAATTGGATGTTCCTTGTATCAATAAAAAGGATGTACAAGTGCATATGCATGAAGATGGTACCTTGGAAATCAGTGGGGAGCTCAAGAATGTGGAAGAGAAAGGATCCGTGACATGGTATGCCGCAGAGAGATTGCTTGGCCATTTTGTTCGACAATTTCAACTGCCTTATAATGTCAAATTGATGATGTGAAAGCTGTAGTTGAAGATGGTGTGCTAACCATCACTATCCCTAAGAGAAACCAAGTGAATTCCGTCACCAGAAATGTGCCTGTTTTATAAGCAAGCTTTAACAAACAATGCTACTTATTTAATGTGCTACCTGCTATTGTTGCTTGCTTCATCAGAAAAAATGTAAAAAGGAAATGGTATAGTGGCTGTCAATGTGCGTCTTTATTTGTCAGAAAAAATGGAAAATGCAATGTGCTACTCGAGGATATGTCTGCAAAATGTTTTAAGGGTGTGTTGGTGCCGCTCATGCACATATGTCCGCACACAACTTTGTGCGAGGTATTTGTGACACAACTTAAGAGGAATATGTCAATGGTCTTCCCAATTGGGCACAATGAGATAGTAAGCAGAAGGAAGTGTTGAACGGAGAGAGAGAGAGAGAGATCATGCCTACCCATTCTCGTGTAGCATAGATATGGAGGTCCATGGGGCATTGAGGAGGAGGGTGTCGGCAAGCTCAGATCAAAGTCGACGTTTGGTATCTCTAAATGCTATTCAAGAAAATACAGAGAATCGTAGACACGAACCACTTCTTGTTTCCATGTGACAGTTTTTGTTGTCCTTGAAGTCATCTAAGAAATCATGTTTGGTTTTTGTTTTGTATATGTGCCTTGCCCTATCTCGCTCGCTTTAGGGATTGCTCGGAAAATCTTGCTCGACCTTTGAGATTCCTCCAGCCATGAAAGCTTCTCTCTAAAAAAGAACCAAAATCAACTCAAAACTCTTGTGTGTGTGATGATTTGGTGTAGACTCACTGCCAATTACATAGTTGCAGTGCTCTTTAGACCCTGATAAAAACCCTAAACAAACATTTCAGTTCTCCGTTGTATCCATTTCACAAAATCTTCCGAACTTCATTATTCATTTCCAAGTAGGTATTTAAAGAGGGGAACCCTAAGTGGTGGCCTCACAACCTCAAATATAGGGTTGGAACATCACGAGACTGCACTAGCATACCTTAGGTGCAAGCTTGGTATCCCTTCACAGAGGAGCTTATGGTGCCGATATTGTTCTTATAAAATTTTAACTCACTCGTCCTAGTCACGACATCATCAATGATGTGGCATTTTGAGCCAATTTTTAATCAATTTTGGGTCGTTTTTTTTACCATTTTTTGTCATTTTTAGCCCAAAAATGCCCTTTTTTGCCCGTAAAGAGCCCAAACGAGCTGGGAAAAATCCCTAAAATTATGGAAAAATCCATTGGGCTTAAATTTCATCTTGTACCTTATTTTACCACTTGGAAATCACTATAGACGAATGTCTTACACCCGCACACAAAACCTGTTGTTTTTTACCACTTTGAAACACTTTGACATTTGTACATTTCCAAAACAAAATCGTCATATATTTATGTGAAAAGGCATGCCACAATGCCATGTCTAGGACCTCGCGTTGTCATGGATCTCCGCTCCCATGCTAAGAAATATGCCAATAAGATGCACATCAAGCTTATTGGAAGCCTACTTGATTAATGGTCAGTGATGAGGACTTGTTAATAGGCAAAATTCAATGATTAATGTATGCTAGATGCGGCTTAAAAGGCCAAAATTTATCTAGGTAATTCCCGCAGCAGTACTATGATAGACGATATGTACACCAAATGTGGCCGATAAGAAAACATTTTTCTTTGACGGACACTGATACTTGCATCTTGAAAGTTATGGTAGTGACATTCAAAGCACTAGAACGGGAAACAAAATTCAAGGAGATATGCTAGTCAAGGAATGTTGGAAATAAAGTCATGAGCGACATTTCCTTGGTCAAAATGTATACCAAATGTGGTGCCCTTAAGCAAACTTATTACCCCTCTTCAAAGTAGAAGGACCCGCATCTCCATTCTCACGTTTGCGCTTCTCTTCCACAATTGCTTCATTGTTATAGCATTTTCAAGGTAGGCATGCATCTCCATTCTCACGTTTCCGCTTCTCTTCCACAATTGCTTCATTGTTATAGCATTTTTCAAGATAGGCATGCACCGATAAAGAGTCCATAGGGTCATCCCAACCTGTTGTATGGTGTATGAAATCATCGGCTTCATGTAATACCTGTTTAGTTACCTTCCTTTTTTGGCTGAGGCTACTGCATATGGCCACAAGCTATCAACCTCCTCAAAATCATCTCGAGTATACTTTAACACTTTCTTTGGAATTAGCATTATCTTTGTCCCATAGGTAGCAGCCTCCACTGCAGAAATAGCATGACTAGTTGCCATATCCTCTACTAACTTCCGCATACCTCCTTTTCCAAAGTTAGTTTCTAATGGCATACCTGTCTCCCGCAGATGGATCTTGCCATCCTTAAAAAACACAAGTTCTCTTTTAAGGCATCTCTAAAGCTATCACAATCCCTTCTGCCATGGTCTGTGCCATCACACCATATGCATCTGTGCACAAATCCTTCTTTGCTTTGGTATTTTTGTCTTGCAGCGCAGGTTGTCCTTTCTCTTCAAGCCTTGTTAGTTTTAACTTCATTTCTCGCATGCCCTTAACAAGATCATCAAGCATTGAATTGTCACCTTTTGGACTCACAACAGTAGGCTTTGGTGGAATATCTGACATGCTAGCATTCACCATTCACCACCACCATCTGTCCCTACGACATTGCCTCTTAGCAAGCAATGACACTACGTCTTCAACCTCTTTCCACTCAGCATTTAGACCATGTTCTGTATTCTTGTTTTCAAGGAGTAGCTCTAGATTTTCTTGGAGCTCATGACCTGCAGCTTGAAGGAACAATTAGTTCTTTTCACTATCCAAAGTAGCCCGCTCTGTTCCTGAGAGTTGAGCATAACGCCGCTCAAACTCTCTCAACAGTTCGATGATGGAAAGTCCTTCTTTTGGCTTTGCAACCCATTCCAAGAAGGTCCTTTTTGTAACCCTTTCAGAGTCCTTCATGAATTATTCCTCCTTTAGGGCTAATTGGAAATGCTCCTCCCTGATTCCCCTTACATGGTCTCTAATCTCGCGGACCACAACAAGCTCAAAACTACGAATCGTGTCCACCTTTGTAGCTCCATCTCCTTTACATAACCACGAAGAAACTTTGTGACATATTTCCCTTCAAATTGGTCCATTTTGTTCACAATAGCTTGAAGGGATTTTGTTGCGGATACCTCCCTTCTTTCTGTAGCCTGTTGTTGTTGCATAAACATGGCAAATGCTTGAAACATTTTCATTGTGCCTTGATCAAAACGCATGCCTTGTTGCTCTTGTTGATCCATAGATTTAATTATTTTTAATTAAACCTTTCAAAACAAGTATTTAAACCCCACCCCGGCTGTTTCGCATTGGGTTCACCAGAAATGTCGGAAAGTGTGCGGTCTAGCTGGGAAGGTGCAAAACCTCTGGTTGTGAGAGTTCTTGATGAAAATGACAAACACTTCGTGGAAAGCGTTTGTGGAGAATAACCAACCCTCTTTGTAAGGGTGACAGAAAATCTAAGAGCGTTCGTGATAGCAAAGTCACAAACCCTCTTTCCTATCGTGCTTGGAGTTTGCTTGTTTTCGTAGTCAAGATTATGATGAGAGGATCACCAAATCACATTCAATTTCACTTTAAAAGACCATTTAAAAACACTAACGTTTCATCCATGAAACCTTAATGCTCATACAAGCATAAATCTCAATCAAAACCCAAACCTCTTTCATGGTATCATGTAGCCTCGCCCCTAATTACATGGTCGTAACATCAAACAATTGAAAGGAATACTCGAGCTTCCACCTTCATGGCGACCATTTTCTGATATTGCAGAGATTGAAGATCTTCTATATTGATCCCACACACCATTTTGATAAGGGGAAACCCTAATTCACTCCCTCACAAGCTCAAATACAAGATGGCGAAGAGGCGGGACTACAACACACATAGATTGGGCAACCATGGAAGCTATTGCACAGTAGAGAAAAATTGCTGGTGTTTTCTGTAAAAAGCAGCCATATCTCCCTTACCCACGGAGTTTTCAGCTGATGTGTCAATTTTTAGGCCATTTTTCCATTTGGGACCAAAACTAGGCCGTTTTTAGCTCATTTTTTATCCAAAAAATGCCATTTTTAATGCGAAAAATCCCAAACGGAGTCAAAAAAATCACTAGATTTGTGGGATCATTCGCATAAGCATAAAGAGCATAGATAAGCATCATTTTACATCAATATACCATTTTGGGTCACTTTCCATGCAATCCTGCAACGACGCCTGCTAGCTGCTATTTTTGGCAGTTTCTGCCCGCATCAGTCTTGATAGGTGAGATGAGTGTGCCACCATGAAACACTTGGACTATGTACATTTTCAAACCAAATTAATCATCTTATCAAGTGGAAAAGCACGCAAATGCGCCACATCCGGGGCACGACTCCCAGATAGGTATGTACATGATAATGACCGCAGTAGACGCTTCAACATATATCACAATATGTACATGATTGCTTTTATTTGCATACATCAAGAAGTGTCAAGAGTGAGGTGAATGTTTTATTTCACACTATGTACGTGCCACGGCACGACAATGGCATCCCATTTCTTTGTTTTCGATGGTTCCACAAGTAACCATCTTTCAAAAAGTATCCATAGGAATTTTTTGCGTGTTCTTTTGAACTCTTGATCTGTCCACCCTTCTTGCCTTGTCAAATTGCTTTTATAGCATCCAATGAGAAACCAATCATCTTGATATAGGTCCTCTGTAAATGACTCAAGTGCATTTGACAGGCAAACATGATCACGCTTGGCATGAGAGATACTATAGAACCTTGTGTCTACATCATCACCCTCGACAACCATGTATTCTTTTCACATCTTGCTCTTGAAAGCATATCCGCGATCGGATTATCTTTTTCTACAATATGCTTAAATTCTAGATTTAAGGACTTTATGTAGGCAATCCATCTCAACATAGAAATGTTAGGAGTTGACCAGTTTGTGATCATTCCAAGAAGAGGTAGACAATCAGTGTCCACTATTACATTTTCACCTATCAAATACTCTTTATCACATTTCAGGATTGTAACTGCTCCCCATAATTCCCTTTTCACCTGTCGATAATTGCGTTGATGAGCACTTAGGACTTTTTGTCCAAATCTCACAACATATCGCTTACCATCTTCGTCATCCTGTCCAATCTCCCATCCAATTCCTATGGGGCTAGTATCGACTGTCACAATCACACGTCTTCCACAATCATAGTTTAATTTCCTCAAAGTTGGCAACATAAGCAACAACATCTTTACTTTCCTCATGGTATATGTATGCATTTCTTCCTATTAAAACTTTTGGTTCTTTCTCAAAAGTTGATACAAAGGCTATGCTACACGTGCATAATTCGGAATCTAGATAGCATAAAACATGCATGCACCCAAGAACCTTCAAACCTCAATGACATTCATACATTTCTCTTTGATTTTATGAATTACATCAATCTTTGCAAGACAAGGCCTTCTACCATATGGCCCACACATATGTCCTACAATAAGAACTTCATTCACACCAGACACTGATATTTGGCCAGACAAGGTAAGGTTCACTTCTTCCAACCTTGACAACATCTTATCACAATCATTGATATCACCTACATCACATCCTTTGATTGGCACATCATCAAGGAAAGGCATTGTAGTTTGAGGTATGCAATCATGTAGGAATTTATTCATACTATTCATCATATGTGAAACTGAATTAGTTGCTCCCTTAGGTAAGGTGCACATCTTTACTAGTCCCAAAGGGGTCCTCATGGTATTCCGATCCCTGCTTTCCATTGCTAGTTGGAACTGATCATACCCTGAGAACAAATCTCACATATAATATATTACCCTCCTGCAAATGCCTCTGCAAATTCATCTACAATTGTCCATATACCCACATTTCTAATTGTAACATTGCTGACGGGTTGCATATCTAGGATAAAGCATAAAGAACCATTTTTCTCTGGAATTCTGAACCACCTGTTTGAATATGGAGCACAAGAAGGCTCCAAAATACCCATCTTGAACTTTTTAGTAAGCAACTAAATGAGTTTTGGCAAATGAGCCTTTGGAACTGGAATATGCCCCAAGTTCCAAGGTACATGAGGGATAGTGAAGATCACCATAGAAGCAACAATGGATGGACCAATACACCCTATCTCATGAGGCTCAAATGCAAAATCTTTTTCGTGTTTGGCAAGCATGTCTTCAAAGCATATCTTTTCAGCTTTTGTCAACATGTCCTCGCAACCAACCTTTAACTCCTTCAAAGAATCCTACGTCAACTTGTGTCCAATATTGCTTGGGTCACAAAGGCTAGGTTGCAAAGAACATTGTTCCATCTTATTTGTGCAATATTTTGGTAGAGGTAATGCCACTAGTTTCGCTTTCTTTGCCACAAACTTATACTTAGTATCCACTCGCACATCAATACCTTGAGCATTTTTGAAATCCTCAATGAATTTATACATTTCTATTGAGCAAACTTTCACAATCTCATATTGAACATGCAAATTGCAATCGACTAAAGACTCCAAGTCTTGCATAGTATCCACAAACGAACACTCATCAAGCACACCTACAATGCATTCATCATGTTCTAGCAAACCATTCATCTTCAAGCGTCTTTGTACACTATTTACAGGTTGTCGTTTACCCCGCTTTAAGTCCTCACATTTTTTAAACGTGATAGATCCATAATCTGTTAATCCTACAAAACCTGTAGAAAACATCTCCTTTGCATATACTGATAGCCGTTTTTCGGCTCTCTGTAATTGCCATAGTGAGTTATCTCACCCTATCAAATCACTCAAACACTGTGGTTACCCTCACCCTTTCACTGTATATAGGCGCGTGTGAGTTAGGGGACTTTTCCCATATCTCCTTACTGAAATAAAAAACCCTCAATTAGCTAGTCATTGTGCTAGTTGCGCCAAAAAAATAAAAAATATAAAAAATATAAAAAATATAAGTATATTATGGCCCATTCGTATGTAAATATTTCTTTGTATATAGGGCCTAAATAAAATATTTTTTTCATAATTATTTTGGTATTTATTTAAATATTTCTACCTAGCTGTGTGTTATTTATGCTCTGTACATTGCCTCACCATTACCACAATTTTTCTTACCATTTTTCATACTCTTTATTCCATATAGAAATATTTTCATGTAAGCTTCTCTTATATTTGGTGTAACTCCACCCCAACAAAAATCCAAAAAAACTAGTTTTATTTATGTGTATATTTTTTCACTATTGTGATTTTTCCCTTCCTACATCTATTTTGTTTTTTTTCTAAAAAATTAGAACACCAAAAATATTTATCTTTTTATGGTAGCCTCATAATGAGAGAGATTTCTTTTGACCCTTTATATTTTTTTCACTTATATTATTTATATTTGACATGTACATATTTTTTAGACCCCTCAATATTTGATTTTCTTAGCTGTACTATTCACTTATATCATGATCTCAACAATATCTTCAATTATAGACCTACCAAATAAGGTCAAGGGTAGGTGGCATGCATACATGCACTATGGAGGGCTCACTCTTGGAGGTATTCAAAAGAATCATCCAAAGAAGGACCCCACAAGGACGTTGTGCAGTGGAAAAAAACAGTCGCCTTTGTTGAATTTTTAAAGTTCACTTGCTCTCCGAATTTAAAAAGGTGATACAAACAAGAGTTGTAGCTCGTGGGCTGAACTTTTGTCTCAAATTTTTTCATACTTTTTTGAGCTACGAGCTGTGAGATATGATTCTATTAGTGGACCCTAGTTTTCCCATGCTATGCAGCCACACTCTCTCTTCCACTTTATCATTTTCCTCTTTCACACACACTTGTCCACTCATCATCCCCACCTGTCTCACCACTCCTCTCTGCACCCTACTCACCTTCTCCTCAACCTTGAAGAATAAGAGAAACCATGGTGAACTCATACCTCCCACACACAATTCCATTCCAAAATTGACCACCTAGTCTCATTTTTCCTCCTCCAAATTACCCATATCTATCAAAAAACCACAAAATTCATCCTCTTCTCTTAAAATACAGCATCATGGTGGTTGATTACTCAGCTTCAATTACCTTGTCTCTCAAGGAAGGTCAAGAGTGAAGAAAAAATGTACCGTCAAAGCTAGTGGACCGTCAACAAGCGTCAAAATTGGCCCTACTCAAGACACTTGGAGCATCAACCTTGTAAGAAATCCACCTTTGCTTACCTCTTAAGAGTTTTTCTTCCTTATTTGTATCCTACATGGATACTCCCATTGTAAATATCCAATTCCATTTGTAAATTAATACTAACTCTACTTACACTAACCCACTATGAAAAGTCCTATCACCTCCATTTCTCTCCTCTCTCTTTCCCCACCAACTTCTTGATAATTCCAAGAAAAAGAAATTAGGTAAATTGCTGAAAATCTAACCCAACCATGGTTAGAGGAGTAACCCTAGCCTTCAAAATTGCTATAAAAGGAGGGTGTAGCTAGCACAAAAAAGGAGAAGAAAGAGCACTATGCTATAGCTTGAGAGCTCAACCTCTTGAGAAGGAGCTCTTGAGTGGAATCTCATTGGCATTAGGCATATGTATGTGTTGTATTAGGGGTGATTAGCAAGGGAACTCTATGCCATTGTAAGAGAGAGTGATCATTCAATTGAGAGTAGGAAATCTATCATTTCTCCTACTAGTGTAAGCCCAACATTTGCTGAATCAAGGAGGGTGAATTTGGACTAAGCATGGATACCTTGTCTCCCTTCCAACGTGAAGTCATGGACAATAATGATGTGTAAGTGTCTTGGTGTTTTATTTAAGTTCTTGATAGCTTGTCTCCGGGTATTTTTATCAATTTAGCCATAAATCCCACATGCTGTAAGAGGGCGACAGGGTGGATAGGACTCCCCTGGCCTTAAGACAGTGATTGGGGTGGCTTTTTTCTTGTGATGTGTTGTGGTGTAATTTACTCAGGCTATGTTGAACAAATACTAATCTCACTTTGATTGGTCATGACAGATTTGTAAGAAGGCATTAGTGCAACAAGCACCCCCTTCCCCCTTCTCTCTCCTTCTTACATATATATATATTTATGTTTGCTTGATCATTAACGATACACTTCAAAGCAGCCCGAGCACCATCTCTCTCTCTCTCTCTCTCTCTCTCTCTCTCTCTCTCGTGTTTTAGTGTGTGAGAGTGTTCCATTGGTGTTAGGGTTAGTGTAAATTCCTTGCTTGTTTGTGGGTTGCTCTAACGATTCTCCTCTTTTGCGTCCTAGTTGATCTTAAACTAGGTGGTGCCCCTTGTGTAGTTGGGATTTGGCTGTGGGTTTCTTGTTTTGGTTTGTGTTGTGTTGTGCCCCAACCCCATTGAGCAGCACGGGAGCCTTGAAGGGTGGCTAGAGGTTGATCTTCTTGTTGCCCGCCGCCCCGGACCGCTTCAAATTGGTGCCCCCACTGAGGAAAACAACTCGTGTATGTTTTTGTGTAGGATCAACTTTTAGCATAGTCAAGTAGTTTGCATGAATCACGAGAGTTTGTATGATCCTTTCATTCCCATTGCAAGGCAAAAGATACACATAATTGTTAGTACTAAGTTGCAATTTCAACGGGTAATTCGAAGGATTTTAGGTCCTCTTAGGTTAGCCGAGATAAACACTTCGGTAAATCCTTTTATTTTGCCTCTCATTAGGTACGATATTATCTTGGGCGTCTATATTTTTGTGTTATTTTAAGCATTAGGACATGCATAGGCCATGGATAATGGCCCGGGAATAGAGGTTTTTCCCTTTCATTTTACTCCACACATTAGAATAAACGTTGCAATTAGTAGAAAGATCCATTTTCAACAACGAATGGTGTTCATGTTTGGTGCCCAAAGAGTAGGAGAAATTTCTGCATCACCAAACCCTGTCATTCTACCTCTCATCAACTACCACACTTCTTTTGATGTACATGTGTTCATTTTATTTTAAAATGAAGTGCAACCCGGCAAAATAGTGTGTATTTTTGTTTTTTCTTTGTCCAAGTTGTTACAAGAAACAAAAAACGATCATTTGTTCTAACAGGGAATGTGTCTGCAGTGAAAGTGCAATCCTTAGAGATCTAGCTCTATTACCAATTGAGTTGCAGGAGCAAGTCGTAAGGCGTCTCCCTCATAACAAGAGGGTGGTCAAGTTAAGACGAAAGGTCCTACGCGTGGATTCCATTTTCCTCTTGTTGTTGGTCACTAAGGAAGACCGCGCATTCATCCAACTAGTGTGTGCCCTAAGATTGGTAAATAGAGTGAAATTTGGCGTGCATTTCACCATTGAGGAAGACTCTTCAAGAAACTTGCGGCCAGAGTTCATGCTTCATAGACTCACATTTGGTGAATTTTTCCCTCATTTGTGTCTTATTAATAGTCTTCCTTTCGCTTTCAACAAAGGAGATAGGGAGCTATTCATAGCTTGTCTTAATAAAGAGAGCATAGAGAAGATTGCAAATTTGTATAAATTCTCATCCTTCTCTACTTTCTATGACACTTTGTTCATAGAGACATTGTAAATCTCTTTATGCTTTTGAATGATTTAACCATAATCCTAAGGAGTTCTTGTCCAAGAATTTTGTAGCACAAGTGGAGTCTTTAAATCTTGCAAACTTGATTGGACTTGATGAGGATGTTCTTTATGAAATTGTGAGAAGGTTGCCTCACTCCGACTGTGTGGAACTCGAAGGAAAGGAGCTCCTAGTCAATTGCTACTTTCTCACGGCCTTCGACGAGCATGAAGATCTAGTTTTTATACAAACCACTTGTGCGTTGGGAATTGTAGAGCAAGTGCAATTTATCACTTGGGACGTGGTTGCTCTTTTGGATCCAGAAAATGAAGTTCTAGAGATTTCTGTTTATCGCCTTAGCTTTGAAGAATTTCAACCCTTCTTAGAGCTCATCAATAGTCTACCTTTTTGTTTTGATCAAACAAATCGAGACCTCATTGAATCTTGGATAGCTGAAGAAGAAAACCTAGAGTGGTATTTTCTTACTTCTTCATTTGCAGGCGAGTGGTTCTAAATCTCTATTGTATCCCTTATTGTAACTCGTGTTGTAATCATTCATAATAATGGAGAGCCAACGCCAAATTTTTGGATATCCTCTTTTCTTTGGAGAGCTTGGAGAGGATGCAGAATTATTTTTAGCAAATTTCAAGATGTCTTGCTGTATCAAGAGGATAGTAACCGATCAAGAACGTGTAGAAATGTTTGAGGTGGTCCTTAGGAAAGATGCTACTACTTGGTTTGACTCTTTGCCTGAGGAAATCAAGGGGAATTACACAGAAGTTTTGAATCATTTTAAGAGATACTTCTTTGATCCCCAAAACACTCAAAAACTATGGCAAGACATTTTTTCTCATAAGCAAAAAGACTTAGATGACTACTACTTGTACAAGCAAGAGTTTCTACGTCTTTGGGCTCTATGGATACAAAATGTTGCTAACCCTGGTGATGGTGCAGAATTTTTAAAGAAGGAGAGGTTCATAGCCAGACTCTTTCCTGACCTTAAGGTAATAGTTGAGGCGGGTGCACCTGCTACTTTTGATGCAGCGGAAACTAGGGCCGCTGAGAAGTATAGGAAACTCAAGTGCTTAAGGGGAGAGGTTCCAATAGAAGGTCTTAGACCCAAAGGTAAGTCACAAGCATCAACATCTAGGGAGCTTCCTGAGGTAACGGCTGAAGTGATTGAGAAGTTAAATGAATCTTTAAGCAGCCTGTCAATTCACCTTGCACAAGCTGTAGGTCCAAACGGACAAGCAAAGAAGTCTGAAGAGCGAGACCCACGACCTAGGAGAGTCTTGCAATGTTGGAATTGCGGTGAGTCTGGACATGGGATGTATAATTTTCCTTGGCCTCGTGGGGAGCCAGGGAGACCTAACTTGAATTACCCAGTGATGAATGCAGGTGAAGGAACTAGTCATCAACCATGGCTTATACAAGGGACAAATGGAGCAAGACCACCTCCACAAGGAGTGGAAGGAGTTCCACCTTTGCCAGACCCAAACGTGCATGTGGTAGAGGTGACAAATTCAAGAGAGGTTGACGTGGAAGCAAATGGCATTAAGCGTGGCCGAGGGAAAGGTAAGGAGAAAGAAGGAGTTACATCACAAAGTGACCATGGACGAGAAAAGAAGGCAAAGGAGACCAAGGAGGCTAAGAGGACTCGACGTCATATCAACCTCCAAGACTTCCCTCTTGGACATGGAATGGCTCCATACAACCTGTTGGAAGACATGAGAGGTAAGGGTCCTGATATCTCATGGCCTCAATTTCTTGCATTATGTCCACAAGTTAGGAGGGATTTAACAAGGGCAAGTAGCACTAGGAGAAAGGTGAAAGAGAGTGTGCCTGTTGTAAAAATTGCACAAGCTGAAATGAATGAGGACATTACACCTGTGCTAGATTGTTACATAAAAGGGAGATTGGTTAGGAAAGGTCTAGTGGATGGGGGTGCACAAATTTGCATCATGACAGAGGGACTCATGCAAAAACTAGGCATGCACATCCATGAGACACCTGAAATTAAGGTCAAGATGGCAAACAATAGCAAGGCTAGGTGCGTAGGCATTTGTAAAAATGTTTTTGTGGAGGCCTTTGGCATTAAGAAGGCAGTGGATTTCTATGTCATGTCTACCAAAGTAAATGGTTACCCATTTATCCTAGGGAGACCATGGCTAATGAGAATGCGAGCTTTGCAGGATTGGAAGAGTGGAAAGCTAATTTGCAGGAACGACAATCATAAGAAGGTTTTCTTTGACATGAAGGAGCAACGCCAAGAGGAGCTCCATGAAGAATCATCTCAAAGTGAGACGGAAGAAGGTTGGACCGATAGCACTTCAGAAGAAGAAAGTAGTGGCAGCATTACTGAAGAGGAGTCTTCCATCGAAGTCATGGGGGTAAGGTTTAAGCCAAGCAACCAAGAGACCTCTTGTCAAGGCTTGGAGGAGGTAGGTCCTCAAGAGAACGAATGTGTTCAAGATGAAGGGATGCTGGAAGGTATGCTATCAACAACACTTACAAAGGATGAAAGAGAGGAGTTCAAATGTGTGCTAAGGAAGTTTTCTAGGCTTTTTGCTAAAGACTACACCGACGTGCGTGGGGTAGATTTTGTTCAACACAAGATTGAGTTAAAGCCTGAGGCCACACCTAAAGCTCAGAAGCTATGAAGGCTAGGAGTTATAAAGGAGCAGGCTCTACTAAAGGAGGTAAGAAAGCTTCTAGCAGCAGGTTTCATTTATCCAGTGGAGAATTCAGAGTGGGTCTCTCCTGTTGTTGTCACTCCTAAGAAAAATGGCAAGTGGAGGGTGTGTGTGGATTACCGTCCCCTCAATGAGGCAACAAAAAGAGATCACTTTCCCCTCCCATTCCAGGATGAGATACTAAATGAGGTAGCTGGTCATGAGAAGTACACTGTGTGCGATGGTTACTCAGGTTACTTTCAAATAGGGATTGCATTGGAGGATCAATTGAAAACAACCTTTATCACTCCTTGGGGTTGTTATGCTTTTAGAGTCATGCCATTTGTTCTGACAAATGCTCCTGCAACATTCCAACGTTTCATGAATATGGTGTTTCAAGCATTCTTTAGAAAGTCAATTAGGGTGTTCATTGATGATTTCTGTATTTATAGCTCAAAATCATTGCATCTACAAAGGGTAGAAGAAGGTTTAAAGAAGCTCTACAACATGGGAGGTCAACTCAACCCCGACAAGTGCCATATAGGTGAGGATGAAGTAATCTTGCTTGGTCATAAAGTTTCTTTCAAAGGCATTGAAGTGGATCCTTCAAAGGCAAAGGCTCTTATTTACACATGCAACGGCTTGTTCTGCAAGTAAATCAGCATCTTCATTTTGTTTCCTAGGAATATGATATAATTGCACCTCCTCAAATTGATTAAATAGCCTACGAATGGCATGAACTTTTGTCCTTAAGCTTTCATTCTTGCATGCCCAAATGCCTAAAATCTGTTTAACAATGAGAAGTGCATCTCCTTTTACCATGAGACGTTTTATCCCTTGGCCAATGCACATCTTCAAACCATGAAGTAGTGTGTTGTATTCTGCTTCATTGTTGCTAGTTGAACCTGGTAGATTGACCTTCTCTTTCATGACCACCTCTCCACTTGGGTTGAGCAACACTAGCCCTCCCCCTGCTTTTCCTGTGGCTCGTCGAAAAGCTCCATCAAAGAACAAGGTAAAAGCATTGGGAATACTTTTTGGTGGTGGCAATGGTAGGGTCTTTACTTGAGGCACCTTAATTTCCTTCTCATGTACCCTATAAGTGAGAATCCCTGCCAATTGTGCACGCACACTATCTTCTACCTTGAAAGAGTATTGGAACTCTTGCAACTCCATAATCGACTTTGAGATCCTAGTACTAAGATTCATTTGAGATGACACCCAAGGGAACAAATTTTCTGCAGTGAGAATTACAAAAGGTTTTGGTAGTAGGTAGGATCTAAACTTTCTCACCGCAAACATGAGAGAAAGCATCATGAGTTCTCCTTCTGTGTAGTCTCTCTCCAAAGCATTCATGACCCTACTAGCAAAGTAGATGGGTCGCATCCTTGTACTGTGGGGATCTTGTTGTAGCAACACAGCACCAATTGTTTCCCTTCCAACACTAGAGCTAACAAAGAATGTGTACTCCCAACAAGGAGGCATGAGTGTTGGTAGCTCTGACAAAATGACTTTAATGTTACAAAAATACTCTTCAAGCTCATCAGACCATGCAAATTCTACTTGTTGTGTCAACTTTTGCAAAGGATGAAGCAACTCCGAGGCTAAGTGAATGAAGCGTGACATATACTTCACCTTCTGAATGAAAGAGATCACCTCCTTAAGACTCTTCGGTGATGGGAGCTCAATAAGAGCCTTTGCCTTTGAAGGATCCACCTCAATGCCTTTATAGGAAACCTTGTGACCGAGCAAGATCACTTCATCCTCACCTATGTGGCACTTGTCGGGGTTGAGTTGACCTCCCATGTCGTAGAGCTTCTTTAAACCTTCTTTTACCCTTCGTAGATGCAATGATTTTGAGCTATAAATGCAAAAATCATCAATGAACACCCTAATTGACTTTCCAAAGAATGCTTGAAACACCATGTTCATGAAACGTTGGAATGTTGCAGGAGCATTTGTCAGACCAAATGGCATGACTCTAAAAGCATAACAACCCCAAGGAGTGATAAAGGTTGTTTTCAATTGATCTTCCAATGCAATACCTATTTGAAAGTAGCCTGAGTAGCCATCACACATAGTGTACTTCTCATGACCAGCTACCTCATTTAGTATCTCATCCTGAAATGGGAGGGGAAAGTGATCTCTTTTTGTTGCCTCATTGAGTGGACGGTAATCCACACACACCCTCCACTTTCCGTTTTTCTTAGGAGTGACAACAACAGGAGAGACCCACTCTGAATTCTCCACTGGATAAATGAAACCTGCTTCTAGAAGCTTTCTTACCTCCTTGAGTAGAGCCTGCTCCTTTATAACTCCTAGCCTTCGTAGCTTCTGAGCTTTAGGTGTGGCCTCAGGCTTTAACTCAATCTTGTGTTGAACAACATCTACCCCACGCACGTCGGTGTAGTCTTTAGCGAAAAGCCTAGGAAACTTCCTTAGCACACATTTGAACTCCTCTCTTTCATCCTTTGTAAGTGTTGTTGATAGCATACCTTCCAGCATCCCTTCATCTTGAACACCTTCGTTCTCTTGAGGACCTACTTCCTCCAAGCCTTGACAAGAGGTCTCTTGGTTGCTTGGCTTAAACCTTACCCCCATGACTTCGATGGAAGACTCCTCTTCAGTAATGCTGTTGCTACTTTCTTCTTTTGAAGTGCTATCGGTTCAACCTTCTTCCGTCTCACTTTGAGATGATTCTTCATGGAGCTCCTCTTGGCGTTGCTCCTTCATGTCAAAGACAACCTTCTTATGATTGTCATTCCTGCAAATTGATTTCCCACTCTCCCAATCCTGCAAAGCTCGCATTTTCATTAGCCATGGTCTTCCTAGGATAAATGGATAACCACTTCCCTTGGTCGACATAACATAAAAATCCACTGCCTTCTTAATGCCAAAGGCCTCCACAAAAACATTTTTACAAATGCCTACGCACCTAGCCTTGCTATTGTTTGCCATTTTCACTTTGATTTCAGGTGTCTCATGGATGTGCATGCCTAGTCTTTGCATGAGCCCTTCTGTCATGATGCAAATTTGTGCACCCCCATCCACTAGACCTTTCCTCACCAATCTTCCTTTTATGTAACAATCTAGCACAGGTGTAATATCCTCGTTCATTTCAGCATGTGCAATTTTTACAACAAGCACACTCTCTTTTACCTTTCTCCTAGTGCTAACTGCCCTTGTTAAATCCCTCCTAACTTGTGGACATAATGCAAGAAATTGAGGCCATGAAATATCAGGACCCTTACCTCTCATGTCTTCCAACAAGTTGTACGGAGCCATACGATGTCCAAGAGGGAAGTCTTGGAGGTTGATACGACGTCGAGTTCTCTTGGTTTCCTTGGTTTCCTTTGCCTTCTTGCCTTGTCCATGGTCACTCTGTGATGTGACTCCTTCTTTCTCTTTACCTTTTCGTCGGCCACGCTTAATGCCATTGGCTTCCATGTCAACCTCATTTGAATTTGTCACCTCTACCACATGCACATTTGGATCTGGCAAAGGTGGAACTCCTTCTACCCCTTGTGGAGGTGGTCTTGGTCCATTTGGCCTTTGTAGAAGCCTTGGTTGTTGACCAGCTCCTTCTCCTGCATTCGTCACTGGGTAATTCAAGTTAGGTCTCCCTGGCTCTCCACGGGGCCAAGGACAATTATACATCCCATGTCCAGACTCTCCGCAATTCCAACATTGCAAGACTCTCCTAGGTCGTGGGTCTCGCTCTTCAGACTTCTTTGCTTGTCCCTTTGGACCTACGGCTTGTGCAAGGTGAATTGACAGGCTGCTTAAGGATTCATTTAACTTCTCAATCACTTCAACGTTACCTCAGGAAGCTCCTTAGATGTTGATGCTTGTGACTTACCTTTGGGTCTAAGACCTTCTATTGGAACCTCCCCCCTTAAGCACTTGAGTTTCCTATATTTCTCAGCAGCCCTAGTTTCAGCTGCATCAAAGGTAGCAGGTGCACCCGCCTCAACTTTTACCTTAAGGTCAGGAAAGAGTCCGGCTATGAACCTCTCCTTCTTTAGAAATTCTGCACCATCACCAGGGTTAGCAACATTTCGTATCCATAGAGCCCAAAGACGTAGGAACTCTTGCTTGTACAAGTAGTAGTCATCTAAGTCTTTTTGCTTATGAGAAACAATGTCTTGCCATAGCTTTTGAGTGTTTTGGGGATCAAAGAAGTATCTCTTAAAACGATTCAAAACTTCTGTGTAATTCCCCTTAACTTCCTCAGGCAAAGAGTCAAACCAAGTGCTAGAATCTTTCCTAAGGACCACCTCAAACATTTCTACACGTTCTTGATCAGTTATTATCCTCTTGATACGACAAGACATCTTGAAATTCGCTAAAAATAATTCTGCATCCTCTCCAGGCTCTCCAAAGAAAAGAGGATACCCAGACATTTGGCGTTGGCTTTCCATTGAATTGATTTCAAAGTGACACCCGTTTTTTTCTTTCTTAAAAAGATTTACACAATAATGTTTTCTAGCTTGCAATCTATTCTACAACAAAATAAAGATATTCACATCAAACGACCTATGATAATCAATAAGAGGTAGAATGACAGGGTTTGGTGATGCGAGAATTTCTCCTACTCTTTGGGCACCAAACATGAACACCATACGTTGTTGAAAATGGATTTTCCTACTAATTGCAATGTTTATTCTAATGTGTGGAGTGAAATGGAAGGGGAAAACCTCTATTCCTGGGCCATTATCCATGGTCTATGCATGACCTAATGCTTAAAACAAAACAAAAATATAGACGTCCAAACTAAGGTCGTACCTAATGAGAGGCAAAATAAAAGGATTTACTGAAGCGTTTATCTCGGCCAACCTAAAAGGACCTAAAATTCTACGAATGACACGTTGAAATTGTAATTAACTTGTACTAACAATTATGTGTACCTTTTGCCTTGCAATGGGAATGAAGGGATCATACAAATTTTCGTGATTCATGCAAACTACTTGACTATGCTAAAGGTTGATTCTACACAAAAATACACAAGCCGTTCCTCAGTGGGGGCACCAATTTGAGGCGGTCCGGGGCGCGCAACAAGAAGAGCAACCTCTAGACACCCTTCAAGGCTCCCGTGCTGCTCAATGGGGCTGGGGCACAACACAACACAAACCAAAACAACGAACCCACAGCCAAATCCCAACTACACAAGGGGCACCACCTAGTTTAAGAGCGAACTAGGACGCAAAAGAGGAGAATCGTTAGAGCAACCCACAAACAAGCAAGGAATTTACACTAACTCTAACACCAATAGAACACTCTCACACACTAAAACACGAGAGAGAGAGAGAGAGAGAGAGAGAGAGTGCTCGGGCTGCTTTGAAACGTATCGGCAATGATCAAGCAAACACAACTATATATTTAAGAAAGAGAGAGAAAGGGGGAGGGGGTGCTTGTTGCATTAATACCTTCTTACAAATCTGTCATGACAAATCAAAGTGAAATTAGTATTTGTTCAACATAGCTTGCGTAAATTTCACCACAACACATCACAAGAAAAGCCACCCCAATCACTGTCTTAAAGCCAGGGGAGTCCTCTCCACCCTGTCGCCCTCTTACAGTATGTGGGATTTATGGCTAGGTTGATGACAACACCAGAGAACAAGCTATCAAGAACTTAACAAAAAAACACCAAGACACTTACGCATCATTGTTGTCCATTACTTCACGTTGGAAGGGAGACAAATATCCAAGCTTTGTCCAAATCCACCCTCCTTGATTCAGCAAATGTTGGGCTTACACTAGTAGGAGAAATGATAGATTTCCTACTCTCAATTGAATGATCACTCTCTCTCTTACAATGGCATAGAGTTCCCTTGCTAATCCCCTATTACAACACATGCACATGCATAAGACAATGAGCTTCCACTCAAGAGCTCCTTCTAGAGAGGTTGAGCTTGGCTTCTCAAGCTATAGCATAGTGCTCTTGCTTATGGCTCCCCCTTTGTGCTAGCTACACCCTCCTTTTATAGCAATTTTGAAGGCTAGGGTTACTCCTCCAACCATGGTTGGGTTAGATTTTCAGCAATTTATCTAATTTCTTTTGCTTGGAATTATCAAGAAGTTAGTGAGGAAAGAGAGAGGAGAGAAATGGAGGTGATAGGACTTTTCATAGTGGGTTAGTGTTAGTAGAGTTAGTATTAATTTACAAATGGAATTGGATATTTACAATGGGAGTATCCATATAGGATACAAATAAGGAAGAAAAAAACTCTTAAGAGGTCAGAAAAGGTGGCTTTCTTACAAGGTTGATGCTCCAAGTGTCTTGAGTAGGGCCGATTTTGACGCTTGTTGACGGTCCACTAGCTTTGACGGTACATTTCTTCTCCACTCTTGACCTTCCTTGAGAGACAAGGTAATTGAAGCTGAGTAATCAACCACCATGATGCTGTCTTTTAAGAGAAGAGGATGAATTTTGTGGTTTTTTTATAGATATGGGTAAATTGGAGGAGGAAAAATGAGACTAGGTGGTCAATTTTATTATTGTGGGAGGTATGAGTTCACCATGGTTTCTCTTATTCTTCAAGGTTGAGGAGAAGGTGAGTAGTGTGCAGAGAGGAGTGGTGAGAAAGATGGGGATGATGAGTGGAGAAGTGTGTGTGAAAGAGGAAAATGATAAAGTGGAAGAGAGAGTGTGGCTGCATAGCATGGGAAAACTGGGGTCCACTAAAAAAATCATAGCTCACAGCTCGTAGCTCAAAAAAATATGAAAACATTTGAGGCAAAAGTTCAGCCCACGAGCTACAACTTTTGTTTGTATCACCTTTTCAAATTCGGAGAGCAAGTGAACTTTAAAAATTCAGCAAAACTGACCGTTTTTTTCCACTGCACAAGGTCTTTGTGGGGTCCTTCTTTGGATGATTCTTTTGAATACCTCCAAGAGTGAGCCCTCCATAGTGCATGTATGCATGCCACCTACCCTTGACCTTATTTGGTAGGTCTATAATTGAAGATATTGTTGAGATTAGGATATAAGTGAATAGTACAACTAAGAAAATCCAATATTGAGGGGTCTAAAAAATATGTACATGTCAAATAATATAGGTGGAAAAATATAAAGGGGTCAAAAATAAATCTCTCTCATTATAAGTCTACCATAAAAAGATGAATATTTTTGGTGGTCTAATTTATGAGAGTAATAGAGAATATATGTAGGAAGAAAGAAATCACAATAGTGAAAAAAATATACACATAAATAGAACTAGTTTTTTTGGATTTTTGTTGGGATGGAGTTACACAAAATATAAGAGAAGCTTACATGAAAATATTTCTATATGGAATAAAGAGTATGAAAAATGGTAAGAAAAAATTGTGGTAATGGTGAGGCAATGTACAGAGCATAAATAACACACACCTAGGTAGAAATATTTAAATAAATACCAAAATAATTATGAAAAAATCTTTTATTTGGGCCCTATATACAAAGAAATATTTACATATGCATGGGCCATAATATACTTATATTTTTTATTTTTTTATTTATTTTTATTTTTTTGGCTCAACTAGCCCAATGACTAGCTAATTGAGGGTTTTTGAAGAAGATAGGGAAAAGTCCCGTGACTCACGCACGCCTATGTACAGTGAAATGGTAGGGATAGCCACAGTGTTTGGGTGATTTTGGTAGGGTGAGGTAACTCATTGTGGCAATTACAAAGAGCCGAAAAACGGCTATCAATACTTGGCAATTCTGTCATACCATGCTCTAGAGCCCTGCTTCAAACCATACAAAGCTTTGAGAAGTCTGCATACATAATCTGGGTAACCTGGATCGACATAACCAGGTGGCTGATCCATATACACTTCCTCTTGCAACTCACCATTCAAGAAGGCATTCTTTACATCCATTTGATTCATAATCCATCCTCTAGATGCAGCCACTGCTATGACAACTCTCACAGTCATCATCTTTGCCACTAGAGCAAAGGTCTCCTCATAGTCTATGCCATACGTTTGTTCATAACCCTTTGCAACCAGCCTTGCCTTGTGACGCTCAATGTTACCATCAGCCTTATGCTTGGTTTTATACACCCATTTACAGCCAATAGCTTTCTTGCCACTTGGCAATGGCACCAACTCCCATGTGTCGTTTGCTTCCAATGCATCCATCTCTTCATTCATTGCATCATCCCACTGCACATTTCCAATTGCATCCTCAAAACATGTGGGCTCCACATCCTGTATCACCTTAGCCATGTAGGCTTGGTGATGCGCTAGATACCCATCATAAGTCAATTTTTGAACTGGGATTTTGACTTTCTGTTAGATCTGCGCGGTCCTGGGTCACTCCTTTTCCCTCTAGCATCTTCTTGTACTTTCCTTACACCAGGTGTCCCGACAGCCGGAATTCCAAATTCCTCATCAAGACTTTGTTCAGAACCATCTGAATCCATGTCTACATGTGAAAAACTTGATGATGCATCAGCCATAAGATCAACCTTTTCCTTTCCTTTTCGTGATACATTCCTTGTACCTATTGGTGGAGTAACCTGCATACGTAGTCTACCATTCCATGGTTTCTCAACAGAGCCACGAGAAGAGGACTCTTGTGGTCCACTCAAAACCTGTGACTGTGGCCTCACATTTTGTACAACCACATCATCTTTTACATCAGCCCCAATAGTGCCATGTGCATTACTGTACCAGCTGCTCATCTCATCAAAGACTACATCTCTCCTCACTCGTAATTCTTGTGTAGTAGGATTGTAGCACCTGTACCCCTTTTGTTCAAGGGAATATCCCACAAGAATACATTTCTCTGCTTTAGGATCCAATTTTCTACACAACTCATCTGGTACATGCAAGTAAGCTATGCAGCCAAACACTTTCAAGTGTGCCAAATCAGGCTTTGTACTTGTAAACTTTTCCTCAGGCGTTACATCATGCACCGCAACTGTAGGTGTCTTGTTCATAATGTACACAGCTGTATTTACAGCTTCAGCCTAAAAATGATGAGGCATGTGCTTCTCATTCATCAATGCACATGCAACCTCTGCAATGTGCCTGTTTTTCCTTTCTGCGGCCCCATTCTGTTGTGGAGTATATCTGCATGTAAACTGCCTGCGTATACCATGCATTCGCAGAAAATCTAAAAAATCATTGGAGAAGTACTCTCCCCTCCATCTGACCTCAATGTCTTGATTTTCATATCTGTCTCCTTCTCAATCATGACTTTGAAGTCCTAAAAGTGACCAAACACTTCACTTTTGTTACGCATGAAGTAGACCCATACTTTCCTTGTATGGTCATCAATGAAAGAGACATAATACCTGCAACCATGTATACTTGCAGTATCGGTTGGACCCCAAACATCTATGTGCACCACCTCAAGTGGCTTTTTACATACATTGCGCTCATGTGGAAATGAGCCCTTTGACTGTTTTCCAAACTGGCACGCTGCACACACTTTATGCATACCATCCACCTTGAATTTGGGCAAACCTTTTACAATTTGTTTTGATTCCATGCTGCGCAATCTCTGCTCATTGACATGGCCAATGCGTTTGTGCCAAATGTCAACATCAGCCACAACACCTGTGCCCTGTGCAAATAATGCAGCTTTTACCTCAGGCATCTCTACATAACAGCCATTCGGATTGAAGCGAACCTGCAAACCCTGCTCAACCATTTGTACAACAGAAACAAGATTCTTTGTAATGTTTGGGACATGAAGTACATCTGCTAAGTACTTTGATTTCCCACTCTTCGTATTTAGAGGTATGTCCCCTACATGAGCAATGGGGTGAGCTGTGTCATCTCCTGTCTGCACATAGCCTGACACATCTGGTTTGCGCATATCTCTAAACCACTCTCCATGAGACGTCATGTGATTAGAGGCACCTGAATCCACATACCAAACATCATCTTGGGTGAAATTCTCTGCAGTCATTGTATTCATTACATGCTGCATAACAAACATGCACTCGTTTTTGCTGTCATCTGCATCTCTGCTAGTAGATGCATAGTTGCCATGTTCTCTCTTTCCACTTGCTTTTCCCTTTGGACAGTCACGTGACATGTGACCTCTTTCACCACAAGTCCAACATTCTCTGCTATCTGGAGTATGTTGCTGCCTGCTTGATCCTGCACCACGACCTCTTTGACTCCCCCTGCCTTGAGATTGGTTTCCCCTGCCACCTGTATTGTTTTGATTTGATTGACCTTCTAGAAATTGTCCCTTGCAACCCCTTGGGCCTCGACCATGACCTCTACCTCTACCTCTGTTGGAGTTAGAATAGAAGGCCTGTTCAGAATTATTTCTTCCATGAGAAGAAGATGTGTCAAGGTTCTTCTCCTCCAGAATAAGCATAGAAATCAAATCTTGGAACACGGGGATGTCGTCTCTTGTATTCATGGAAGACCTGAAATGTACATACTCATCTCCTAGACCATCCAAGCATGCACGGACAATGTCATCATCTTCCACTGAGACTTTAATAGATCCAAAAGCCTCAATGATACTCTTGATCTTCAAAGCATAATCATTGATGGAGAGGTTGTTCCTCTTAACCTGATTTAGCTCCGACTTTAGTTGAAGCTTCCTGGCCTTGGTGTTCACCTTGAACACTCTACCTAAGTTTTTCCATGCAATGGCGAGGGTTTCAGCATCCTGTAGATAGCCCATCATGCCATCTGTGATGCTCATAGAAATCCAATACATCACTTTGCTCTGGCCTTGTTGCCAGTCCCTCAAAGCTTTGCTTTGTTCTGTTGTAGCATTTGCCTCAGGAATCTCTGGTTCCTTTTCATTGTCTCCTTCTACATAGTCCCAATAACCTTTTCCTTTTAGGAAATTTGTTATTCTGAACTTCCATGCAGGGTAGTTATTTTTCTCAAGCCTCTCAGAGGCAATCCGACTCAAACTCTCAGACATCTTGAAGCACTAAGACAAAATAGTTGCAATCTGCAAAAACCTGCAAATCTGCTGAACCTGCTATCGTGGTACCTGTAACGCTTCCTACACTCAACGAGTGTCCACAATCAAACGTACATACAACCACTGTACTTGTACAGTAAATCTCTGTGTACTGCACTTTGGAGACCTGTTCAGAACTTTGGACGTGGATTGCGAACGAAGGGATTGTGATGCTCTTGCTCTCTTAGCCTCTCTTGCCTGCACCAGGCTCTGATACCATGTAAAGAATGAGGATGCAAGAGAGATACACAAGACAAGCACAAAGCACACAGAGATGGAAAGCTTCTTCTTCTTCTTCACAGAAAGAGAGTACAAAATGACTAAGTGCTAAAGCTGAAAAGTAGAACATATGTACATGCGGTCACTAAGTGTGAACTCGCTAGAAGCGTACTAGGCTGGCACTATAAGTGTAGTCCAGCTGTAGAATCACTGGCAGAGATCCTCCGTGTCGATCACCTAACGCGCCAGTGAGTAAATGCCGTAAGCGGCCAAGACCCGTAGTGGATGCCAGCTCAAGGTGTAGAGCTCGACATCTCAACACTCTGTTTAGAGGTTGGAACCATGTCAAAGCCGTTCCTTCTAATGTCAATCCAAATCCCTCATATTGAATATGGAAATCCGCAATTTGTTCAGCTTTCAAAACTTGTTTGAAGAGTGAGACATGAGCATATGGATCCCGTGACCCACTTTACTTTGTTCAACTCTCAAAACTTGTTTGAAGAGTGAGACATGAGCATATGGATCCCTTGACCCACTTTACTTTATCTTGACACATTGAGCCACCTGATATGGTCTCAATCATTGTGGTTCAGTCACCAGTCTAACCAATTTTTGGTCTCTTGGAAAGACGTCGAATGGCATAAAATGGTAACCATCTTTTTGCAACATTTTTCAGCCTGCTCAACGTCCTCTTCCTCATATGTGTATATATTTTTCTACGCTATTAAGTTATCTATAATAAATTCCCCCTCTTTGTTTAACCTTTGTGGCGACACATACATTGTAATCTTCCCAAAAATGTCAACTTAGTCATATATTTATATTACCACCCTTTTCCTTTTTGCTTTGTAAATAAAATTAAGCATACAATAACCAACTATCTACCCCCAAACTTTCTTACCTCTTGTGAATTAGTAGTAGAAAAATGATATATCCATCTTCCATCCCATATAGATAAATTACCATGGAAAATCAACTCTCCACTTGTCTTTACCAAAGATTATGGTCCATCTCTACAAGTCTTCTATGCCCCCTACATAGGTGGCCCAATATCTCTTAAGAATATACATATAGTTTTTCTCCTTTCAAAAGACTCAAATTGTATATTATTTTCACAAGAAAATAATATTGGGTCCTCCTCTATTTGTTTATGCATCATACCCTTTTGAAAAGCATGATTCCCCTTGGATGCATACAAGCAAAGGGCCCATACAAGAAGACTTGGAAGCAAAAGGTTCCCTAGCCTAGTGTGGACCTTCCAAACCAAATTTCTTGGTGCATGGGCATGAATAATAGTCCAAATTCATATCAAACATTTTGAGGAGGTCAAATTTTCCTTTTGAAGCATGTCATTCCGAGCTACAGGTAAAAAGTTATGGTCAAAATAGTGTAAATCTATCAGATTCGCAGCAAAAGGGAACTGTAAATCAAGTAAATCAAGAGGGTGAGATCTTATTTTTCCCCTACTCATCTTCTATAATAGCAATGAGTGTTCAAGTTCACTTGCATGTGATGGGACCAACCTAAAGATGCTTTTTAAATGCCAAGACAGACAATTTGAGATACCCCGCAGGAGCCACCCGTAGGGCCTCATGGTGGGGCCCACCTACATTATGCACCCCTATGGAGCCTTCACGGTCTAAAATGATATTTTTGGTGAATAAATAGTCCCTTTTATGTCCAATATTTAATGAGTGGTCAAAGGACACTTAATTAGGGCTAATCACTCACCCTAATTAAGTGTAGCATAATCCCACTCCTACACAACTATAAATAGCCCCCCTTGGAGAGACTCAACAACACACACCTATATTTTCAACTTCATGTTGTTCTTGATCAATAGTAGAGAAACCCCCAACTCTCCCTCTTTCACATCCTCCCTCCTAACCCTCCTCTTTGGAGTAACTGCAACTCTATCCTCCACTCTTTCTATTCTACAATCTCTTACTCCATCAACCCAATAAATCATTGTAGCACCTCAATAACTTGTAAATGCATCATGATTTCTCTCATGGTTATGTTAATGATCATTAAATCATCTTCAAACAATCAAGTGTTGCAATTCGTGATGGTTAGCCAGCGTCTGTCTATCCCTTAAAAGGTGTGCGAGAAATCAAGTAAGTGTTCTACTCTCAATTTACCATTGGTTTGTTTCTCCACACTTATTCAATTAGTCTAAAGAAAATTCTCACTCCAACTCTTTTTTGCTTCATTACATATGCATGTGGCTACCTCTCATGGTGATTTTATTTGTCACGGCATTGCATAGATGGAGATGAGCTCTCTATGCAAAGTGTGTTAGTTCGATGTAGGTGATTCTCTTGTGTGTTTGAGAGGCAGGTCTTGTGCGCATGAGTTTTTGATGAGTGCTTGAGAGAGGAGGAGTTTGGATGTATCATGGGTATTCTTATGGGGAGAAGGTGATTGCTATTCCACAAATTGCATATTTACATTTGATGCACGACATTGGGTTGCATAATTGTTGATGGTGTCAAGTGTCCAAAGTGTACATAGAGTAAGGCCCGGTTCTCAAAGTGTGTTGCTTGAGTGGGTGAGTGCAAATTTTGTTTTGATTGGTTTCCTTCTCCACTCTCAAAAGAAGGTGGTAACCCAAGTAGTGTGTGTATCTCTTTATGAACATTTTGTGAGGGTAGGCCCATTGGTTTGGGTTTAAAGGCCCCATTTCAAAAAGCTCGCCCTCATAAAGTGGTGCCCCCACTGAGAACATATTTCCAAGTTACCTTCAAATTTTTAGTGAGGAACAATGGAGTCCCCATCTATCCATTTCATTTTGCACAACACATTAGAGTAAATGTTCACATAGATAGAAAAGTCTTTTTCAGCAACGCATTGTTTTTATGTTTGGTGCAGAAAGACTTAGAGAAATACTGGCATCACCCAATCCAATTATACTTCCAATCATCAATTATGAAACTTATTTTGATGTTCACGTGTCCATTTTGTTTTAAAGGCAGGAACCAGGAGTGGTGAAGGGGTGCTCAAGGGCCATATGAAGGAATGAGGTCTTCAAACCAACAACGAGGAGTAACACATGAATCACGATCAAAACAATGAACCTTTTAGACCTATTGCTCGGCAATCCATTCATATAATCATTGCAACTAATTTTAGGTTTCAATCTATCATAAGGAGGATATTTGGATCCACTAGCCTCAATGAAATCAATGCTTCAGTTAATCCATTTATTCTACCTATGATAAAGTACGAATTAACAATGGATGTGTACATCTTCATTTTAATGTAATCAGATTTATAGTGTCAACAATCTTGTGCGGCCCGTAAGAGACAAGTTTCTTTTTATAAAAAAAAATCAAAACGTCTAAACAAAATGTCAAGTTCTTTTCCCACGTTCTATGCAAGAAGTGGGGAAGATGTGCAAGAGTTTCTTGACAACTTGGAGATGGCACATCTCATATCCGGGAGAGATGAAGAGGAAGTAAAGCTACAAGCCTTCCCGTTGGTTCTAAAAGCAGAAGCTAAATCATGGTATGAGACCTTGCAACCCCAAATCAAGTCCAACTGGGAGAGACTGCGAGCAAGCTTCCTCTCCAAGTTTGGACAAGGTGATACTTCTGAAGGACTATTGAAATGTCTTATTGGACATAAGCAGGTATCACTTGAAGACTATCCCTCTTATGAAGCAACCTTTGTCAATCTATGGGGTAGGTGGGAGGCTACATTAGAAAATCATGGTGGTGCACCTAACTTTCTAAAAAAAGAGAGATTCATGGTTGGCTTGTATCCACTTTTGAAGGCTAAAGGAGAGCTAAAATTCCCATCCACCTTCAAAGAAGCACGTGAGGTAGCCATCATCAAGTTTAGAAAACTACACTTCCAAGCACATAGAGCAAGGGGTTTGAATGAAGTGAGTGAGAGGGAGTCGTCACAAACCATGGAAGCACCAATTAGGGCCCCTCTTGCACAATCTTCACAAATAGAAGATAACTCTCAACAAGAGGTTTTACAAAGGCTAACACAACAGCTTGAGAACCTCACTTTGAATCTAGTGCAGGGCCTACCTCAACAACGACAACCAAGAGAAGGGAATCGCAATCAACGAAGACAAGCTCAAGAGTTGCGATGTTGGAATTGCAATGAAATGGGACATGGAATGTACAATTTTCCACATCCAAGGCGACTTCCGGGGGACATATACCCCCCTAGACTGCCTCCTCTCACTGTGCAGCAAGAACTATCTCAAGGCCCACAAATCCTTCATCGACCACCACCACCAGCAAATATACCTCCCGTCCCACATGAGGAGGAAGAAAGAGGAGTCAACATCATCAAGCTAAAAGAGGTAATAGATGAGAATACTCTAAACATTGATGTTATGCCGGCAGAAAAACGCACAAGAGCACATGATAAGGATGAAGACATGAGAAGTGAAGGAACAAATTCAGCCAGAAGGGACAAGAAGAAGAAGTCAAAGATGGAAGAAGCTGAAAGTAGCAGGAAGAAAAGATGAAGGCGAAGGGAAATTGGTATCAACAACTTTCCATTGGGAAAGGAGCTAGAGCCCTACAACATCCTGGAGGATTTACAAACCCAAAATCCAAGCATTTCATGGCCTCAACTTTTACACCTATCAGCCAAAGTAAGAAGGCAATGGCCAAAGTTGGTAAGTACAAGAATTCCAAAAAAGAAATCAAATATTTCCATTAAGGTTGTGGCCTCAAAGCTACAAAAAGATGTGGAACCCATTGTGGATGCTTACATAAGGGGTAAAAAGGTGTCTAATGTATATGTTGATGGTGGAGCTCAAATGTGTGTGATCACGGAAAAATCAATGAACAGGTTAGGGCTTGAAATTACAAAGTCCTCTAATTGTCGAGCTAGGCTAGCCAACAACTCAAGTGTGAAGTGTTTGGGGATCATTGAAAATGTAAAAGTCTCTGTATGTAACATAGATGCACGAGTGGATATGTATGTCATGCCAGCTAAGGGGGAGGGCTATCCCATCATCCTAGGGAGTGAATGCAGATCAAAAATGGGGAAGTGGTCGTTTGATTCTTAAGAAGGATCAACCGGTGGTGTATGATTGGCGAGAAGAAAAGCAACTAGATATCAACTATGAAACCACGGGATGAAGAGAACGAGGAGGAGAGTCCTTACTCAAGTGATGAGGAAGCATCAACCAGTGCATCAACCAGTGAAGAGGAGTCTTCTTTGGAGGTAATGGGAATTTTATTTAACGCCAGCACCCAAGATATTTCTGTAGAAGAAAAGCCAACAGAAAATCACACACGAGGGGATGAAAGATGCCACCACCTTGAAGAAGGATTTGAGAAGATGCTTGCAAAAGATCTTACTTGTGAGGAGAAGAGGTCCTACACCAATATGTTAAGGATGTATCCCAATTTGTTTATCACTGACTACTCACAAATAAGAGGTGTAGATGTAATAGAGCATCGAATTGAATTGAAACGAGGGACCAAACCCGTGGCTCAAAAGTTAAGGCGACTAGGGTCTGTGCAACAAAAGTCCCTCCTACAAGAAGTGAATCGACTCTTGAAGGCTGGCTTCATCTATCCAGAATCCAACTCCGAATGGGTATCACCTATTGTAGTCACTCCCAAGAAGAATGGTAAGTGGAGGGTCTGCGTGGATTACAAACCCCTTAATGCTGCGACAAAGAGGGACCACTTCCCTCTCCCTTTCCAACATGAAATTTTGAATGAAGTAGCAGGTCATGAATCCTACACTGTGTGTGATGGATATTCAGGATATTTTCAAATTAGAATAGCAGAAGAGGACCAACCAAAAAGCACCTTCATCACACCTTGGGGATGTTTTGCATTCAGAGTAATGCCTTTTGGGCTCACCAATGCTCCTAGCACCTTCATGAGATTCACAATATTTGTATTTCAGCCATTCTTTGGAAAATCTATAAGAGTCTTTATGGATGATTTCTATATTTATAGTTGTAGATCACTTCACTGCCAAAAGGTTGAAGAGGGGCTTAAGAGGCTCCATCAATTTGGGGGACAACTCAACCCAGATAAGTTTCATATCGGCGAATCTCAGGTGGTTTTTCTAGGCCATGTGGTTTCTTCACAAGGAATTCAAGTGGATCCCTCTAAAGTAGAGGCCCTTTTGTCATTATCTCCACCAACAACAACTAAGGAGCTAATGACCTTCAATCACAAAGTGAGGTACATGTCTCGCTTCATCCATCTCCTAGTAGAAGCCATCACCCCTTTGCATAGGCTGGCAAACCAATGTACATTTGAATGGGGGAGGGAACATGCAAAATGTTTTGAGGAAGTGAAGGGCATTCTTAGCTCTCTCCCAATCCTAATGCCACCAGATCCAAAGGAGACCTACTATGTCACTCCAAGTGTAGGTTTCGAAGAAATTGGTGTTGTTTTGATGCAAAAAGATCCTAAAACATCATACATGAGGCCGATCTATTTTGCAAGCAAGGTGATGACTCCGGCCGAGAAGGGATACACTGAAATGGAGGAAGTGGTCTTTGCAATCTTGTTTGCAGTAAGGAAGTTTTGATCATATCTTCTCCCTGTGCCATTTGTTTTTCTCACCTTAGAGCACAATCTACCATATGTAGTACAACACATGAGCCTCTCATCTAGAATAGAAAAGTGGGTGCTTGAACTCCAAGAATTTGAATACACTTTCCTTGTAGAAGATAGCATAAGAGGAGGACTTGCAGACATTCTCACCTACAAAGTGAGAGAAAGGGAAGGATCACGACTACAAAGAGAGGAAGGCTCAAAACAGTTCAAAGTGAAGGAGATTGATAATGCCCATACTTTATGCTTTGACAGAGCCTATCAACGCCAACAAGACAAAGCAGTAGGGGGGATCATCATTTTGAACCCACAAAAGGAGGTAATGGTTAGAAAAGGTATCACTCTACCCAATGTTTAGTCCAACAATGAGGCTGAGTATGCTGATCTAACCCTTGGGTTAGAAGAATGCAAAGAATTAGGCATACAAAGACTTATTATAAAAGGTGATTCTTTGCTAGTGGTCAGGCAAATCTAAGGGACTTGAAGGTGCAAGAATTGTACATTGTTTGAGTGGCTTAGTAGTGTAAGAGCTTTGATGAAGTGTTTTAAAGCAACACAGGTACAACACATTGTGAGAACTCATAACAACGAAGCAAACTTACTCGCAAATGAAAAGCTTCAAATGGAGGTAGGAGGTGTGAAACTATATGAACCCAAATATCAAGGTCAAGAGGAGCTAAAAGACATTATTTTCTTTCTACAAGCAGGTGAGTGCCCCAAACACTTAGACAAGGTGCAAAGACATAGACTAGTTAAGAAGGCCACACCTTACCACACTACAAGAGGCTATTCATATTAGCGACGCTCAAAAAAAAATAATCCCGACGTCGCTATGAGCGTCGCAAATTTACAAGTAAATTTGCGATGCTCATAGCGATGCCGGCTATGCTAAAAAAAATAACAGAGAGCGCCCAAAAACTCAGATCTCAGATCTGAGTTTTTCGGCGCCCTCGATCAAGCAAGGAGCAGGTAACGCTCTCCCTCTCCCTCTCTATCTCTCTCCCTTTCTTCTCCACACACACACACACACACACACACGAGGAGAGGAAGGAGAGCCAGGTATGCTCCTTCCCTCTCCTCACTCTCATGTTCCCTTCCCCTCTTTCTCTCTCCCTCTCTCTCTCTCTCACACACACACACACACATAGTGTTTTTGAGAGAGAGAGAGAGAGAGAGAAGAGAGAGAGAGAGAGAGAGAGAGAGAAAGAGTACAAACATAAACAAAAACGCACACACACATACATAAACAAAGAATGCAGACACACATTGAGAGAGGAAAAGAGAGAGAGAGCATGCATAACAAAAAACGCACACATTGAGAGAGGAAAAGAGAGAGAGAACATGCATAAACAAAAAACGCACACATTAAGAGAGGAAAAGAGAGAGAAAACATGCATAAACAAAAAACGCACACATTAAGAGAGGAAAAGAGAGAGAAAACATGCATAAACAAAAAAATGCACACACATTGAGAGAGAAAGAGAGAGAAACTAATTTAACGTTGTAGGAAACTAATTAAAATTAAAAGACCTAAAGATCTAGCCGACGAGTTGAACTCAAGACCTATTATTCAAGAGGGAAATGGCATAACCAATCTATCATACTTGGCATGGGTGATAGAAAGGTTATACCATTTATCTCTTTTTATTGGCACACACATCCCACACGCGCACACACACAAGAAGAAGAGAGTTATAACGTCATAGGAAACTATCCTAAAAGACGTTAAAGATTAAGTTAGATGTAGACTTACGTTAAATTAGATTAGATTTAGGTTTATTTTTAGTTAGATTTACGTTTATTTACGCTAGATTTAGATTTACGTTATATTAGATTAGATTTAGGTCTCCATAGACTGCGATGCCTACATGAAGCGGGTGAAGAAAGCCCTCAATGGAATATAGGGTATTGCTGCCTTTACTCATGGTGGGCTCCGTCGATCCAAAAGTACTGGTGAAATGTCTTCAGAAGATAGGGAAGAAGGTGGATCTTCAGGGCGGCAAGAGTCACTACATCCCCGACAATGACCATCTAGACAACCTCTAGTCATTCAACGGCAACTTCAAAGTTAGTAACAAGAGCAAGAACGGTCCAAAGGGCCAAATGCTGTCGCCAGATGTGGATGGAGATGAGGCAGCGTCACCGCCGGAAGTTAACTCTCACATCTTTAGTGATGAGAATGCCAACTCTTGCCGAGTTATGTGAAAAATTATGTGTTAAATCAGTTTTAAGGTTCTTATAATCCCTGTTAGTTTAGTTCTTTGTTTTTAATATAACATAATTTACGTTAGATTTAGATTTATGTTATATTAGATTAGACTGAGGTTTATTTAGGTTTTACCCACACACACACACACACACACACACACACACACACCACACACACACATACACAAGAAGAAGAGAGTTTTAACGTCGTATGAAACTATCCCAAAAGACGTTAAAGATTCGTTAGATGTAGACTTACGTTAAATTAGATTTAGGTTTATTTTTAGTTCGATTTACGTTTAATAGATTTACGGTTATTTACGTTAGATCGAGTCCACGCAAGAATTACTTACGGTTTAGGGTTTAGAGTTAGACGAACAGTGAAAAAATCTACTGTGAAAAGATGTTAAGATGCTGTGAAGTGCTACAGCTAGAGAAGAGGCAAAGGGGTTTTGTCCACTACATGCAGTATCATGTAGACGTGGGTTGGTAGATTTCTTGTACCCACAAATATAGGTATTGACCAATAAAGACGAGATTATAACCCAGTGGTTCTGATCTCCGTGCACCTCTAGACCGAGGTGTGCGGGGATTGGACATGACTAGAGAATTTGAGGTAGAGAGAGAGAGAGAGAGAGAGAGAGATAAGACGAAGAATGCCAATAGAACATTAAATTTGTTGTCCAGGTTATAAGATTTTTATCCTCATTATGAGTAGTGACGAGGATGTGGGACCGTCCAACCGAAACACCTATCTCTCAACGAGGGTCTTATGTCCTTGTAATCAATGCAAGCATGCTGTGCGACGGACAAGATGTGTTTCTTTGCAGCACGTTCGCGAATTTGGCGAGTTCGATCCATCTATTATAGATCGAGTTGTTGCCAATTATAACTCGTCGGACTCTGACGCTGGCCAACAAGCAGCAATCTTGCAACCCAATAGACGTGTTCGCAGGCGCTTTGGTCAAGCAGCATATGTGAGGCCACAATATGTAGCCTCTGACAGCTCGGGGGATGATCATGCAGAGCACATTCCCAACGAGGCAATGTTTGAGCCCGAGATTGATGAAATGATCGAGACGATATATCATGGATTCAGAAAGGCTTATCTATGATGATATGAAAAGTAAAGACGATACGCCATTGTATAATGGAGCACGTATGTCTAGATTGAAAGCACTCCTGGTTCTTCTCAACATGCAGGCAAAGTTTGGATGGAGTGACACTAGCGTCACAACGCTTTTCAGGTGATCTATTACAATTAGTTTACTTTAATAAAACTCTAAATGTATAATGATCTGATAGATTTTTACACGACTGTATCGTATTTTTATGTTGTGTAGATTGCTTAAAGAGCACATACTACCAGCTGACAATGTGATGCCAGATTCCCAAGATGAAGCAAGAAAGATTTTGCGAAAGTTGGGGATGGATTACAATTCTATCCACGCTTGTCCTAATGACTGCATTCTTTTTAGAGGGGAATACATAGACATGGAGAAGTGTCCGAAATGTGATTCCGAAAGATATCGAGTAGATCTCCACGGGACAAAATTTCCACAAAAGGTTTTGCGACATTTTCCTCTGCTCTCTCGCATCAAGCATTTCTTCGAATGTAAGTCCATGGCCGCCCTAGCATCATGGCATGAGGAGAATAAATCTTCGGATGGTGTGCTACGAATTCCTACAAATTGCGCAGCCTGGAAACATATAGATGGAACATGGTCGGATTTTGCCAGGGAAGCTCGAAATTTGCGCTTAGGCCTGGCTATGGATGGCGTAAATCCATTTGATCAAAGATCAACATCTTACAGTGTATGGCCCCTTGTCATCGTCAACTACAACATTCCCCCGTGGTTGACTACGAAGAAGGGGCACCTATGGCTAAGCTTGATTGTGCCAGGGCGATATAAAGTGGAGAATATGGATGTGTATCTTCGTCCACTATTGGAAGAGCTACAACAATTGTGCATTGGCATAGAGGTGGTGGATATGAGCTGACACACAAGATGACGGAATGCTTTGATCAAAGGCATTCTAATGTGGACCATGCATGACTATCCCGAGCTAACAGAATGCTCAGGTGATCTATTGACACTCCTCACTCAGACACTGTAAATCTTGTTTTTTCCCATAGTTGATCTATTATCATGTGTATACATGCAGGGCTTCAAACAAGCGGATACAGAGCATGTGTCACATGTGGACCTAGACTGAATGCACGTAGGGCGCCCTCACTGAAGAAGCAAATCTACGAAGGTCATCAAGCGTATCTTCCAGAGAATCATGTGTTACGCGACGGCTTTTTGGGAAGAGAGCCACCAAGGATGTCTGCACAAGCATGGTTAGAGCAGAAGGAGATGTGCGATGACGGATTGCCTCCAGGGATGAAGAGACTATCTCTATGGTACGAGTTACCATACTGGCCCCGACTCATGATCAATCACTTGATCGATCCAATGCACATATTCAAGAATGTGGGTAATCTACTATGGGACCATCTGACCGGCAAGAAAGATACTTTGGGAGCCAGAGTTGACCTTAGGAATGTGGATCGTATGGAGCAATATTGGCCGCAAACAATGTCTGATGGATCGATAAAACTCCCTAAAGCACCATGGATTTTCACAGGAGGCCAAGAACGCAAAGTAAAAGAGACCATTCGATCTTTGCGGACCCCCACTGGCGTAATGCACTCGCTCCGAACGTGTTTTACTAAAGAAGGAAAGCTTACCGGTTTGAAGTCACACGATTGGCATAAAATGTGTCAGGTACGTTCATAGTGGACTTTAATATCATTGCATAAAATGTGGAATTTAATATCATTGCTGCACATACTTTACAGTTTATTTTACCGGTTGCCATTGAAGGATGTTTGTCTCTCGACATCCGTAACACAATCTACAAACTTGCAAAGCTGGTGCAATGGATCTCACAAAAGGAGATCAACGTAGACTCCATACCATTCGCCAAACTAAATGCTGCGGAGCTTGTGTGCATGTTTGAGAAACATTTTCCTACTACCATGCTAACCATTCAGGTGCATCTTCTTGTTCACATAGTTGATGAGGTGGAAATAGCTGGCATAGTTCATTCCAGATGGATGTTCTTCTTAGAACGTTTCATGAAAATGCTTAAGGGATATGTGCGTCAAAAGGCACGTCCGGAGGGTAGCATGGCAGAAGGTTGGTTGGTATCAGAGTCCCTAGTGTACATTGGAGAGTGGCTAGACGGATTTGATAAAGCTCGGGACACGCTATGGCGAACCATAGATGATGAGCGCATATCTGGGATTGTCATGTGCAATCTCGGTGTTGAGAAGAAGATGGCGAAAGATCTAGAGGCTAAAATCAACCGATTTTGCATGCTTCACAATCCAGTGATGCAAAAGTGGATTTCACAATATGAGGATGCAAAGCAAGAGCGACAAAGGGCACGAATCAAGTGGAGACAGGGAAGACGACCACCGATGCACTATCCGACGGTTCTGGAGAGCCTACCAACATTCATGAGCTTAAGATGGTTGCACAACCAATTGAAAAGCGCACAACAATGCGGTGACGAAGTGACTGAGGAAGAGTGGGAGTACTCTCGGGGTTGCGGGAACAAGGTAAGTTTGCAATGTATGACTAGCTAGTGACTTTATTTCTAAACGTTTGAACGGCCACTCATAATCTTTGTTCGTTGTAGTATAAGTGATACACAGCAGTATGGTGTAAAGGTCGACATTTTAGGGTGGAACGGATCGACAAAAGGCGTTTTACTCAAGATTGTGGAATCATGGCAAAATTTGAACAGTCTAGTCGACGACGTTCCTCTGATGCAGATCCTCTGGTGGCGGAACTCACTTACTTCGGCACGCTACAAGAGATTTTGAGGATCGATTACAGAGGATTTTTTGTCGACTTGTTCGACGTGCAATGGTTCAAGATAATCATGGAGGGTCGTAACGCTACTGTGCGTAGAGGAGAGTCTGGTTTTCTTGAGGTGGATTCTACTAAGAAATGGACTGACCTAAGAGACACTTTCGTACTACCCAAGCATTGTGAACAAGTAAGTATGTAAATAGTTAACATCCCCCTTTTGCAAGTTATGTGCTTGAAAGCTCTCATGTAAGTTATGTGGCTCTGGCAGGTAATATTTCATCCTACAAAGTCTACATCAAACTGGTGGTACATCATAGAGGTAGCCCCTCGTAGTGCAAGGACGTATGAAGGCTACCATGTGCCAATCACAACGGCATCAATGGAGGAGATCAGAGAAGATGCTCAATCAGAAGCCACTGCGGTGGTGCCAGACGAGCATCAAGATGCTACTACTCTATATGGGGTGCATGCAGAGGAGCTACAAAATGAAACAAAGGATATGTGTTTAAACGGAGAGCTCTATATAGATATAGGAAGTTATGCTGAGTTATGCGAGGATGAGAGAGAGATCTCTTAAAGCCACAAATATTGTATTTGAATAATTTTGCTCCGTGTTGTAAAAGCTCTGGCTCTCTAAGTACCTTCCATGGTGTATAACGCTCTTTTCTACTCGCGCTCACATCTTTTGATTGAAAATTCTTCTATCACTCAATTCATTGCGTCATCGTATTTATATGCGTCATTACGTCATTGTATTTAATGGTCTTTGCGTCATTGTCTACTCTATTCATTCAATATTAAGTTTAAATATTCGTGTGTTTAATGCAGGTATGGATGATGAGGTTGTACAATTGTCATTATTACATTTGCCAATCAATTCATTTTGCCTATGATGTGTACAATTGTCAATTTTACGCTTGTCAATTTTGCAAACAATGCATCTTGTGGGTGACTATTTTGGGTCTATTATCTACCCTTGCACTTTTTTTAAAAAGTGAATCAAGTACAATATGGTTGATGTGTGGCAGGGCATTCAATGCCCTGTCACCAAAAAAAAATTCTCTCGGGCGTCGCTATTTATGGCACTGGAGCGTCGCTATCAGCGTCGCTATAGACTTCTGTGTAAACGTCGCTATGACCGTCGCTATGAGTGTCGCTATGAGCGTCTCTATATAGCGACGCATATAGCGTCGCATATAGCGACGCTCTTGTAGCGACGCTATTAGCGACGCCGGGGGTTATAAAAACCCAATGTATTTCCGTCGCTAACAGCGTCACAAGAGCACACAACCTCTTGTAGTGCTAGTTGATTGGGGACGATTTATATCACAAAGGGAAAGATTTGGTCTTGAGGAGAGTACCAGGTGTGCAAGAGATAGAGAAAATTCTTCTTTCATGTCATGATGATGTCTGTGGTGGTCACGTTTCTCAAGATATTACAAGTAGGAAGATTTTACAAGCAGGGTTTATTTGGCTGAGCTTACATCGTGATGTCCAACATTGGTGTAAGGCATGTAAGCAATGCCAAATTGCTGGGGATAGACGACTAACATATGAGCATCGAGTCCCAATAATATCTTATGGCCCTTTTGAAAAGTGGGGTTTGGATGCAATAGGTCCCCTACCTTGTACTTCTACAGGGAAGGTTTTCATCATCATGGGCGTTGACTACATGACACGATGGGCGAAAGCAACAAGCACAACCCGAATCATAGCTGAAGAGGTATCAAAGTTTATTCTTGATCATATTTGTAGTAGGTTTGGAACACCCCTAGAAATCTTATATGATCGAGGCCCGGGTTTTAGGGCTGACCTTCTGAATGATCTCTTGAGGAGGTTAAAAGTGAAACACCTGCATTCCACACCCTACTATCCTCAATGCAATGGATTGGTGGAAAAAGTGAATGGAATGATATGTAAGATCATTTCTAAGCAGGTTCTGGACCGGCCTAATGATTGGGATCGCCATTTGACGGCTGCTCTTTGGGGGTATAGGACATCTTTCAAGGTATCTACCCAATTCACCCCTTTCCATCTAGTTTATTGACAGGAGGCACTTCTCCCCATTGAGGTAGAGCTCTCAAGCTTGCGCATTCTTGCAAGAGTGGCAAAAAAACCAAAAGAGGTTCTACATGAAAGGATCTTAGATCTCCAATGACTTGAGCTAGATAGAGAAGAGTCCATTGATCACTACATCACCAAAGCGACAAGCCAAAGGGACAAAATCAACAAGAAGCTCAAGGGGAAAGGATTGAAGGAAGGTATGTTGGGTCTTCGCTATGATAACCGACTTGATACTCGAATTGATAAAAAGTTTTTGCAAAGATGGGAGGGACCTTTCATGATAAAAACAAAGTTTGGGAATGGCAGTTATAGATTAGCAGATTTATAAGGAAAACTCCACAAGACCAGAGTCAATGGATGGAGATTAAAGCCCTACTTTCAACGTATCAATCCGTTGATAGGAAGTCATCTACCTACATCGTCTAAGCTCCAAATTGGCATGGCTCCCTTCAGCTTGGCAAATGCTCCACCTATTTTTAAAGCTTTGATGTGCAAAGAAGAACCAGCCTTGGAATCTGAACATACCCAAGGCAACCCTCCCATCTCCGATTTATGGGATTGAGGTAATGAAAAGCAGGTCTAATTGAGTAAAAGAGTGAATGTTGCTCCTCCTATTAAAAAAAAAAAAGGAAAAGAAAAGAAAGAGAAAGAAACAACACAGTCCTCCTAAAGATATGAATATCTCTAGGCTTGGGGAAGGGCTAATATGAATGGCATAAAATGGTAACCATCTTTTTGCAACATTTTTTAGCCTACTCAACGTCCTCTTCCTCATATGTGTATATATTTTTCTACGCTATTAAGTTATCTAGAGTAAATTCCCCCTCTTTGTTTAACCTTTGTGGAGACACATACATTGTATTCTTCCCAAAAATGTCACCTTAGTCATATATTTATATTACCACCCTTTTCCTTTTTGCTTTGTAAATAAAATTAAGCATACAATAACCAACTATCTACCCCCAAACTTTCTTACCTCTTGTGAATTAGTAGTACAAAAATAATATATCCATCTTCCATCCCATATAGATAAATTACCATGGAAAATCAACTCTCCACCTGTCTTTACCAAAGATTATGGTCCAACTCTACAAGTCTTCTATGCCCCCTACATAGGTGGCCCAATATCTCTTAAGAATATACATATAGTTTTTCTCCTTTCAAAAAGACTCAAATTGTATATTATTTTCACAAGAAAATAATATTGGTCCCTCCTCTATTTGTTTAAGCATCATACCCTTTTTAAAAAGCATGATTCCCCTTGGATACATACAAGCAAAGGGCCCATACAAGAAGACTTGAAAGCAAAAGGTTCCCTAGCCTAGTGTGGACCTTTAAAACTGAATTTCTTTGTTCATGGGCATGAAGAATAGTCCAAATTCATATCAAACATGTTGAGAAGGTCAAATTTTCCTTTTGAAGCATGTCATTCCGAGCTACAGGTAAAACGTTATGGTCAAAATAGTGTAAATCTGTCAGATTCGCAGCAAAAGGGAACTGTGAATCAAGTAAATCAACAGGGTGAGATCTTATTTTTCCCCTACTCATCTTCTATAAGAGCAATGAGTGTTCAAGTTCACTTGCATGTGATGGGACCAACCTAAAGATGCTTTCTAAATGCCAAGACAGACAATTTGAGATACCCCGCAAGAGCCACCCGTAGGGCCTCATGGTGGGGCCCACCTACATTATGCACCCCTATGGAGACTTCACGGTCTAAAATGATATTTTTGGTGAATAAATAGTCCCTTTTATTTCCAATATTCAATGAGTGGTCAAAGGACACTTAATTAGGGCTAATCACTCACCCTAATTAAGTGTAGCATAATCCCACTCCTACACAACTATAAATAGCCCCCCTTGGAGAGACTCAAGGACACACACCTATATTTTCAACTTCATGTTGTTCTTGATCAATAGTAGAGAAACCCCCAACTCTCCCTCTTTCACATCCTCCCTCCTAACCCTCCTCTTTGGAGGAACTGCAACTCTATCCTACACTCTTTCTATTCTACAATCTCTTACTCAATCAACCCAATAAATCATTGTAGCACCTCAATAACTTGTAAATATATCATGATCTCTCTCATGGTTATGCTAATGATCATTAAATCATCTTCAAACAATCAAGTGTCACAATTCATGATGGTTAGCCAGCGTCTGTCTATCCCTTGAAAGGTGTGTGAGAAATCGAGTAAGTGTTCTACTCTCAATTTACCATTGGTTTGTTTCTCCACACTTATTCAATTAGTCTAAAGAAAATTCTCACTCCAACTCTTTTTTGCTTCATTACATATGCATGTGGCTACCTCTCATGCTGATTTTATTTGTCACGGCATTGCATAGATGGAGATGAGCTCTCTATGCAAAGTGTGTTATTGCGATGTAGGTGATACTCTTGTGTGTTTGAGAGGCAGGTCTTGTGTGCATGAGTTTTTGATGAGTGCTTGAGAGAGGAGGAGTTTGGATGTATCATGGGTATTCTTATGGGGAGAAGGTGATTGCTATTCCACAAATTGCATATTTACATTTGATGCACGGCATTGGGTTGCATAATCTTTGATGGTGTCAAGTGTCCAAAGTGTACATAGAATAAGGGTTCTCAAAGTGTGTTGCTTGAGTGGGTGAGTGAAAATGTTATTTTGATTGGTTTCCTTCTCCACTCCCAAAAGAAGGTGGTGCCCCAAGTAGTGTGCGTACCTCTTTACGAACATTTTGTGAGGGTAGGCCCATTGGTTTGGGTTTAGAGGCCCCATTTCAAAAAGCTCGCCCTCAACGTGTCTCATCGTCTCCTCTAGTCTTGGAGAAAATCTCGGTGGAATCCTCTCAGATATATGCTCTGGAATTGTTATTGGCTGAAAGCAAGTAGAGATCAGAGTACCCTTGTATGTGTATTGTCCTAACTCAATCGGATTGACAAGTTTGTACTCTCCTCCATACTTATCTACCATCAAAACTTGAACTTCATGGGCATTTGTATACGTGACTGCATAGAGATTCCTATGGAATGGAATCTCTCCAGCATAGGGTTCTACACACTTGTAGAAGATATATTGATTCTGGTTTGTGAATCAGTATATGCTCTCATGAGTATAATTCGTAAGCACTCTCATGGCTTTGTTGGTTCTGATGAATCTCACATTCACTTTGTTGATCAAAGGATACCTCTTCTCTAGGTATTCTCCCAATCCCCCTATTTTGTTGGCATTGCAACGCTTTTCATGTCTCTAAGAAGAGTAGAAAACCCTGGTTGTGGATGATTTTTCATGGTCAAGGCTCATTCGAAACTCTCAAGATAGTCCTTGACAAGCCCAATTTGGCTTAGTAAAGCTTATCTAGTTTTTAGTCCTGGTCCAGTCTCTCAAAAGCTAGGTCTTTGTGGATTTTTGGTCTCTGGAAACTGGTCTTGGGGTACCCTAAAAGTCCTATTGTCCACAATATTTCTTCTTGGATGTACCTGACTCAATTTGTAGTTGTCTATCAAAAGTTAGAGCAATTTTGGTAAACTGCACTTGAAACAACACTCAAAACAGTTTTTGGACTAGAACACAAGAACTTTGGCTTATATCTTGGTCTCTAGAAGGTATTTTTAGCTCAAACTTGGGATTTGGGATGTTCTCAAGTATATCTACAAGATCAACAAGCCAGATACCCCACTATGCTGAGGTACATGGATCGCAATCCAGGTTCCTCTGTCATTTTGTTTTCAAATTTTCCCAAATTTTGACAGTATGTAAACAAGGTCATACGTAGGCTCTGTACCAATTTTCATCAAATTCTGAGGTTGAGGTACATGGATTGCGATCCATGTTCAACCACACCTAGACTTGATCTCTTATTCCTGACTATGTCCACAAGCTAAATCTCAAATCTTTCTGAATTTGGACTTGATTTGATAGGTCAAATAGCCAACACTAGCTCTACACAGTGGTTTTCAGTCTGTCACCTATTTTGCTCCCTTTTGACCCAAATTTTTTGGGTTTTTTTTTTCAAAACTAGACTTGGGTATATGTCTCCTTGTGTATGCACTACTGATCTGCAAAATTTTAGCAAGTTGTCATATGGGTACATGGATCGCGATCCATGTTTGGAGGCCAAACTAACTTTTCTTGGTACCATCAGAATCAACATGATTAGTATGTTCTATGGTATCAAAAATTTTGAAATTGGACCTCTAGATTGAAATTTAGGCCAATGAATGAACCTCCCAACCTCCCATTAAATAGCCTCTTGGGCCTCATTCCCTATCCACGCTTGCAACGAGCCCATTGGGTCTAATCCTTGACCACCAGGCATTGCCCTTGGCATGACAAGGACTCTGCCAAATTTTATGCTAGAAATCCTATGGAGTGTCCTATGGCACATCAAGTATCACTAAAGTTATGCAACACAAGTGAGAGAAACTCTTCTAGCAAGAAGGTGTTCTTGATGATGCAAAAGCTTTATAATCTTTGTATGAAAGAGTGAGCTAGCATTGCTAGCCATATCAATAAGTTTGAATCTTCTTTGCCCAGACTCTTACTCAATAGATGAAGATAGATGATGAGATGAAAGTTATTCACTTTCTTTTCTAATTTTCCACTATTGTGGGATACATTTTGTACAGATGTTAGTTATTCTACACCAAATGGTATGCTAGTGTACAATGATATCACTAGTTCTCTTCTTTTAGAAGAAGTGCGTCATAAGACTATGGGTTTCTCGCATCATGGAAAAGTTCACTATGTGCAAAAAGAAATTTTGTTAGTCTATAGATGTGTTCTATGATGAACGAGAGATTGTATGTTTATAGAGTTTGTTGCTAGCCAAATTGCTAGTTAGTGATGGTGAAGTGTTATATATGTGGATCCTAGATTCAGGTGCATCTCTTCATGTGACCCCACATAGGGAGTAGTTTAATTCCATCACATTGGGTAACAATTATGCTTGTGACATAGTTGGCATTGGTGACATTACTATCGTTTTGTTGAATGACGTCAGATTTGTCATTCACAATGTTCATCATGTGCCATGTTTGAGTCACAATTTGATTTTAGTTGGTAGCTTATGACTTGGTTATAAAGTCACTTTATATTATCAATCCTAGAATATAAAGAAACGCAACTTGTTTCTTGCTAGTGGTTCAAAAGTTCACTCTTTGTATACTCTTTATATGTCTAACAAAAACAATGTTCTTTCAATAATCGAACTGCTAAATGTTACTTTGTGACATAGTTGGTCGGGGCATATGTCCAAGAAAAGAATGGAATGCTAGAGAATCTGGTATTTTCTTGATTTACGATAGAAACAGTTATGACATGTGTACTTTCACTTAAGAGGATTCTTTAGAGGAGAGAGAAGTTGTGTCGGGTTGATTTCATTGCACATTCATACACATGTTCAAAAATTTAATGAAGCACATAAACTTGAAGAGAATTATGAGACTAAAAGAGACAAGATGATGGGGATCAGATTTCTAGGAGCCAGTCTCCCCTCTTAAAAGACTTGTATTATAATTCTCTCAAAAGAGATCTTTGTTAAAATATAAGATTGAGCTCTTGCGGAGCCTTTCTTGAACCAAAAAGATGGTATACTTCAAGAATCCATGATGTAACCCTCCTTCCCAAACCCTAAACACCCCAGCGAGGAGAAAGGAACTGCAGGGAAAGGCAGATGAGGATAAAAGAAGTATTTTTCAAGCAAGAGAAATTGTATATCGTATACATTTACTCAGTAGGAAAGCTATTAGCATAGCATAACATAAAATAATAGTAAGAGAAGAAGAAGAAGAAGAAGTTTTCACTTGGTGGGATTTGCATCTATATCCAAGTTTCTTGAGCATGAAAACTATCTCTTAAGATCCGAGGAGAGAGGGAGTTAAATTACTTTTCTTTTTCTTTGCTTTGCACACTTCAAATCTTGCAAAATGAAAAGGGAGGGGGGGGGGGGGGGGGGGGGGGGGGGGGGGGAGAGAGAGAGAGAGAGAGAGAGAGAGAGAGAGAGAGAGAATGACCCCTTCTTACTAAATTTAATCTCCATACTTGCACATTATTCAATTAGAATGCTCACTAAGTGGTCAAATGAAATGTAAACACTTAAGAATGCAACTTATGCTTGCTCCATACTTGTTGATCTTGAAGAGATAATCCTCTTCTTTCTTGGACTTTGCTTGGCACGTTTTCCCACCATGACATACACTCATTAGCTTCACATAGAGCATGTATGTGCTACTTTGGACATGTGGCCTAGTCAAACATGCAATAGAAGGTCTATAGCCAACTTACTAATTAAAGACGGGCTGATTTAACCATCGATTTTCAAATTTTCTAGACTTAATTAAAGACCCTAGTCCTACCTTTGAATTTATTGGCTCGGGTGTAGGACCTTTCCACAATCCTTTGGAAGCTTATGAAGTTGGACCGGGTTAGAGCCTACCTGCTCATTTAAGACCTGCTAGATTAGGCTAGGCCCTAGAAAACATTAAATGCATCTTTGGGCTTTGAGTTCCACCTCCTGTGGAAAACGTTAGAATAGGGCCTTGGGGGTGTCACAAAGCTTGTCCCAAAATCTGTTAAATTTAGACTATCTTTGGTGGATTTTAACTTTACCCTAAGGCTATCTAGACTTCATACTTGGAGTCTAAAGAGTTATTTTAATTATTAAAACTTACCACATATATTTTATATTTTTTGACTCCTATAATTGCTCTAGGTAATCTTCTATTTTCTATTTAAATTAGACTCCTATAATTGCTCAAGGTAATCTCCTTTCTCCTATACCCTAGATCAGGGCTTCTGAGGATAGATTTATCCTCTCTTATACCTTTGATTGAAATCACTAACTGGAAATTATCCTCACTCTTTTATAGACTTATCTCCCTTGGTCCCAAGCCTATGATCGAGCTAGTTTATAAGCAATTAAGTCAACTTCATTTGTTCTCTTTTATTTTCCCCAACCTTAATTGGCCAAATTAAGATGAAAAATACTTTAGAAGTCTAAAAATTGCTTTTCATGACATTACCTCTTCCTTGAAACCATAGTCATCTTTGACTATGGAGTAGGGAAAATAAAGTCATAACTAGTCTTGTTACTTCGGGTAGAGGATCTCTTTTTACCCAATATTGACATTCTTCCACAAGGGTGACTAACTCCACTTGGTTCTTGGAAGACTTAGTTGTCTCAAGCATGTCTTTACTTAGCCCTTATAGTAGATTGAAAAGGTCTACTCGGTGCTTGAGAAACTAATTGCTGCAAGTGGGCAGTGATTGTATGTATACACTTAAATAACTTATGAACATTAAAAATAAATCTTAAGAGTTAAAACAAGACAAGATCATTTATAAAAATTCTTTGTTCGTACCTTCTTACCTTGGATAAGACTCATTGTAATTATTTACAAGGTTTACATTATCTTTTAACTACATGTCTTGCATCCAACGTGCATCTTCAAAAGGATATTTCTCAATTTTAATAGGATATCATCGGATATCCTTACAAATTTTTAAAACATTTTCTTCATGTTGTAGAATAGTCTCAGGCTGCTAGATCTCTTCTTAACCTTCAAACTTGAGCGGTTCCTCAACTACGGGTTCTTTGGGTGGCTCGCCCCTGTAGGGTTTCAAAAGTCTCACATGAAAAGCATTATAGATGAGCCAAGTGCTTGGAAAATTTAACTTATAAGGTGACTCATTAGTAGGATTTATAATTTTAAATGGGCCATAATTGCTTTTTGTTAGCTTGGCATAATATTTTTGATGACATGTTGAGCATCCTTATCTCCCTTCGAATGTGGAGGGAGATAAGGATGCTCAACATGTTGACATATTTTTGATGACATGTTGAGCATCCTTATCTCCCTTCGAATGTGGTATGACTAATGCGTGCTTTGGGAAAATTAAGCAAAACCTAATCAATTTTTTTGAAGTCCAAGGCTCTCCAATTCTAATCACCATTAGCAGTTTTCTTCTGTTGTGTGATGGATATAACATTTTTAACCTTTTTCTAAGATTCTTTAAGATCTCTACTATACTCATTAGCTGCAGAAAATCTTCCCAAGTGTCTTGACTATCAATGGTAGGCTGGGTTTTTGTGAGCTACATACTCATTCATATCCTTGGTTAAGCCAACACAGATTTTTTTTTTTGTTTTGCAAGAGTTATCTTTATATAAACAATGGCTTTGAGATGTAACTCCCAAAACTTATCTACATACCTATGGATAGACTCATAGGGTGCCATCTTCAAACTTCACCATTCTTTAAGGCATTTGTCAATGGCATCACTCGAATTTGGTTCATGATTCCAACCTTGAAGTTCTTCCAGGTCTTTCGAGCCTCCTTGAGCATGAAGGATTTCCCACTATTGACGGGGTAATTTCTAAAAATGCATAGCAACATTACAAATCTTTGAAGATTTTGAAAATATTCATCATCAAAATCCGTGTCAAATTGTTGGAAATCCAACACTTTATCGGTTTCTCCAAAGGTTCCAACAACACGAGGAAGGAGATTGATGTTCTTTCCCTCTTCTTTGAAGTTTTTCAATTTACCTTGTCAAGAAGTGCGGAGTGCAGCTAGGAAAGCATCGGGCCTCTGACTGTGAGAGTTCACGGAAAAATCAAGCAAGTTGTAGAAGATTTGAGGCTAAAAACACACTCAAAAAGAACAAAACTCGAGCCATGAGGAGTGTTACCATGCACCGAGCGATTTTTTCCGAGCAAGGACAAACCCGAGCAAGTGTTTGTACATGATATAGTAAGTTTTATCGTCAACAGAATACTTATCGTTTGTTATATATTCATGCACCACAACAAAAAGAGTTATCAATGGATATATTACCTCCTAAATTCCAAAAGATCAAAGTTTACTTTTAAGAAAATAAACACAATATTTGAAAATATTATCTTCTCTCTTAGGCTCGCTTGGGATTCACATGTTTTGAGCAGAAAGTAAGATTAATAGACTAATAAGAGCTCTAGCCTTGTACTTAATGCTCAAGTCATTGTAAGTTTCTTTTTGTAAGGTCATTTGTAGTGCTCCTGTGTCTAGTACTTTGGTTCTTGATTGTCATTTATACTTGAGAGCATGTGAATACTTCCTCATCTTAGAAGCATCAATTTGATAGCAATTTATTGCACCTCATGAGCTCATTTATACACCAATCGTCTTTTCCATGTCGTCTTGCCCTATCTATACTACAAGACTGTGATCTTCATAAAAGACACCCTTCTTACACGACACATTGCTGGCAAACACCATTAATTATGAAAGACTTATTTTGTTACAATAGAATCATTTCTTTCCTTAGTTGATCAATATAGGACTTTTTTAATCAATTTACAAAAACAACAACCAAAATTTATAGAGTTCTATGACTAAAATGTTCTAGAAAGGCATCGTCATAACTGAAAAAATTAGTTGTAAATAAATAAAATAATAAGGATTTTTTACCATACAATATGACAGCCTCAAAGCTTAGGGGCGCGAGTCTTCATATGAAGAGCTTCTTTCACAAAAGATTGAAGATGGTACTCCTTTCTATTGTGAATCATTGTTTGAATAAGTATGGCAGATGTCAGATATCAGGAAGGCCATAACATTCACCACTCAATGGACAAGCACATTATAATTGGAATATGATTTACATCCTTGCTCATGTGGAATATTCATGTCACCACCAATTATAAGAGGCAAATTCTTCTCCAATATATGAAGATCAAAGCCATGCACTACTCTAAAAGGTAGTATTGGAGCCTTCTTCACATCTAAAATGATAGTTTCAACAAGAGGGGAAGCCGTTGTAGTGACTTTGCATAGTAATTTCGTTGCAAAAAAATGCAATCTTTTTTGAGCTTGTGTTTGCTCAAGATAAGATTGTATGGAAATCTTACTAGCTAGATGAGGGAAAGAGTTGCATCATGTTGAGAACGCATTGTTTTGCAATGGATCATGAAAGAACGACGCTAAGTGAGAGAAGATGCTTAGACCTCTCTCTCTCTCTCTCTCTGTCAAAAATGAGAAACAATATCACTATCAGGGGCACATTAATTATCGATCGATTTTCAACAAAAGTGCCATAGAAAACCGGTCTTTAGTGTATTTTTAAAGCACAAAAATTAAAAATTCTCAGGTAGTTTTGAGGGTCACCTAGAAGGAAACCGGTTAGATTTGGCAGATTAAAGTGTTAAACCCTCAAAAAATCCTAAATTTTATGTGGAGATTTTCAATGCTCTCCTTTTCCCCATTGATTCTTAGGTGTTTCGGAAAAATTTGTCTCACCTTAATATCATACCCTTTTCAATTTCAAAAATCCCAATATGTCCCACCAATTTTTGAAAAAAAAAGTACGATACAAATCCCAAGAGATGCCAGTTGCAAAGACAAAGGACAGGACTGACAAAAGGAAGGACATGGAGTCATCTACTATAGCACGCTGGCATGATCAATAGCGTGGGTCAATGACACACAATCATTAACAAATCGTGGCTAAAATCGTGGCTAGACATGTTTTTGGAGGCTTGGTTATATTTTTTTATTAATGCGCTGCACTATGTCGGGCAGCACTATGTAGCCTCCTACGTTGTTAGTGCAGTTGATTGGAAGATGCGCATGTGAAGCAGTGAGAGTTTGAGTCCATCTTGCTAAGTTTTTTGGTTGGGGGACTGTTTCGCAACCTACCTTGGCCATAAGTTGACGCAGGCAAGCTGAGAGAGAGAGAGAGAGAGAGAGAGAGAGAGAGAGAGAGAGAGGGAGAGGTGCTCGCCTCTTCTCTCCTACCAAAAAATTATAGCTTGAGCTTGAGCTTGCCAGCCCACTTTGGCCAGTATGCGGGCAGAAGTCGATAGAGAGAGAGAGAGAGAGAGAGAGAGAGAGAGAGAGAGAGAGAGAGAGAGAGATATGCCTCCTTGAAGGAGGAGAGAAGGTAGACGAGGCTTACCTCCCTGCGCTTCTAGGTATCCATCTTCCTGAAGCACTCTGTGTTATTAACCTCACCTGAAGCTTTCCATTCTCGACCCACCACACATACCTACTATCAATTCAAGCTTCCCTTGTGTTGCAGTACATCATCCTTTGCACCCACACAATGAGCTCTAGGCAAAGTGCCCAAGACTTTTTCCCTTCCTCTCCTCCTGATAGCCAAATATTGAGCCCAAGCTTCCATGGCGGCCTCGACCACAACCACAACCACAACGTATATTTTGATTTCAATTGAAGTAACAGGAGTACTACTGGAGACTCCCATAACATAACCTCTCATGAAGACTTTAGCCTTAGGGAATAAAGCACAGACTCTTGTGGAGGCCCACCTGGCATGAACAAGAGCATTATATGTTCCCATGAAGAGCTTACAGGTTTTCAAAGGTTCTGGAACCCTAAGTGGGAGGTTATGTGGAAAGAGGTGAAGCTTCAGGGTTGCCTAGCAGGCCCAATGATTGCTTTCAACTTTTCGCAGATGGCATTCCAATTTATTGCCGTCGCATTTGTCAGCCACTTGGATGAGCTTGCCCTGTCTAGCAGCTCCATAGCCACCTCAATAGCCAATGTAACAGGCGTATGCATGATCTCTCTCTCTCTCTCTCTCTCTCTCTCTCTCTCTCTCTCTCTCTCTCTCTCTCTCTCTCTCTCTCTCTCTCTCTCTCTCTCTCTCTCTCTCTCTCTCTCTCTCTCTCTCTGTGTGTGTGTGTGTGTGGGCGGGTTTAGACGAGCCCATCGGCATTCTCTGTGCCTCCGCTCGTGATGTTCACATGAGACACGCTAGAAAACTCTTTTGTAATGGTGCAAAATCTGCACAACAAGGAGGGTATGGAGATCACATGTTTTCTTTTTCCCAATGGGTGTCTTCCAGAAAGGACACACGCCTTGTCCCCTCACGCTACCTTTGCCTCGTCTGAACCCAACCTCTCTCTCTCTCCTCTCTCTCTTCTCTCTCTCTCTCTCTCTCTCTCTCTCTCTCTCCTCTCTCTCTCTCTCTCTCTCTCTCTCCTCTCTCTCTCTCTCTCTCTTCAGTTTTTTAAAAAAAACTGTCTGAAAGAGTGTGCTTTCAAACATTTTTTTTAAAAAACTATGTGTGTGTGTGTGGTGTGTGAGCGCTCTCTCTCTCTCTCTATCACACACACAGTTTTTTAAAAAAACTGTCTGAAAGAGTGTGCTTTCAAACATTTTTTTTAAAAAAAACTGTGTGTGTGTGTGTGTGTGTGTGAGTGATGAGAGAGAGAGAGAGAGAGAGAAGAGAAGCTTTCAAAGAGAGAGAGAGAGAGAGGTCAAAGACGATGGAATCTCGCAAGGATCATGACGAGAAGGCCGGCGCTAGAGAGACGGTTATTCTTGGAGGCACCGGAGGCAAGACCTCGGAAGTGCAGGAGTGGCACCTTGCGGAAGGGCGCATCAATAGAGGATAGACATGAAAAGAGCAGATGGGGGATGGAATGGTACCACGAAATGGGAAAGAAGGGTGGGCTCTCCAACCTGGAGCTGTTTGGCAATGAGGCAGTTGAGGAGAATGCAGTGCCGATCGATGAGTCAAAAATATAGGACTAAGTAGAAGAAAATGTCCCATCAGTGAATATTGTATCTTTTTGCTGTTCTCAATGGGAATTACACTACTACTAGCAGTAGTTTTTTGACTGTAGATTAGCTTAATTTGTGCACATATTGTATCTTTTTGTTGTGCTCGGTGGTGGGAATTGCGATCTTAGTCTTCTACTAGCACTAGTTTTTTGGTTGCAGTGGATTAGCTTCTATAAACCTAAAGCTCTTGCTTTTGTAATTGCTAATAGATCCTACTCGCTCAACTTCAAATAAAATCCATTAAGTGAGAATATTCTGCTCGTCGACCCTCACCCCTGCTTCTTCCTCATCCTTGCTTCCTCCTCGTCCCTGCACTCTCCTCCCAAGCGTGTCACTTTCGCCCCTCTCCTAAGCACTGCATGGAGCTCTATATACCCATGTCTACACTGTCTCTGCAATCTACCTCTCTTTATCACAGGTTACACTACGAGAGATCAAGATCCCCCTTCCTGGAACCACAATCCTTGCCTAACAGTAGAGAATTCACTCCGAGATTGCGTATGAGACGCACAGAGAGAGAGAGAGAGAGAGAGAGAGAGAGAGAGAGAGAGAGAGAGAGAGAGAGTTCACTGCCCTCGTATCATGCATATGTCAAAGGAGGGATCTTGCTATGTGCAACTGCAGCATGCTTGGCTTGGAATAGAAAGGGCATCCATGCTTCAGTCGGGAGAGAGTGACAGATAGCATTCTCATTTAGTTTGATTTGCATCCTATTTTCTTTTAGAAAAATCGTAGCACCTATTTAGTTTAGTTTGCTTTCCAAAACAAAAGAAAGAGAGAGAGAGAGAGCTAAGAAAGTCTCCATCGATCTTTTTTTGAGATCGCTGGCTCTCTCCCTCTCTCTCTCTCTCTTTGATCTATACTTGCTTCGGTGTAATTTCTCTTTGTAAAAAAAAAAGCGATGGAGACTGTCTTAGCTCTCTCTCTCTCTCTCTCTCTCTCTCTCTCTCTCTCTTCTATCCTCTCTCTCTCTCTTCTCTCTTCAGGTTGAGAGAGAGAGAGAGGACTTCCAGCGCCCACATCTTTAAATTGGATGTTCCTTGTATCAATAAAAAGGATGTACAAGTGCATATGCATGAAGATGGTACCTTGGAAATCAGTGGGGAGCTCAAGAATGTGGAAGAGAAAGGATCCGTGACATGGTATGCCGCAGAGAGATTGCTTGGCCATTTTGTTCGACAATTTCAACTGCCTTATAATGTCAAATTGATGATGTGAAAGCTGTAGTTGAAGATGGTGTGCTAACCATCACTATCCCTAAGAGAAACCAAGTGAATTCCGTCGCCAGAAATGTGCCTGTTTTATAAGCAAGCTTTAACAAACAATGCTACTTATTTAATGTGCTACCTGCTATTGTTGCTTGCTTCATCAGAAAAAATGTAAAAAGGAAATGGTATAGTGGCTGTCAATGTGTGTCTTTATTTGTCAGAAAAAATGGAAAATGCAATGTGCTACTCGAGGATATGTCTGCAAAATGTTTTAAGGGTGTGTTGGTGCCGCTCATGCACATATGTCCGCACACAACTTTGTGCGAGGTATTTGTGACACAACTTAAGAGGAATATGTCAATGGTCTTCCCAATTGGGCACAATGAGATAGTAAGCAGAAGGAAGTGTTGAACGGAGAGAGAGAGAGAGAGAGAGAGAGAGAGAGAGAGAGAGAATCATGCCTACCCATTCTCGTGTAGCATAGATATGGAGGTCCATGGGGCATTGAGGAGGAGGGTGTCGGCAAGCTCAGATCAAAGTCGACGTTTGGTATCTCTAAATGCTATTCAAGAAAATACAGAGAATCGTAGACACGAACCACTTCTTGTTTCCATGTGACAGTTTTTGTTGTCCTTGAAGTCATCTAAGAAATCATGTTTGGTTTTTGTTTTGTATATGTGCCTTGCCCTATCTCGCTCGCTTTAGGGATTGCTCGGAAAATCTTGCTCGACCTTTGAGATTCCTCCAGCCATGAAAGCTTCTCTCTAAAAAAGAACCAAAATCAACTCAAAACTCTTGTGTGTGTGATGATTTGGTGTAGACTCACTGCCAATTACATAGTTGCAGTGCTCTTTAGACCCTGATAAAAACCCTAAACAAACATTTCAGTTCTCCGTTGTATCCATTTCACAAAATCTTCCGAACTTCATTATTCATTTCCAAGTAGGTATTTAAAGAGGGGAACCCTAAGTGGTGGCCTCACAACCTCAAATATAGGGTTGGAACATCACGAGACTGCACTAGCATACCTTAGGTGCAAGCTTGGTATCCCTTCACAGAGGAGCTTATGGTGCCGATATTGTTCTTATAAAATTTTAACTCACTCGTCCTAGTCACGACATCATCAATGATGTGGCATTTTGAGCCAATTTTTAATCAATTTTGGGTCGTTTTTTTTACCATTTTTTGTCATTTTTAGCCCAAAAATGCCCTTTTTTGCCCGTAAAGAGCCCAAACGAGCTGGGAAAAATCCCTAAAATTATGGAAAAATCCATTGGGCTTAAATTTCATCTTGTACCTTATTTTACCACTTGGAAATCACTATAGACGAATGTCTTACACCCGCACACAAAACCTGTTGTTTTTTACCACTTTGAAACACTTTGACATTTGTACATTTCCAAAACAAAATCGTCATATATTTATGTGAAAAGGCATGCCACAATGCCATGTCTAGGACCTCGCGTTGTCATGGATCTCCGCTCCCATGCTAAGAAATATGCCAATAAGATGCACATCAAGCTTATTGGAAGCCTACTTGATTAATGGTCAGTGATGAGGACTTGTTAATAGGCAAAATTCAATGATTAATGTATGCTAGATGCGGCTTAAAAGGCCAAAATTTATCTAGGTAATTCCCGCAGCAGTACTATGATAGACGATATGTACACCAAATGTGGCCGATAAGAAAACATTTTTCTTTGACGGACACTGATACTTGCATCTTGAAAGTTATGGTGACATTCAAAGCACTAGAACGGGAAACAAAATTCAAGGAGATATTGCTAGTCAAGGAATGTTGGGAAATAAAGTCATGAGCGACATTTCCTTGGTCAAAATGTATACCAAATGTGGTGCCCTTAAGCAAACTTATAACCCTCTTCAAAGTAGAAGGACCCGCATCTCCATTCTCACGTTTGCGCTTCTCTTCCACAATTGCTTCATTGTTATAGCATTTTTCAAGGTAGGCATGCATCTCCATTCTCACGTTTCCGCTTCTCTTCCACAATTGCTTCATTGTTATAGCATTTTTCAAGATAGGCATGCACCGATAAAGAGTCCATAGGGTCATCCCAACCTGTTGTATGGTGTATGAAATCATCGGCTTCATGTAATACCTGTTTAGTTACCTTCCCTTTTTTGGCTGAGGCTACTGCATATGGCCACAAGCTATCAACCTCCTCAAAATCATCTCGAGTATACTTTAACACTTTCTTTGGAATTAGCATTATCTTTGTCCCATAGGTAGCAGCCTCCACTGCAGAAATAGCATGACTAGTTGCCATATCCTCTACTAACTTCCGCATACCTCCTTTTCCAAAGTTAGTTTCTAATGGCATACCTGTCTCCCGCAGATGGATCTTGCCATCCTTAAAAAACACAAGTTCTCTTTTTAAGGCATCTCTAAAGCTATCACAATCCCTTCTGCCATGGTCTGTGCCATCACACCATATGCATCTGTGCACAAATCCTTCTTTGCTTTGGTATTTTTGTCTTGCAGCGCAGGTTGTCCTTTCTCTTCAAGCCTTGTTAGTTTTAACTTCATTTCTCGCATGCCCTTAACAAGATCATCAAGCATTGAATTGTCACCTTTTGGACTCACAACAGTAGGCTTTGGTGGAATATCTGACATGCTAGCATTCACCATTCACCACCATCTTGTCCCTACGACATTGCCTCTTAGCAAGCAATGACACTACGTCTTCAACCTCTTTCCACTCAGCATTTAGACCATGTTCTGTATTCTTGTTTTCAAGGAGTAGCTCTAGATTTTCTTGGAGCTCATGACCTGCAGCTTGAAGGAACAATTAGTTCTTTTCACTATCCAAAGTAGCCCGCTCTGTTCCTGAGAGTTGAGCATAACGCCGCTCAAACTCTCTCAACAGTTCGATGATGGAAAGTCCTTCTTTTGGCTTTGCAACCCATTCCAAGAAGGTCCTTTTTGTAACCCTTTCAGAGTCCTTCATGAATTATTCCTCCTTTAGGGCTAATTGGAAATGCTCCTCCCTGATTCCCCTTACATGGTCTCTAATCTCGCGGACCACAACAAGCTCAAAACTACGAATCGTGTCCACCTTTGTAGCTCCATCTCCTTTACATAACCACGAAGAAACTTTGTGACATATTTCCCTTCAAATTGGTCCATTTTGTTCACAATAGCTTGAAGGGATTTTGTTGCGGATACCTCCCTTCTTTCTGTAGCCTGTTGTTGTTGCATAAACATGGCAAATGCTTGAAACATTTTCATTGTGCCTTGATCAAAACGCATGCCTTGTTGCTCTTGTTGATCCATAGATTTAATTATTTTTAATTAAACCTTTCAAAACAAGTATTTGAACCCCCACCCCGGCTGTTTCGCATTGGGTTCACCAGAAATGTCGGAAAGTGTGCGGTCTAGCTGGGAAGGTGCAAAACCTCTGGTTGTGAGAGTTCTTGATGAAAATGACAAACACTTCGTGGAAAGCGTTTGTGGAGAATAACCAACCCTCTTTGTAAGGGTGACAGAAAATCTAAGAGCGTTCGTGATAGCAAAGTCACAAACCCTCTTTCCTATCGTGCTTGGAGTTTGCTTGTTTTCGTAGTCAAGATTATGATGAGAGGATCACCAAATCACATTCAATTTCACTTTAAAAGACCATTTAAAAACACTAACGTTTCATCCATGAAACCTTAATGCTCATACAAGCATAAATCTCAATCAAAACCCAAACCTCTTTCATGGTATCATGTAGCCTCGCCCCTAATTACATGGTCGTAACATCAAACAATTGAAAGGAATACTCGAGCTTCCACCTTCATGGCGACCATTTTCTGATATTGCAGAGATTGAAGATCTTCTATATTGATCCCACACACCATTTTGATAAGGGGAAACCCTAATTCACTCCCTCACAAGCTCAAATACAAGATGGCGAAGAGGCGGGACTACAACACACATAGATTGGGCAACCATGGAAGCTATTGCACAGTAGAGAAAAATTGCTGGTGTTTTCTGTAAAAAGCAGCCATATCTCCCTTACCCACGGAGTTTTCAGCTGATGTGTCAATTTTTAGGCCATTTTTCCATTTGGGACCAAAACTAGGCCGTTTTTAGCTCATTTTTTATCCAAAAAATGCCATTTTTAATGCGAAAAATCCCAAACGGAGTCAAAAAAATCACTAGATTTGTGGGATCATTCGCATAAGCATAAAAAGCATAGATAAGCATCATTTTACATCAATATACCATTTTGGGTCACTTTCCATGCAATCCTGCAACGACGCCTGCTAGCTGCTATTTTTGGCAGTTTCTGCCCGCATCAGTCTTGATAGGTGAGATGAGTGTGCCACCATGAAACACTTGGACTATGTACATTTTCAAACAAATTAATCATCTTATCAAGTGGAAAAGCACGCAAATGCGCCACATCCGGGGCCACGACTCCCAGATAGGTATGTACATGATAATGACCGCAGTAGACGCTTCAACATATATCACAATATGTACATGATTGCTTTTATTTGCATACATCAAGAAGTGTCAAGAGTGAGGTGAATGTTTTATTTCACACTATGTACGTGCCACGGCACGACAATGGCATCCCATTTCTTTGTTTTCGATGGTTCCACAAGTAACCATCTTTCAAAAAGTATCCATAGGAATTTTTTGCGTGTTCTTTTGAACTCTTGATCTGTCCACCCTTCTTGCCTTGTCAAATTGCTTTTATAGCATCCAATGAGAAACCAATCATCTTGATATAGGTCCTCTGTAAATGACTCAAGTGCATTTGACAGGCAAACATGATCACGCTTGGCATGAGAGATACTATAGAACCTTGTGTCTACATCATCACCCTCGACAACCATGTATTCTTTTCACATCTTGCTCTTGAAAGCATATCCGCGATCGGATTATCTTTTTCTACAATATGCTTAAATTCTAGATTTAAGGACTTTATGTAGGCAATCCATCTCAACATAGAAATGTTAGGAGTTGACCAGTTTGTGATCATTCCAAGAAGAGGTAGACAATCAATGTCCACTATTACATTTTCACCTATCAAATACTCTTTATCACATTTCAGGATTGTAACTGCTCCCCATAATTCCCTTTTCACCTGTCGATAATTGCGTTGATGAGCACTTAGGACTTTTTGTCCAAATCTCACAACATATCGCTTACCATCTTCGTCATCCTGTCCAATCTCCCATCCAATTCCTATGGGGCTAGTATCGACTGTCACAATCACACGTCTTCCACAATCATAGTTTAATTTCCTCAAAGTTGGCAACATAAGCAACAACATCTTTACTTTCCTCATGGTATGGGACTTTATGTAGGCAATCCATCTCAACATAGAAATGTTAGGAGTTGACCAGTTTGTGATCATTCCAAGAAGAGGTAGACAATCAGTGTCCACTATTACATTTTCACCTATCAAATACTCTTTATCACATTTCAGGATTGTAACTGCTCCCCATAATTCCCTTTTCACCTGTCGATAATTGCGTTGATGAGCACTTAGGACTTTTTGTCCAAATCTCACAACATATCGCTTACCATCTTCGTCATCCTGTCCAATCTCCATCCAATTCCTATGGGGCTAGTATCGACTGTCACAATCACACGTCTTCCACAATCATAGTTTAATTTCCTCAAAGTTGGCAACATAAGCAACAACATCTTTACTTTCCTCATGGTATATGTATGCATTTCTTCCTATTAAAACTTTTGGTTCTTTCTCAAAAGTTGATACAAAGGCTATGCTACACGTGCATAATTCGGAATCTAGATAGCATAAAACATGCATGCACCCAAGAACCTTCAAACCTCAATGACATTCATACATTTCTCTTTGATTTTATGAATTACATCAATCTTTGCAAGACAAGGCCTTCTACCATATGGCCCACACATATGTCCTACAATAAGAACTTCATTCACACCAGACACTGATATTTGGCCAGACAAGGTAAGGTTCACTTCTTCCAACCTTGACAACATCTTATCACAATCATTGATATCACCTACATCACATCCTTTGATTGGCACATCATCAAGGAAAGGCATTGTAGTTTGAGGTATGCAATCATGTAGGAATTTATTCATACTATTCATCATATGTGAAACTGAATTAGTTGCTCCCTTAGGTAAGGTGCACATCTTTACTAGTCCCAAAGGGGTCCTCATGGTATTCCGATCCCTGCTTTCCATTGCTAGTTGGAACTGATCATACCCTGAGAACAAATCTCACATATAATATATTACCCTTCCTGCAAATGCCTCTGCAAATTCATCTACAATTGTCCATATACCCACATTTCTAATTGTAACATTGCTGACGGGTTGCATATCTAGGATAAAGCATAAAGAACCATTTTTCTCTGGAATTCTGAACCACCTGTTTGAATATGGAGCACAAGAAGGCTCCAAAATACCCATCTTGAACTTTTTAGTAAGCAACTAAATGAGTTTTGGCAAATGAGCCTTTGGAACTGGAATATGCCCCAAGTTCCAAGGTACATGAGGGATAGTGAAGATCACCATAGAAGCAACAATGGATGGACCAATACACCCTATCTCATGAGGCTCAAATGCAAAATCTTTTTCGTGTTTGGCAAGCATGTCTTCAAAGCATATCTTTTCAGCTTTTGTCAACATGTCCTCGCAACCAACCTTTAACTCCTTCAAAGAATCCTACGTCAACTTGTGTCCAATATTGCTTGGGTCACAAAGGCTAGGTTGCAAAGAACATTGTTCCATCTTATTTGTGCAATATTTTGGTAGAGGTAATGCCACTAGTTTCGCTTTCTTTGCCACAAACTTATACTTAGTATCCACTCGCACATCAATACCTTGAGCATTTTTGAAATCCTCAATGAATTTATACATTTCTATTGAGCAAACTTTCACAATCTCATATTGAACATGCAAATTGCAATCGACTAAAGACTCCAAGTCTTGCATAGTATCCACAAACGAACACTCATCAAGCACACCTACAATGCATTCATCATGTTCTAGCAAACCATTCATCTTCAAGCGTCTTTGTACACTATTTACAGGTTGTCGTTTACCCCGCTTTAAGTCCTCACATTTTTTAAACGTGATAGATCCATAATCTGTTAATCCTACAAAACCTGTAGAAAACATCTCCTTTGCATATACTGATAGCCGTTTTTCGGCTCTCTGTAATTGCCATAGTGAGTTATCTCACCCTATCAAATCACTCAAACACTGTGGTTACCCTCACCCTTTCACTGTATATAGGCGCGTGTGAGTTAGGGGACTTTTCCCATATCTCCTTACTGAAATAAAAAACCCTCAATTAGCTAGTCATTGTGCTAGTTGCGCCAAAAAAATAAAAAATATAAAAAATATAAAAAATATAAGTATATTATGGCCCATTCGTATGTAAATATTTCTTTGTATATAGGGCCTAAATAAAATATTTTTTCATAATTATTTTGGTATTTATTTAAATATTTCTACCTAGCTGTGTGTTATTTATGCTCTGTACATTGCCTCACCATTACCACAATTTTTCTTACCATTTTTCATACTCTTTATTCCATATAGAAATATTTTCATGTAAGCTTCTCTTATATTTGGTGTAACTCCACCCCAACAAAAATCCAAAAAAACTAGTTTTATTTATGTGTATATTTTTTCACTATTGTGATTTTTCCCTTCCTACATCTATTTTGTTTTTTTTCTAAAAAATTAGAACACCAAAAATATTTATCTTTTTATGGTAGCCTCATAATGAGAGAGATTTCTTTTGACCCCTTTATATTTTTTTCACTTATATTATTTATATTTGACATGTACATATTTTTTAGACCCCTCAATATTTGATTTTCTTAGCTGTACTATTCACTTATATCATGATCTCAACAATATCTTCAATTATAGACCTACCAAATAAGGTCAAGGGTAGGTGGCATGCATACATGCACTATGGAGGGCTCACTCTTGGAGGTATTCAAAAGAATCATCCAAAGAAGGACCCCACAAGGACGTTGTGCAGTGGAAAAAAACAGTCGCCTTTGTTGAATTTTTAAAGTTCACTTGCTCTCCGAATTTAAAAAGGTGATACAAACAAGAGTTGTAGCTCGTGGGCTGAACTTTTGTCTCAAATTTTTTCATACTTTTTTGAGCTACGAGCTGTGAGATATGATTCTATTAGTGGACCCTAGTTTTCCCATGCTATGCAGCCACACTCTCTCTTCCACTTTATCATTTTCCTCTTTCACACACACTTGTCCACTCATCATCCCCACCTGTCTCACCACTCCTCTCTGCACCCTACTCACCTTCTCCTCAACCTTGAAGAATAAGAGAAACCATGGTGAACTCATACCTCCCACACACAATTCCATTCCAAAATTGACCACCTAGTCTCATTTTTCCTCCTCCAAATTACCCATATCTATCAAAAAACCACAAAATTCATCCTCTTCTCTTAAAATACAGCATCATGGTGGTTGATTACTCAGCTTCAATTACCTTGTCTCTCAAGGAAGGTCAAGAGTGAAGAAAAAATGTACCGTCAAAGCTAGTGGACCGTCAACAAGCGTCAAAATTGGCCCTACTCAAGACACTTGGAGCATCAACCTTGTAAGAAATCCACCTTTGCTTACCTCTTAAGAGTTTTTCTTCCTTATTTGTATCCTACATGGATACTCCCATTGTAAATATCCAATTCCATTTGTAAATTAATACTAACTCTACTTACACTAACCCACTATGAAAAGTCCTATCACCTCCATTTCTCTCCTCTCTCTTTCCCACCAACTTCTTGATAATTCCAAGAAAAAGAAATTAGGTAAATTGCTGAAAATCTAACCCAACCATGGTTAGAGGAGTAACCCTAGCCTTCAAAATTGCTATAAAAGGAGGGTGTAGCTAGCACAAAAAAGGAGAAGAAAGAGCACTATGCTATAGCTTGAGAGCTCAACCTCTTGAGAAGGAGCTCTTGAGTGGAATCTCATTGGCATTAGGCATATGTATGTGTTGTATTAGGGGTGATTAGCAAGGGAACTCTATGCCATTGTAAGAGAGAGTGATCATTCAATTGAGAGTAGGAAATCTATCATTTCTCCTACTAGTGTAAGCCCAACATTTGCTGAATCAAGGAGGGTGAATTTGGACTAAGCATGGATACCTTGTCTCCCTTCCAACGTGAAGTCATGGACAATAATGATGTGTAAGTGTCTTGGTGTTTTATTTAAGTTCTTGATAGCTTGTCTCCGGGTATTTTTATCAATTTAGCCATAAATCCCACATGCTGTAAGAGGGCGACAGGGTGGATAGGACTCCCCTGGCCTTAAGACAGTGATTGGGGTGGCTTTTTTCTTGTGATGTGTTGTGGTGTAATTTACTCAGGCTATGTTGAACAAATACTAATCTCACTTTGATTGGTCATGACAGATTTGTAAGAAGGCATTAGTGCAACAAGCACCCCCTTCCCCCTTCTCTCTCCTTCTTACATATATTATATTTATGTTTGCTTGATCATTAACGATACACTTCAAAGCAGCCCGAGCACCTCTCTCTCTCTCTCTCTCTCTCTCTCTCTCTCTCTCGTGTTTTAGTGTGTGAGAGTGTTCCATTGGTGTTAGGGTTAGTGTAAATTCCTTGCTTGTTTGTGGGTTGCTCTAACGATTCTCCTCTTTTGCGTCCTAGTTGATCTTAAACTAGGTGGTGCCCCTTGTGTAGTTGGGATTTGGCTGTGGGTTTCTTGTTTTGGTTTGTGTTGTGTTGTGCCCCAACCCCATTGAGCAGCACGGGAGCCTTGAAGGGTGGCTAGAGGTTGATCTTCTTGTTGCCCGCCGCCCCGGACCGCTTCAAATTGGTGCCCCCACTGAGGAAAACAACTCGTGTATGTTTTTGTGTAGGATCAACTTTTAGCATAGTCAAGTAGTTTGCATGAATCACGAGAGTTTGTATGATCCTTTCATTCCCATTGCAAGGCAAAAGATACACATAATTGTTAGTACTAAGTTGCAATTTCAACGGGTAATTCGAAGGATTTTAGGTCCTCTTAGGTTAGCCGAGATAAACACTTCGGTAAATCCTTTTATTTTGCCTCTCATTAGGTACGATATTATCTTGGGCGTCTATATTTTTGTGTTATTTTAAGCATTAGGACATGCATAGGCCATGGATAATGGCCCGGGAATAGAGGTTTTTCCCTTTCATTTTACTCCACACATTAGAATAAACGTTGCAATTAGTAGAAAGATCCATTTTCAACAACGAATGGTGTTCATGTTTGGTGCCCAAAGAGTAGGAGAAATTTCTGCATCACCAAACCCTGTCATTCTACCTCTCATCAACTACCACACTTCTTTTGATGTACATGTGTTCATTTTATTTTAAAATGAAGTGCAACCCGCAAAATAGTGTGTATTTTTGTTTTTTCTTTGTCCAAGTTGTTACAAGAAACAAAAAACGATCATTTGTTCTAACAGGGAATGTGTCTGCAGTGAAAGTGCAATCCTTAGAGATCTAGCTCTATTACCAATTGAGTTGCAGGAGCAAGTCGTAAGGCGTCTCCCTCATAACAAGAGGGTGGTCAAGTTAAGACGAAAGGTCCTACGCGTGGATTCCATTTTCCTCTTGTTGTTGGTCACTAAGGAAGACCGCGCATTCATCCAACTAGTGTGTGCCCTAAGATTGGTAAATAGAGTGAAATTTGGCGTGCATTTCACCATTGAGGAAGACTCTTCAAGAAACTTGCGGCCAGAGTTCATGCTTCATAGACTCACATTTGGTGAATTTTTCCCTCATTTGTGTCTTATTAATAGTTCCTTTCGCTTTCAACAAAGGAGATAGGGAGCTATTCATAGCTTGTCTTAATAAAGAGAGCATAGAGAAGATTGCAAATTTGTATAAATTCTCATCCTTCTCTACTTTCTATGACACTTTGTTCATAGAGACATTGTAAATCTCTTTATGCTTTTGAATGATTTAACCATAATCCTAAGGAGTTCTTGTCCAAGAATTTTGTAGCACAAGTGGAGTCTTTAAATCTTGCAAACTTGATTGGACTTGATGAGGATGTTCTTTATGAAATTGTGAGAAGGTTGCCTCACTCCGACTGTGTGGAACTCGAAGGAAAGGAGCTCCTAGTCAATTGCTACTTTCTCACGGCCTTCGACGAGCATGAAGATCTAGTTTTTATACAAACCACTTGTGCGTTGGGAATTGTAGAGCAAGTGCAATTTATCACTTGGGACGTGGTTGCTCTTTTGGATCCAGAAAATGAAGTTCTAGAGATTTCTGTTTATCGCCTTAGCTTTGAAGAATTTCAACCCTTCTTAGAGCTCATCAATAGTCTACCTTTTTGTTTTGATCAAACAAATCGAGACCTCATTGAATCTTGGATAGCTGAAGAAGAAAACCTAGAGTGGTATTTTCTTACTTCTTCATTTGCAGGCGAGTGGTTCTAAATCTCTATTGTATCCCTTATTGTAACTCGTGTTGTAATCTTTCATAATAATGGAGAGCCAACGCCAAATTTTTGGATATCCTCTTTTCTTTGGAAAGGCTGGAGAGGATGCAGAATTATTTTCAGCAAATTTCAAGATGTCTTGCTGTATCAAGAGGATAGTAACCGATCAAGAACGTGTAGAAATGTTTGAGGTGGTCCTTAGGAAAGATGCTACTACTTGGTTTGACTCTTTGCCTGAGGAAATCAAGGGGAATTACACAGAAGTTTTGAATCATTTTAAGAGATACTTCTTTGATCCCCAAAACACTCAAAAACTATGGCAAGACATTTTTTCTCATAAGCAAAAAGACTTAGATGACTACTACTTGTACAAGCAAGAGTTTCTACGTCTTTGGGCTCTATGGATACAAAATGTTGCTAACCCTGGTGATGGTGCAGAATTTTTAAAGAAGGAGAGGTTCATAGCCAGACTCTTTCCTGACCTTAAGGTAATAGTTGAGGCGGGTGCACCTGCTACTTTTGATGCAGCGGAAACTAGGGCCGCTGAGAAGTATAGGAAACTCAAGTGCTTAAGGGGAGAGGTTCCAATAGAAGGTCTTAGACCCAAAGGTAAGTCACAAGCATCAACATCTAGGGAGCTTCCTGAGGTAACGGCTGAAGTGATTGAGAAGTTAAATGAATCTTTAAGCAGCCTGTCAATTCACCTTGCACAAGCTGTAGGTCCAAACGGACAAGCAAAGAAGTCTGAAGAGCGAGACCCACGACCTAGGAGAGTCTTGCAATGTTGGAATTGCGGTGAGTCTGGACATGGGATGTATAATTTTCCTTGGCCTCGTGGGGAGCCAGGGAGACCTAACTTGAATTACCCAGTGATGAATGCAGGTGAAGGAACTAGTCATCAACCATGGCTTATACAAGGGACAAATGGAGCAAGACCACCTCCACAAGGAGTGGAAGGAGTTCCACCTTTGCCAGACCCAAACGTGCATGTGGTAGAGGTGACAAATTCAAGAGAGGTTGACGTGGAAGCAAATGGCATTAAGCGTGGCCGAGGGAAAGGTAAGGAGAAAGAAGGAGTTACATCACAAAGTGACCATGGACGAGAAAAGAAGGCAAAGGAGACCAAGGAGGCTAAGAGGACTCGACGTCATATCAACCTCCAAGACTTCCCTCTTGGACATGGAATGGCTCCATACAACCTGTTGGAAGACATGAGAGGTAAGGGTCCTGATATCTCATGGCCTCAATTTCTTGCATTATGTCCACAAGTTAGGAGGGATTTAACAAGGGCAAGTAGCACTAGGAGAAAGGTGAAAGAGAGTGTGCCTGTTGTAAAAATTGCACAAGCTGAAATGAATGAGGACATTACACCTGTGCTAGATTGTTACATAAAAGGGAGATTGGTTAGGAAAGGTCTAGTGGATGGGGGTGCACAAATTTGCATCATGACAGAGGGACTCATGCAAAAACTAGGCATGCACATCCATGAGACACCTGAAATTAAGGTCAAGATGGCAAACAATAGCAAGGCTAGGTGCGTAGGCATTTGTAAAAATGTTTTTGTGGAGGCCTTTGGCATTAAGAAGGCAGTGGATTTCTATGTCATGTCTACCAAAGTAAATGGTTACCCATTTATCCTAGGGAGACCATGGCTAATGAGAATGCGAGCTTTGCAGGATTGGAAGAGTGGAAAGCTAATTTGCAGGAACGACAATCATAAGAAGGTTTTCTTTGACATGAAGGAGCAACGCCAAGAGGAGCTCCATGAAGAATCATCTCAAAGTGAGACGGAAGAAGGTTGGACCGATAGCACTTCAGAAGAAGAAAGTAGTGGCAGCATTACTGAAGAGGAGTCTTCCATCGAAGTCATGGGGGTAAGGTTTAAGCCAAGCAACCAAGAGACCTCTTGTCAAGGCTTGGAGGAGGTAGGTCCTCAAGAGAACGAATGTGTTCAAGATGAAGGGATGCTGGAAGGTATGCTATCAACAACACTTACAAAGGATGAAAGAGAGGAGTTCAAATGTGTGCTAAGGAAGTTTTCTAGGCTTTTTGCTAAAGACTACACCGACGTGCGTGGGGTAGATTTTGTTCAACACAAGATTGAGTTAAAGCCTGAGGCCACACCTAAAGCTCAGAAGCTATGAAGGCTAGGAGTTATAAAGGAGCAGGCTCTACTAAAGGAGGTAAGAAAGCTTCTAGCAGCAGGTTTCATTTATCCAGTGGAGAATTCAGAGTGGGTCTCTCTGTTGTTGTCACTCCTAAGAAAAATGGCAAGTGGAGGGTGTGTGTGGATTACCGTCCCCTCAATGAGGCAACAAAAAGAGATCACTTTCCCCTCCCATTCCAGGATGAGATACTAAATGAGGTAGCTGGTCATGAGAAGTACACTGTGTGCGATGGTTACTCAGGTTACTTTCAAATAGGGATTGCATTGGAGGATCAATTGAAAACAACCTTTATCACTCCTTGGGGTTGTTATGCTTTTAGAGTCATGCCATTTGTTCTGACAAATGCTCCTGCAACATTCCAACGTTTCATGAATATGGTGTTTCAAGCATTCTTTAGAAAGTCAATTAGGGTGTTCATTGATGATTTCTGTATTTATAGCTCAAAATCATTGCATCTACAAAGGGTAGAAGAAGGTTTAAAGAAGCTCTACAACATGGGAGGTCAACTCAACCCCGACAAGTGCCATATAGGTGAGGATGAAGTAATCTTGCTTGGTCATAAAGTTTCTTTCAAAGGCATTGAAGTGGATCCTTCAAAGGCAAAGGCTCTTATTTACACATGCAACGGCTTGTTCTGCAAGTAAATCAGCATCTTCATTTTGTTTCCTAGGAATATGATATAATTGCACCTCCTCAAATTGATTAAATAGCCTACGAATGGCATGAACTTTTGTCCTTAAGCTTTCATTCTTGCATGCCCAAATGCCTAAAATCTGTTTAACAATGAGAAGTGCATCTCCTTTTACCATGAGACGTTTTATCCCTTGGCCAATGCACATCTTCAAACCATGAAGTAGTGTGTGTATTCTGCTTCATTGTTGCTAGTTGAACCTGGTAGATTGACCTTCTCTTTCATGACCACCTCTCCACTTGGGTTGAGCAACACTAGCCCTCCCCCTGCTTTTCCTGTGGCTCGTCGAAAAGCTCCATCAAAGAACAAGGTAAAAGCATTGGGAATACTTTTTGGTGGTGGCAATGGTAGGGTCTTTACTTGAGGCACCTTAATTTCCTTCTCATGTACCCTATAAGTGAGAATCCCTGCCAATTGTGCACGCACACTATCTTCTACCTTGAAAGAGTATTGGAACTCTTGCAACTCCATAATCGACTTTGAGATCCTAGTACTAAGATTCATTTGAGATGACACCCAAGGGAACAAATTTTCTGCAGTGAGAATTACAAAAGGTTTTGGTAGTAGGTAGGATCTAAACTTTCTCACCGCAAACATGAGAGAAAGCATCATGAGTTCTGCTTCTGTGTAGTCTCTCTCCAAAGCATTCATGACCCTACTAGCAAAGTAGATGGGTCGCATCCTTGTACTGTGGGGATCTTGTTGTAGCAACACAGCACCAATTGTTTCCCTTCCAACACTAGAGCTAACAAAGAATGTGTACTCCCAACAAGGAGGCATGAGTGTTGGTAGCTCTGACAAAATGACTTTAATGTTACAAAAATACTCTTCAAGCTCATCAGACCATGCAAATTCTACTTGTTGTGTCAACTTTTGCAAAGGATGAAGCAACTCCGAGGCTAAGTGAATGAAGCGTGACATATACTTCACCTTCTGAATGAAAGAGATCACCTCCTTAAGACTCTTCGGTGATGGGAGCTCAATAAGAGCCTTTGCCTTTGAAGGATCCACCTCAATGCCTTTATAGGAAACCTTGTGACCGAGCAAGATCACTTCATCCTCACCTATGTGGCACTTGTCGGGGTTGAGTTGACCTCCCATGTCGTAGAGCTTCTTTAAACCTTCTTTTACCCTTCGTAGATGCAATGATTTTGAGCTATAAATGCAAAAATCATCAATGAACACCCTAATTGACTTTCCAAAGAATGCTTGAAACACCATGTTCATGAAACGTTGGAATGTTGCAGGAGCATTTGTCAGACCAAATGGCATGACTCTAAAAGCATAACAACCCCAAGGAGTGATAAAGGTTGTTTTCAATTGATCTTCCAATGCAATACCTATTTGAAAGTAGCCTGAGTAGCCATCACACATAGTGTACTTCTCATGACCAGCTACCTCATTTAGTATCTCATCCTGAAATGGGAGGGGAAAGTGATCTCTTTTTGTTGCCTCATTGAGTGGACGGTAATCCACACACACCCTCCACTTTCCGTTTTTCTTAGGAGTGACAACAACAGGAGAGACCCACTCTGAATTCTCCACTGGATAAATGAAACCTGCTTCTAGAAGCTTTCTTACCTCCTTGAGTAGAGCCTGCTCCTTTATAACTCCTAGCCTTCGTAGCTTCTGAGCTTTAGGTGTGGCCTCAGGCTTTAACTCAATCTTGTGTTGAACAACATCTACCCCACGCACGTCGGTGTAGTCTTTAGCGAAAAGCCTAGGAAACTTCCTTAGCACACATTTGAACTCCTCTCTTTCATCCTTTGTAAGTGTTGTTGATAGCATACCTTCCAGCATCCCTTCATCTTGAACACCTTCGTTCTCTTGAGGACCTACTTCCTCCAAGCCTTGACAAGAGGTCTCTTGGTTGCTTGGCTTAAACCTTACCCCCATGACTTCGATGGAAGACTCCTCTTCAGTAATGCTGCTGCTACTTTCTTCTTCTGAAGTGCTATCGGTTCAACCTTCTTCCGTCTCACTTTGAGATGATTCTTCATGGAGCTCCTCTTGGCGTTGCTCCTTCATGTCAAAGACAACCTTCTTATGATTGTCATTCCTGCAAATTAATTTCCCACTCTCCCAATCCTGCAAAGCTCGCATTTTCATTAGCCATGGTCTTCCTAGGATAAATGGATAACCACTTCCCTTGGTCGACATAACATAAAAATCCACTGCCTTCTTAATGCCAAAGGCCTCCACAAAAACATTTTTACAAATGCCTACGCACCTAGCCTTGCTATTGTTTGCCATTTTCACTTTGATTTCAGGTGTCTCATGGATGTGCATGCTTAGTCTTTGCATGAGCCCTTCTGTCATGATGCAAATTTGTGCACCCCCATCCACTAGACCTTTCCTCACCAATCTTCCTTTTATGTAACAATCTAGCACAGGTGTAATATCCTCGTTCATTTCAGCATGTGCAATTTTTACAACAAGCACACTCTCTTTTACCTTTCTCCTAGTGCTAACTGCCCTTGTTAAATCCCTCCTAACTTGTGGACATAATGCAAGAAATTGAGGCCATGAAATATCAGGACCCTTACCTCTCATGTCTTCCAACAAGTTGTACGGAGCCATACGATGTCCAAGAGGGAAGTCTTGGAGGTTGATACGACGTCGAGTTCTCTTGGTTTCCTTGGTTTCCTTTGCCTTCTTGCCTTGTCCATGGTCACTCTGTGATGTGACTCCTTCTTTCTCTTTACCTTTTCGTCGGCCACGCTTAATGCCATTGGCTTCCATGTCAACCTCATTTGAATTTGTCACCTCTACCACATGCACATTTGGATCTGGCAAAGGTGGAACTCCTTCTACCCCTTGTGGAGGTGGTCTTGGTCCATTTGGCCTTTGTAGAAGCCTTGGTTGTTGACCAGCTCCTTCTCCTGCATTCGTCACTGGGTAATTCAAGTTAGGTCTCCCTGGCTCTCCACGGGGCCAAGGACAATTATACATCCCATGTCCAGACTCTCCGCAATTCCAACATTGCAAGACTCTCCTAGGTCGTGGGTCTCGCTCTTCAGACTTCTTTGCTTGTCCCTTTGGACCTACGGCTTGTGCAAGGTGAATTGACAGGCTGCTTAAGGATTCATTTAACTTCTCAATCACTTCAACTGTTACCTCAGGAAGCTCCTTAGATGTTGATGCTTGTGACTTACCTTTGGGTCTAAGACCTTCTATTGGAACCTCCCCCCTTAAGCACTTGAGTTTCCTATATTTCTCAGCAGCCCTAGTTTCAGTTGCATCAAAGGTAGCAGGTGCACCCGCCTCAACTTTTACCTTAAGGTCAGGAAAGAGTCCGGCTATGAACCTCTCCTTCTTTAGAAATTCTGCACCATCACCAGGGTTAGCAACATTTCGTATCCATAGAGCCCAAAGACGTAGGAACTCTTGCTTGTACAAGTAGTAGTCATCTAAGTCTTTTTGCTTATGAGAAACAATGTCTTGCCATAGCTTTTGAGTGTTTTGGGGATCAAAGAAGTATCTCTTAAAACGATTCAAAACTTCTGTGTAATTCCCCTTAACTTCCTCAGGCAAAGAGTCAAACCAAGTGCTAGCATCTTTCCTAAGGACCACCTCAAACATTTCTACACGTTCTTGATCAGTTATTATCCTCTTGATACGACAAGACATCTTGAAATTCGCTAAAAATAATTCTGCATCCTCTCCAGGCTCTCCAAAGAAAAGAGGATACCCAGACATTTGGCGTTGGCTTTCCATTGAATTGATTTCAAAGTGACACCCGTTTTTTCTTTCTTAAAAAGATTTACACAATAATGTTTTCTAGCTTGCAATCTATTCTACAACAAAATAAAGATATTCACATCAAACGACCTATGATAATCAATAAGAGGTAGAATGACAGGGTTTGGTGATGCGAGAATTTCTCCTACTCTTTGGGCACCAAACATGAACACCATACGTTGTTGAAAATGGATTTTCCTACTAATTGCAATGTTTATTCTAATGTGTGGAGTGAAATGGAAGGGGAAAACCTCTATTCCTGGGCCATTATCCATGGTCTATGCATGACCTAATGCTTAAAACAAAACAAAAATATAGACGTCCAAACTAAGGTCGTACCTAATGAGAGGCAAAATAAAAGGATTTACTGAAGCGTTTATCTCGGCCAACCTAAAAGGACCTAAAATTCTACGAATGACACGTTGAAATTGCAACTTAGTACTAACAATTATGTGTACCTTTTGCCTTGCAATGGGAATGAAGGGATCATACAAATTTTCGTGATTCATGCAAACTACTTGACTATGCTAAAGGTTGATTCTACACAAAAATACACAAGCCGTTCCTCAGTGGGGGCACCAATTTGAGGCGGTCCGGGGCGCGCAACAAGAAGAGCAACCTCTAGACACCCTTCAAGGCTCCCGTGCTGCTCAATGGGGCTGGGGCACAACACAACACAAACCAAAACAACGAACCCACAGCCAAATCCCAACTACACAAGGGGCACCACCTAGTTTAAGAGCGAACTAGGACGCAAAAGAGGAGAATCGTTAGAGCAACCCACAAACAAGCAAGGAATTTACACTAACTCTAACACCAATAGAACACTCTCACACACTAAAACGAGAGAGAGAGAGAGAGAGAGAGAGAGAGAGAGTGCTCGGGCTGCTTTGAAACGTATCGGCAATGATCAAGCAAACACAACTATATATTTAAGAAAGAGAGAGAAAGGGGGAGGGGGTGCTTGTTGCATTAATACCTTCTTACAAATCTGTCATGACAAATCAAAGTGAAATTAGTATTTGTTCAACATAGCTTGCGTAAATTTCACCACAACACATCACAAGAAAAGCCACCCCAATCACTGTCTTAAAGCCAGGGGAGTCCTCTCCACCCTGTCGCCCTCTTACAGTATGTGGGATTTATGGCTAGGTTGATGACAACACCAGAGAACAAGCTATCAAGAACTTAACAAAAAACACCAAGACACTTACGCATCATTGTTGTCCATTACTTCACGTTGGAAGGGAGACAAATATCCAAGCTTAGTCCAAATCCACCCTCCTTGATTCAGCAAATGTTGGGCTTACACTAGTAGGAGAAATGATAGATTTCCTACTCTCAATTGAATGATCACTCTCTCTCTTACAATGGCATAGAGTTCCCTTGCTAATCCCCTATTACAACACATGCACATGCATAAGACAATGAGCTTCCACTCAAGAGCTCCTTCTAGAGAGGTTGAGCTTGGCTTCTCAAGCTATAGCATAGTGCTCTTGCTTATGGCTCCCCCTTTGTGCTAGCTACACCCTCCTTTTATAGCAATTTTGAAGGCTAGGGTTACTCCTCCAACCATGGTTGGGTTAGATTTTCAGCAATTTATCTAATTTCTTTTGCTTGGAATTATCAAGAAGTTGGTGAGGAAAGAGAGAGGAGAGAAATGGAGGTGATAGGACTTTTCATAGTGGGTTAGTGTTAGTAGAGTTAGTATTAATTTACAAATGGAATTGGATATTTACAATGGGAGTATCCATATAGGATACAAATAAGGAAGAAAAAAACTCTTAAGAGGTAAGAAAAGGTGGCTTTCTTACAAGGTTGATGCTCCAAGTGTCTTGAGTAGGGCCGATTTTGACGCTTGTTGACGGTCCACTAGCTTTGACGGTACATTTCTTCTCCACTCTTGACCTTCCTTGAGAGACAAGGTAATTGAAGCTGAGTAATCAACCACCATGATGCTGTCTTTTAAGAGAAGAGGATGAATTTTGTGGTTTTTTTATAGATATGGGTAAATTGGAGGAGGAAAAATGAGACTAGGTGGTCAATTTTTGAATTATTGTGTGTGGGAGGTATGAGTTCACCATGGTTTCTCTTATTCTTCAAGGTTGAGGAGAAGGTGAGTAGTGTGCAGAGAGGATTGGTGAGAAAGATGGGGATGATGAGTGGAGAAGTGTGTGTGAAAGAGGAAAATGATAAAGTGGAAGAGAGAGTGTGGCTGCATAGCATGGGAAAACTGGGGTCCACTAAAAAAATCATAGCTCACAGCTCGTAGCTCAAAAAAATATGAAAAAATTTGAGGCAAAAGTTCAGCCCACGAGCTACAACGTTTGTTTGTATCACCTTTTCAAATTCGGAGAGCAAGTGAACTTTAAAAATTCAGCAAAACTGACCGTTTTTTTCCACTGCACAAGGTCTTTGTGGGGTCCTTCTTTGGATGATTCTTTTGAATACCTCCAAGAGTGAGCCCTCCATAGTGCATGTATGCATGCCACCTACCCTTGACCTTATTTGGTAGGTCTATAATTGAAGATATTGTTGAGATTAGGATATAAGTGAATAGTACAACTAAGAAAATCCAATATTGAGGGGTCTAAAAAATATGTACATGTCAAATAATATAGGTGGAAAAATATAAAGGGGTCAAAAATAAATCTCTCTCATTATAAGTCTACCATAAAAAGATGAATATTTTTGGTGGTCTAATTTATGAGAGTAATAGAGAATATATGTAGGAAGAAAGAAATCACAATAGTGAAAAAAATATACACATAAATAGAACTAGTTTTTTTGGATTTTTGTTGGGATGGAGTTACACAAAATATAAGAGAAGCTTACATGAAAATATTTCTATATGGAATAAAGAGTATGAAAAATGGTAAGAAAAAATTGTGGTAATGGTGAGGCAATGTACAGAGCATAAATAACACACACCTAGGTAGAAATATTTAAATAAATACCAAAATAATTATGAAAAAATCTTTTATTTGGGCCCTATATACAAAGAAATATTTACATATGCATGGGCCATAATATACTTATATTTTTTATTTTTTTATTTATTTTTATTTTTTTGGCTCAACTAGCCCAATGACTAGCTAATTGAGGGTTTTTGAAGAAGATAGGGAAAAGTCCCGTGACTCACGCACGCCTATGTACAGTGAAATGGTAGGGATAGCCACAGTGTTTGGGTGATTTTGGTAGGGTGAGGTAACTCATTGTGGCAATTACAAAGAGCCGAAAAACGGCTATCAATACTTGGCAATTCTGTCATACCATGCTCTAGAGCCCTGCTTCAAACCATACAAAGCTTTGAGAAGTCTGCATACATAATCTGGGTAACCTGGATCGACATAACCAGGTGGCTGATCCATATACACTTCCTCTTGCAACTCACCATTCAAGAAGGCATTCTTTACATCCATTTGATTCATAATCCATCCTCTAGATGCAGCCACTGCTATGACAACTCTCACAGTCATCATCTTTGCCACTAGAGCAAAGGTCTCCTCATAGTCTATGCCATACGTTTGTTCATAACCCTTTGCAACCAGCCTTGCCTTGTGACGCTCAATGTTACCATCAGCCTTATGCTTGGTTTTATACACCCATTTACAGCCAATAGCTTTCTTGCCACTTGGCAATGGCACCAACTCCCATGTGTCGTTTGCTTCCAATGCATCCATCTCTTCATTCATTGCATCATCCCACTGCACATTTCCAATTGCATCCTCAAAACATGTGGGCTCCACATCCTGTATCACCTTAGCCATGTAGGCTTGGTGATGCGCTAGATACCCATCATAAGTCAATTTTTGAACTGGGATTTTGACTTTCTGTTAGATCTGCGCGGTCCTGGGTCACTCCTTTTCCCTCTAGCATCTTCTTGTACTTTCCTTACACCAGGTGTCCCGACAGCCGGAATTCCAAATTCCTCATCAAGACTTTGTTCAGAACCATCTGAATCCATGTCTACATGTGAAAAACTTGATGATGCATCAGCCATAAGATCAACCTTTTCCTTTCCTTTTCGTGATACATTCCTTGTACCTATTGGTGGAGTAACCTGCATACGTAGTCTACCATTCCATGGTTTCTCAACAGAGCCACGAGAAGAGGACTCTTGTGGTCCACTCAAAACCTGTGACTGTGGCCTCACATTTTGTACAACCACATCATCTTTTACATCAGCCCCAATAGTGCCATGTGCATTACTGTACCAGCTGCTCATCTCATCAAAGACTACATCTCTCCTCACTCGTAATTCTTGTGTAGTAGGATTGTAGCACCTGTACCCCTTTTGTTCAAGGGAATATCCCACAAGAATACATTTCTCTGCTTTAGGATCCAATTTTCTACACAACTCATCTGGTACATGCAAGTAAGCTATGCAGCCAAACACTTTCAAGTGTGCCAAATCAGGCTTTGTACTTGTAAACTTTTCCTCAGGCGTTACATCATGCACCGCAACTGTAGGTGTCTTGTTCATAATGTACACAGCTGTATTTACAGCTTCAGCCTAAAAATGATGAGGCATGTGCTTCTCATTCATCAATGCACATGCAACCTCTGCAATGTGCCTGTTTTTCCTTTCTGCGGCCCCATTCTGTTGTGGAGTATATCTGCATGTAAACTGCCTGCGTATACCATGCATTCGCAGAAAATCTAAAAAATCATTGGAGAAGTACTCTCCCCCTCCATCTGACCTCAATGTCTTGATTTTCATATCTGTCTCCTTCTCAATCATGACTTTGAAGTCCTAAAAGTGACCAAACACTTCACTTTTGTTACGCATGAAGTAGACCCATACTTTCCTTGTATGGTCATCAATGAAAGAGACATAATACCTGCAACCATGTATACTTGCAGTATCGGTTGGACCCCAAACATCTATGTGCACCACCTCAAGTGGCTTTTTACATACATTGCGCTCATGTGGAAATGAGCCCTTTGACTGTTTTCCAAACTGGCACGCTGCACACACTTTATGCATACCATCCACCTTGAATTTGGGCAAACCTTTTACAATTTGTTTTGATTCCATGCTGCGCAATCTCTGCTCATTGACATGGCCAATGCGTTTGTGCCAAATGTCAACATCAGCCACAACACCTGTGCCCTGTGCAAATAATGCAGCTTTTACCTCAGGCATCTCTACATAACAGCCATTCGGATTGAAGCGAACCTGCAAACCCTGCTCAACCATTTGTACAACAGAAACAAGATTCTTTGTAATGTTTGGGACATGAAGTACATCTGCTAAGTACTTTGATTTCCCACTCTTCGTATTTAGAGGTATGTCCCCTACATGAGCAATGGGGTGAGCTGTGTCATCTCCTGTCTGCACATAGCCTGACACATCTGGTTTGCGCATATCTCTAAACCACTCTCCATGAGACGTCATGTGATTAGAGGCACCTGAATCCACATACCAAACATCATCTTGGGTGAAATTCTCTGCAGTCATTGTATTCATTACATGCTGCATAACAAACATGCACTCGTTTTTGCTGTCATCTGCATCTCTGCTAGTAGATGCATAGTTGCCATGTTCTCTCTTTCCACTTGCTTTTCCCTTTGGACAGTCACGTGACATGTGACCTCTTTCACCACAAGTCCAACATTCTCTGCTATCTGGAGTATGTTGCTGCCTGCTTGATCCTGCACCACGACCTCTTTGACTCCCCCTGCCTTGAGATTGGTTTCCCCTGCCACCTGTATTGTTTTGATTTGATTGACCTTCTAGAAATTGGCCCTTGCAACCCCTTGGGCCTCGACCACGACCTCTACCTCTACCTCTGTTGGAGTTAGAATAGAAGGCCTGTTCAGAATTATTTCTTCCATGAGAAGAAGATGTGTCAAGGTTCTTCTCCTCCAGAATAAGCATAGAAATCAAATCTTGGAACACGGGGATGTCGTCTCTTGTATTCATGGAAGACCTGAAATGTACATACTCATCTCCTAGACCATCCAAGCATGCACGGACAATGTCATCATCTTCCACTGAGACTTTAATAGATCCAAAAGCCTCAATGATACTCTTGATCTTCAAAGCATAATCATTGATGGAGAGGTTGTTCCTCTTAACCTGATTTAGCTCCGACTTTAGTTGAAGCTTCCTGGCCTTGGTGTTCACCTTGAACACTCTACCTAAGTTTTTCCATGCAATGGCGAGGGTTTCAGCATCCTGTAGATAGCCCATCATGCCATCTGTGATGCTCATAGAAATCCAATACATCACTTTGCTCTGGCCTTGTTGCCAGTCCCTCAAAGCTTTGCTTTGTTCTGTTGTAGCATTTGCCTCAGGAATCTCTGGTTCCTTTTCATTGTCTCCTTCTACATAGTCCCAATAACCTTTTCCTTTTAGGAAATTTGTTATTCTGAACTTCCATGCAGGGTAGTTATTTTTCTCAAGCCTCTCAGAGGCAATCTGACTCAAACTCTCAGACATCTTGAAGCACTAAGACAAAATAGCTGCAATCTGCAAAAACCTGCAAATCTGCTGAACCTGCTATCGTGGTACCTGTAACGCTTCCTACACTCAACGAGTGTCCACAATCAAACGTACATACAACCACTGTACTTGTACAGTAAATCTCTGTGTACTGCACTTTGGAGACCTGTTCAGAACTTTGGACGTGGATTGCGAACGAAGGGATTGTGATGCTCTTGCTCTCTTAGCCTCTCTTGCCTGCACCAGGCTCTGATACCATGTAAAGAATGAGGATGCAAGAGAGATACACAAGACAAGCACAAAGCACACAGAGATGGAAAGCTTCTTCTTCTTCTTCACAGAAAAGAGAGTACAAAATGACTAAGTGCTAAAGCTGAAAAGTAGAACATATGTACATGCGGTCACTAAGTGTGAACTCGCTAGAAGCGTACTAGGCTGGCACTATAAGTGTAGTCCAGCTGTAGAATCACTGGCAGAGATCCTCCGTGTCGATCACCTAACGCGCCAGTGAGTAAATGCCGTAAGCGGCCAAGACCCGTAGTGGATGCCAGCTCAAGGTGTAGAGCTCGACATCTCAACACTCTGTTTAGAGGTTGGAACCATGTCAAAGCCGTTCCTTCTAATGTCAATCCAAATCCCTCATATTGAGTATGGAAATCCGCAATTTGTTCAGCTTTCAAAACTTGTTTGAAGAGTGAGACATGAGCATATGGATCCCGTGACCCACTTTACTTTGTTCAACTCTCAAAACTTGTTTGAAGAGTGAGACATGAGCATATGGATCCCTTGACCCACTTTACTTTATCTTGACACATTGAGCCACCTGATATGGTCTCAATCATTGTGGTTCAGTCACCAGTCTAACCAATTTTTGGTCTCTTGGAAAGACGTCGAATGGCATAAAATGGTAACCATCTTTTTGCAACATTTTTCAGCCTGCTCAACGTCCTCTTCCTCATATGTGTATATATTTTTCTACGCTATTAAGTTATCTATAATAAATTCCCCCTCTTTGTTTAACCTTTGTGGCGACACATACATTGTAATCTTCCCAAAAATGTCAACTTAGTCATATATTTATATTACCACCCTTTTCCTTTTTGCTTTGTAAATAAAATTAAGCATACAATAACCAACTATCTACCCCCAAACTTTCTTACCTCTTGTGAATTAGTAGTAGAAAAATGATATATCCATCTTCCATCCCATATAGATAAATTACCATGGAAAATCAACTCTCCACTTGTCTTTACCAAAGATTATGGTCCATCTCTACAAGTCTTCTATGCCCCCTACATAGGTGGCCCAATATCTCTTAAGAATATACATATAGTTTTTCTCCTTTCAAAAGACTCAAATTGTATATTATTTTCACAAGAAAATAATATTGGGTCCTCCTCTATTTGTTTATGCATCATACCCTTTTGAAAAAGCATGATTCCCCTTGGATGCATACAAGCAAAGGGCCCATACAAGAAGACTTGGAAGCAAAAGGTTCCCTAGCCTAGTGTGGACCTTCCAAACCAAATTTCTTGGTGCATGGGCATGAATAATAGTCCAAATTCATATCAAACATTTTGAGGAGGTCAAATTTTCCTTTTGAAGCATGTCATTCCGAGCTACAGGTAAAAAGTTATGGTCAAAATAGTGTAAATCTATCAGATTCGCAGCAAAAGGGAACTGTAAATCAAGTAAATCAAGAGGGTGAGATCTTATTTTTCCCCTACTCATCTTCTATAATAGCAATGAGTGTTCAAGTTCACTTGCATGTGATGGGACCAACCTAAAGATGCTTTTTAAATGCCAAGACAGACAATTTGAGATACCCCGCAGGAGCCACCCGTAGGGCCTCATGGTGGGGCCCACCTACATTATGCACCCCTATGGAGCCTTCACGGTCTAAAATGATATTTTTGGTGAATAAATAGTCCCTTTTATGTCCAATATTTAATGAGTGGTCAAAGGACACTTAATTAGGGCTAATCACTCACCCTAATTAAGTGTAGCATAATCCCACTCCTACACAACTATAAATAGCCCCCCTTGGAGAGACTCAACAACACACACCTATATTTTCAACTTCATGTTGTTCTTGATCAATAGTAGAGAAACCCCCAACTCTCCCTCTTTCACATCCTCCCTCCTAACCCTCCTCTTTGGAGTAACTGCAACTCTATCCTCCACTCTTTCTATTCTACAATCTCTTACTCCATCAACCCAATAAATCATTGTAGCACCTCAATAACTTGTAAATGCATCATGATTTCTCTCATGGTTATGTTAATGATCATTAAATCATCTTCAAACAATCAAGTGTTGCAATTCGTGATGGTTAGCCAGCGTCTGTCTATCCCTTAAAAGGTGTGCGAGAAATCAAGTAAGTGTTCTACTCTCAATTTACCATTGGTTTGTTTCTCCACACTTATTCAATTAGTCTAAAGAAAATTCTCACTCCAACTCTTTTTTGCTTCATTACATATGCATGTGGCTACCTCTCATGGTGATTTTATTTGTCACGGCATTGCATAGATGGAGATGAGCTCTCTATGCAAAGTGTGTTAGTTCGATGTAGGTGATTCTCTTGTGTGTTTGAGAGGCAGGTCTTGTGCGCATGAGTTTTTGATGAGTGCTTGAGAGAGGAGGAGTTTGGATGTATCATGGGTATTCTTATGGGGAGAAGGTGATTGCTATTCCACAAATTGCATATTTACATTTGATGCACGACATTGGGTTGCATAATTGTTGATGGTGTCAAGTGTCCAAAGTGTACATAGAGTAAGGCCCGGGTTCTCAAAGTGTGTTGCTTGAGTGGGTGAGTGCAAATTTTGTTTTGATTGGTTTCCTTCTCCACTCTCAAAAGAAGGTGGTAACCCAAGTAGTGTGTGTATCTCTTTATGAACATTTTGTGAGGGTAGGCCCATTGGTTTGGGTTTAAAGGCCCCATTTCAAAAAGCTCGCCCTCATAAAGTGGTGCCCCCACTGAGAACATATTTCCAAGTTACCTTCAAATTTTTAGTGAGGAACAATGGAGTCCCCATCTATCCATTTCATTTTGCACAACACATTAGAGTAAATGTTCACATAGATAGAAAAGTCTTTTTCCAGCAACGCATTGTTTTTATGTTTGGTGCAGAAAGACTTAGAGAAATACTGGCATCACCCAATCCAATTATACTTCCAATCATCAATTATGAAACTTATTTTGATGTTCACGTGTCCATTTTGTTTTAAAGGCAGGAACCAGGAGTGGTGAAGGGGTGCTCAAGGGCCATATGAAGGAATGAGGTCTTCAAACCAACAACGAGGAGTAACACATGAATCACGATCAAAACAATGAACCTTTTAGACCTATTGCTCGGCAATCCATTCATATAATCATTGCAACTAATTTTAGGTTTCAATCTATCATAAGGAGGATATTTGGATCCACTAGCCTCAATGAAATCAATGCTTCAGTTAATCCATTTATTCTACCTATGATAAAGTACGAATTAACAATGGATGTGTACATCTTCATTTTAATGTAATCAGATTTATAGTGTCAACAATCTTGTGCGGCCCGTAAGAGACAAGTTTCTTTTTATAAAAAAAAATCAAAACGTCTAAACAAAATGTCAAGTTCTTTTCCCACGTTCTATGCAAGAAGTGGGGAAGATGTGCAAGAGTTTCTTGACAACTTGGAGATGGCACATCTCATATCCGGGAGAGATGAAGAGGAAGTAAAGCTACAAGCCTTCCCGTTGGTTCTAAAAGCAGAAGCTAAATCATGGTATGAGACCTTGCAACCCCAAATCAAGTCCAACTGGGAGAGACTGCGAGCAAGCTTCCTCTCCAAGTTTGGACAAGGTGATACTTCTGAAGGACTATTGAAATGTCTTATTGGACATAAGCAGGTATCACTTGAAGACTATCCCTCTTATGAAGCAACCTTTGTCAATCTATGGGGTAGGTGGGAGGCTACATTAGAAAATCATGGTGGTGCACCTAACTTTCTAAAAAAAGAGAGATTCATGGTTGGCTTGTATCCACTTTTGAAGGCTAAAGGAGAGCTAAAATTCCCATCCACCTTCAAAGAAGCACGTGAGGTAGCCATCATCAAGTTTAGAAAACTACACTTCCAAGCACATAGAGCAAGGGGTTTGAATGAAGTGAGTGAGAGGGAGTCGTCACAAACCATGGAAGCACCAATTAGGGCCCCTCTTGCACAATCTTCACAAATAGAAGATAACTCTCAACAAGAGGTTTTACAAAGGCTAACACAACAGCTTGAGAACCTCACTTTGAATCTAGTGCAGGGCCTACCTCAACAACGACAACCAAGAGAAGGGAATCGCAATCAACGAAGACAAGCTCAAGAGTTGCGATGTTGGAATTGCAATGAAATGGGACATGGAATGTACAATTTTCCACATCCAAGGCGACTTCCGGGGGACATATACCCCCCTAGACTGCCTCCTCTCACTGTGCAGCAAGAACTATCTCAAGGCCCACAAATCCTTCATCGACCACCACCACCAGCAAATATACCTCCCGTCCCACATGAGGAGGAAGAAAGAGGAGTCAACATCATCAAGCTAAAAGAGGTAATAGATGAGAATACTCTAAACATTGATGTTATGCCGGCAGAAAAACGCACAAGAGCACATGATAAGGATGAAGACATGAGAAGTGAAGGAACAAATTCAGCCAGAAGGGACAAGAAGAAGAAGTCAAAGATGGAAGAAGCTGAAAGTAGCAGGAAGAAAAGATGAAGGCGAAGGGAAATTGGTATCAACAACTTTCCATTGGGAAAGGAGCTAGAGCCCTACAACATCCTGGAGGATTTACAAACCCAAAATCCAAGCATTTCATGGCCTCAACTTTTACACCTATCAGCCAAAGTAAGAAGGCAATGGCCAAAGTTGGTAAGTACAAGAATTCCAAAAAAGAAATCAAATATTTCCATTAAGGTTGTGGCCTCAAAGCTACAAAAAGATGTGGAACCCATTGTGGATGCTTACATAAGGGGTAAAAAGGTGTCTAATGTATATGTTGATGGTGGAGCTCAAATGTGTGTGATCACGGAAAAATCAATGAACAGGTTAGGGCTTGAAATTACAAAGTCCTCTAATTGTCGAGCTAGGCTAGCCAACAACTCAAGTGTGAAGTGTTTGGGGATCATTGAAAATGTAAAAGTCTCTGTATGTAACATAGATGCACGAGTGGATATGTATGTCATGCCAGCTAAGGGGGAGGGCTATCCCATCATCCTAGGGAGTGAATGCAGATCAAAAATGGGGAAGTGGTCGTTTGATTCTTAAGAAGGATCAACCGGTGGTGTATGATTGGCGAGAAGAAAAGCAACTAGATATCAACTATGAAACCACGGGATGAAGAGAACGAGGAGGAGAGTCCTTACTCAAGTGATGAGGAAGCATCAACCAGTGCATCAACCAGTGAAGAGGAGTCTTCTTTGGAGGTAATGGGAATTTTATTTAACGCCAGCACCCAAGATATTTCTGTAGAAGAAAAGCCAACAGAAAATCACACACGAGGGGATGAAAGATGCCACCACCTTGAAGAAGGATTTGAGAAGATGCTTGCAAAAGATCTTACTTGTGAGGAGAAGAGGTCCTACACCAATATGTTAAGGATGTATCCCAATTTGTTTATCACTGACTACTCACAAATAAGAGGTGTAGATGTAATAGAGCATCGAATTGAATTGAAACGAGGGACCAAACCCGTGGCTCAAAAGTTAAGGCGACTAGGGTCTGTGCAACAAAAGTCCCTCCTACAAGAAGTGAATCGACTCTTGAAGGCTGGCTTCATCTATCCAGAATCCAACTCCGAATGGGTATCACCTATTGTAGTCACTCCCAAGAAGAATGGTAAGTGGAGGGTCTGCGTGGATTACAAACCCCTTAATGCTGCGACAAAGAGGGACCACTTCCCTCTCCCTTTCCAACATGAAATTTTGAATGAAGTAGCAGGTCATGAATCCTACACTGTGTGTGATGGATATTCAGGATATTTTCAAATTAGAATAGCAGAAGAGGACCAACCAAAAAGCACCTTCATCACACCTTGGGGATGTTTTGCATTCAGAGTAATGCCTTTTGGGCTCACCAATGCTCCTAGCACCTTCATGAGATTCACAATATTTGTATTTCAGCCATTCTTTGGAAAATCTATAAGAGTCTTTATGGATGATTTCTATATTTATAGTTGTAGATCACTTCACTGCCAAAAGGTTGAAGAGGGGCTTAAGAGGCTCCATCAATTTGGGGGACAACTCAACCCAGATAAGTTTCATATCGGCGAATCTCAGGTGGTTTTTCTAGGCCATGTGGTTTCTTCACAAGGAATTCAAGTGGATCCCTCTAAAGTAGAGGCCCTTTTGTCATTATCTCCACCAACAACAACTAAGGAGCTAATGACCTTCAATCACAAAGTGAGGTACATGTCTCGCTTCATCCATCTCCTAGTAGAAGCCATCACCCCTTTGCATAGGCTGGCAAACCAATGTACATTTGAATGGGGGAGGGAACATGCAAAATGTTTTGAGGAAGTGAAGGGCATTCTTAGCTCTCTCCCAATCCTAATGCCACCAGATCCAAAGGAGACCTACTATGTCACTCCAAGTGTAGGTTTCGAAGAAATTGGTGTTGTTTTGATGCAAAAAGATCCTAAAACATCATACATGAGGCCGATCTATTTTGCAAGCAAGGTGATGACTCCGGCCGAGAAGGGATACACTGAAATGGAGGAAGTGGTCTTTGCAATCTTGTTTGCAGTAAGGAAGTTTTGATCATATCTTCTCCCTGTGCCATTTGTTTTTCTCACCTTAGAGCACAATCTACCATATGTAGTACAACACATGAGCCTCTCATCTAGAATAGAAAAGTGGGTGCTTGAACTCCAAGAATTTGAATACACTTTCCTTGTAGAAGATAGCATAAGAGGAGGACTTGCAGACATTCTCACCTACAAAGTGAGAGAAAGGGAAGGATCACGACTACAAAGAGAGGAAGGCTCAAAACAGTTCAAAGTGAAGGAGATTGATAATGCCCATACTTTATGCTTTGACAGAGCCTATCAACGCCAACAAGACAAAGCAGTAGGGGGGATCATCATTTTGAACCCACAAAAGGAGGTAATGGTTAGAAAAGGTATCACTCTACCCAATGTTTAGTCCAACAATGAGGCTGAGTATGCTGATCTAACCCTTGGGTTAGAAGAATGCAAAGAATTAGGCATACAAAGACTTATTATAAAAGGTGATTCTTTGCTAGTGGTCAGGCAAATCTAAGGGACTTGAAGGTGCAAGAATTGTACATTGTTTGAGTGGCTTAGTAGTGTAAGAGCTTTGATGAAGTGTTTTAAAGCAACACAGGTACAACACATTGTGAGAACTCATAACAACGAAGCAAACTTACTCGCAAATGAAAAGCTTCAAATGGAGGTAGGAGGTGTGAAACTATATGAACCCAAATATCAAGGTCAAGAGGAGCTAAAAGACATTATTTTCTTTCTACAAGCAGGTGAGTGCCCCAAACACTTAGACAAGGTGCAAAGACATAGACTAGTTAAGAAGGCCACACCTTACCACACTACAAGAGGCTATTCATATTAGCGACGCTCAAAAAAAAATAATCCCGACGTCGCTATGAGCGTCGCAAATTTACAAGTAAATTTGCGATGCTCATAGCGATGCCGGCTATGCTAAAAAAAATAACAGAGAGCGCCCAAAAACTCAGATCTCAGATCTGAGTTTTTCGGCGCCCTCGATCAAGCAAGGAGCAGGTAACGCTCTCCCTCTCCCTCTCTATCTCTCTCCCTTTCTTCTCCACACACACACACACACACACACACGAGGAGAGGAAGGAGAGCCAGGTATGCTCCTTCCCTCTCCTCACTCTCATGTTCCCTTCCCCTCTTTCTCTCTCCCTCTCTCTCTCTCTCACACACACACACACACATAGTGTTTTTGAGAGAGAGAGAGAGAGAGAGAGAGAGAGAGAGAGAGAGAGAGAGAGAGAAAGAGTACAAACATAAACAAAAACGCACACACACATACATAAACAAAGAATGCAGACACACATTGAGAGAGGAAAAGAGAGAGAGAGCATGCATAAACAAAAAACGCACACATTGAGAGAGGAAAAGAGAGAGAGAACATGCATAAACAAAAAACGCACACATTAAGAGAGGAAAAGAGAGAGAAAACATGCATAAACAAAAAACGCACACATTAAGAGAGGAAAAGAGAGAGAAAACATGCATAAACAAAAAAATGCACACACATTGAGAGAGAAAGAGAGAGAAACTAATTTAACGTTGTAGGAAACTAATTAAAATTAAAAGACCTAAAGATCTAGCCGACGAGGAGTTGAACTCAAGACCTATTATTCAAGAGGGAAATGGCATAACCAATCTATCATACTTGGCATGGGTGATAGAAAGGTTATACCATTTATCTCTTTTTATTGGCACACACATCCACACACGCGCACACACACAAGAAGAAGAGAGTTATAACGTCATAGGAAACTATCCTAAAAGACGTTAAAGATTAAGTTAGATGTAGACTTACGTTAAATTAGATTAGATTTAGGTTTATTTTTAGTTAGATTTACGTTTATTTACGCTAGATTTAGATTTACGTTATATTAGATTAGATTTAGGTCTCCATAGACTGCGATGCCTACATGAAGCGGGTGAAGAAAGCCCTCAATGGAATATAGGGTATTGCTGCCTTTACTCATGGTGGGCTCCGTCGATCCAAAAGTACTGGTGAAATGTCTTCAGAAGATAGGGAAGAAGGTGGATCTTCAGGGCGGCAAGAGTCACTACATCCCCGACAATGACCATCTAGACAACCTCTAGTCATTCAACGGCAACTTCAAAGTTAGTAACAAGAGCAAGAACGGTCCAAAGGGCCAAATGCTGTCGCCAGATGTGGATGGAGATGAGGCAGCGTCACCGCCGGAAGTTAACTCTCACATCTTTAGTGATGAGAATGCCAACTCTTGCCGAGTTATGTGAAAAATTATGTGTTAAATCAGTTTTAAGGTTCTTATAATCCCTGTTAGTTTAGTTCTTTGTTTTTAATATAACATAATTTACGTTAGATTTAGATTTATGTTATATTAGATTAGACTGAGGTTTATTTAGGTTTACCCACACACACACACACACACACACACACACACACACACACACACACATACACAAGAAGAAGAGAGTTTTAACGTCGTATGAAACTATCCCAAAAGACGTTAAAGATTCGGTTAGATGTAGACTTACGTTAAATTAGATTTAGGTTTATTTTTAGTTAGATTTACGTTTATTTAGATTTACGCTTATTTACGTTAGATCGAGTCCACGCAAGAATTACTTACGGTTTAGGGTTTAGAGTTAGACGAACAGTGAAAAAATCTACTGTGAAAAGATGTTAAGATGCTGTGAAGTGCTACAGCTAGAGAAGAGGCAAAGGGGTTTTGTCCACTACATGCAGTATCATGTAGACGTGGGTTGGTAGATTTCTTGTACCCACAAATATAGGTATTGACCAATAAAGACGAGATTATAACCCAGTGGTTCTGATCTCCGTGCACCTCTAGACCGAGGTGTGCGGGGATTGGACATGACTAGAGAATTTGAGGTAGAGAGAGAGAGAGAGAGAGAGAGAGATAAGACGAAGAATGCCAATAGAACATTAAATTTGTTGTCCAGGTTATAAGATTTTTATCCTCATTATGAGTAGTGACGAGGATGTGGGACCGTCCAACCGAAACACCTATCTCTCAACGAGGGTCTTATGTCCTTGTAATCAATGCAAGCATGCTGTGCGACGGACAAGATGTGTTTCTTTGCAGCACGTTCGCGAATTTGGCGAGTTCGATCCATCTATTATAGATCGAGTTGTTGCCAATTATAACTCGTCGGACTCTGACGCTGGCCAACAAGCAGCAATCTTGCAACCCAATAGACGTGTTCGCAGGCGCTTTGGTCAAGCAGCATATGTGAGGCCACAATATGTAGCCTCTGACAGCTCGGGGGATGATCATGCAGAGCACATTCCCAACGAGGCAATGTTTGAGCCCGAGATTGATGAAATGATCGAGACGATATATCATGGATTCAGAAAGGCTTATCTATGATGATATGAAAAGTAAAGACGATACGCCATTGTATAATGGAGCACGTATGTCTAGATTGAAAGCACTCCTGGTTCTTCTCAACATGCAGGCAAAGTTTGGATGGAGTGACACTAGCGTCACAACGCTTTTCAGGTGATCTATTACAATTAGTTTACTTTAATAAAACTCTAAATGTATAATGATCTGATAGATTTTTACACGACTGTATCGTATTTTTATGTTGTGTAGATTGCTTAAAGAGCACATACTACCAGCTGACAATGTGATGCCAGATTCCCAAGATGAAGCAAGAAAGATTTTGCGAAAGTTGGGGATGGATTACAATTCTATCCACGCTTGTCCTAATGACTGCATTCTTTTTAGAGGGGAATACATAGACATGGAGAAGTGTCCGAAATGTGATTCCGAAAGATATCGAGTAGATCTCCACGGGACAAAATTTCCACAAAAGGTTTTGCGACATTTTCCTCTGCTCTCTCGCATCAAGCATTTCTTCGAATGTAAGTCCATGGCCGCCCTAGCATCATGGCATGAGGAGAATAAATCTTCGGATGGTGTGCTACGAATTCCTACAAATTGCGCAGCCTGGAAACATATAGATGGAACATGGTCGGATTTTGCCAGGGAAGCTCGAAATTTGCGCTTAGGCCTGGCTATGGATGGCGTAAATCCATTTGATCAAAGATCAACATCTTACAGTGTATGGCCCCTTGTCATCGTCAACTACAACATTCCCCCGTGGTTGACTACGAAGAAGGGGCACCTATGGCTAAGCTTGATTGTGCCAGGGCGATATAAAGTGGAGAATATGGATGTGTATCTTCGTCCACTATTGGAAGAGCTACAACAATTGTGCATTGGCATAGAGGTGGTGGATATGAGCTGACACACAAGATGACGGAATGCTTTGATCAAAGGCATTCTAATGTGGACCATGCATGACTATCCCGAGCTAACAGAATGCTCAGGTGATCTATTGACACTCCTCACTCAGACACTGTAAATCTTGTTTTTTCCCATAGTTGATCTATTATCATGTGTATACATGCAGGGCTTCAAACAAGCGGATACAGAGCATGTGTCACATGTGGACCTAGACTGAATGCACGTAGGGCGCCCTCACTGAAGAAGCAAATCTACGAAGGTCATCAAGCGTATCTTCCAGAGAATCATGTGTTACGCGACGGCTTTTTGGGAAGAGAGCCACCAAGGATGTCTGCACAAGCATGGTTAGAGCAGAAGGAGATGTGCGATGACGGATTGCCTCCAGGGATGAAGAGACTATCTCTATGGTACGAGTTACCATACTGGCCCCGACTCATGATCAATCACTTGATCGATCCAATGCACATATTCAAGAATGTGGGTAATCTACTATGGGACCATCTGACCGGCAAGAAAGATACTTTGGGAGCCAGAGTTGACCTTAGGAATGTGGATCGTATGGAGCAATATTGGCCGCAAACAATGTCTGATGGATCGATAAAACTCCCTAAAGCACCATGGATTTTCACAGGAGGCCAAGAACGCAAAGTAAAAGAGACCATTCGATCTTTGCGGACCCCCACTGGCGTAATGCACTCGCTCCGAACGTGTTTTACTAAAGAAGGAAAGCTTACCGGTTTGAAGTCACACGATTGGCATAAAATGTGTCAGGTACGTTCATAGTGGACTTTAATATCATTGCATAAAATGTGGAATTTAATATCATTGCTGCACATACTTTACAGTTTATTTTACCGGTTGCCATTGAAGGATGTTTGTCTCTCGACATCCGTAACACAATCTACAAACTTGCAAAGCTGGTGCAATGGATCTCACAAAAGGAGATCAACGTAGACTCCATACCATTCGCCAAACTAAATGCTGCGGAGCTTGTGTGCATGTTTGAGAAACATTTTCCTACTACCATGCTAACCATTCAGGTGCATCTTCTTGTTCACATAGTTGATGAGGTGGAAATAGCTGGCATAGTTCATTCCAGATGGATGTTCTTCTTAGAACGTTTCATGAAAATGCTTAAGGGATATGTGCGTCAAAAGGCACGTCCGGAGGGTAGCATGGCAGAAGGTTGGTTGGTATCAGAGTCCCTAGTGTACATTGGAGAGTGGCTAGACGGATTTGATAAAGCTCGGGACACGCTATGGCGAACCATAGATGATGAGCGCATATCTGGGATTGTCATGTGCAATCTCGGTGTTGAGAAGAAGATGGCGAAAGATCTAGAGGCTAAAATCAACCGATTTTGCATGCTTCACAATCCAGTGATGCAAAAGTGGATTTCACAATATGAGGATGCAAAGCAAGAGCGACAAAGGGCACGAATCAAGTGGAGACAGGGAAGACGACCACCGATGCACTATCCGACGGTTCTGGAGAGCCTACCAACATTCATGAGCTTAAGATGGTTGCACAACCAATTGAAAAGCGCACAACAATGCGGTGACGAAGTGACTGAGGAAGAGTGGGAGTACTCTCGGGGTTGCGGGAACAAGGTAAGTTTGCAATGTATGACTAGCTAGTGACTTTATTTCTAAACGTTTGAACGGCCACTCATAATCTTTGTTCGTTGTAGTATAAGTGATACACAGCAGTATGGTGTAAAGGTCGACATTTTAGGGTGGAACGGATCGACAAAAGGCGTTTTACTCAAGATTGTGGAATCATGGCAAAATTTGAACAGTCTAGTCGACGACGTTCCTCTGATGCAGATCCTCTGGTGGCGGAACTCACTTACTTCGGCACGCTACAAGAGATTTTGAGGATCGATTACAGAGGATTTTTTGTCGACTTGTTCGACGTGCAATGGTTCAAGATAATCATGGAGGGTCGTAACGCTACTGTGCGTAGAGGAGAGTCTGGTTTTCTTGAGGTGGATTCTACTAAGAAATGGACTGACCTAAGAGACACTTTCGTACTACCCAAGCATTGTGAACAAGTAAGTATGTAAATAGTTAACATCCCCCTTTTGCAAGTTATGTGCTTGAAAGCTCTCATGTAAGTTATGTGGCTCTGGCAGGTAATATTTCATCCTACAAAGTCTACATCAAACTGGTGGTACATCATAGAGGTAGCCCCTCGTAGTGCAAGGACGTATGAAGGCTACCATGTGCCAATCACAACGGCATCAATGGAGGAGATCAGAGAAGATGCTCAATCAGAAGCCACTGCGGTGGTGCCAGACGAGCATCAAGATGCTACTACTCTATATGGGGTGCATGCAGAGGAGCTACAAAATGAAACAAAGGATATGTGTTTAAACGGAGAGCTCTATATAGATATAGGAAGTTATGCTGAGTTATGCGAGGATGAGAGAGAGATCTCTTAAAGCCACAAATATTGTATTTGAATAATTTTGCTCCGTGTTGTAAAAGCTCTGGCTCTCTAAGTACCTTCCATGGTGTATAACGCTCTTTTCTACTCGCGCTCACATCTTTTGATTGAAAATTCTTCTATCACTCAATTCATTGCGTCATCGTATTTATATGCGTCATTACGTCATTGTATTTAATGGTCTTTGCGTCATTGTCTACTCTATTCATTCAATATTAAGTTTAAATATTCGTGTGTTTAATGCAGGTATGGATGATGAGGTTGTACAATTGTCATTATTACATTTGCCAATCAATTCATTTTGCCTATGATGTGTACAATTGTCAATTTTACGCTTGTCAATTTTGCAAACAATGCATCTTGTGGGTGACTATTTTGGGTCTATTATCTACCCTTGCACTTTTTTTAAAAAGTGAATCAAGTACAATATGGTTGATGTGTGGCAGGGCATTCAATGCCCTGTCACCAAAAAAAAATTCTCTCGGGCGTCGCTATTTATGGCACTGGAGCGTCGCTATCAGCGTCGCTATAGACTTCTGTGTAAACGTCGCTATGACCGTCGCTATGAGTGTCGCTATGAGCGTCTCTATATAGCGACGCATATAGCGTCGCATATAGCGACGCTCTTGTAGCGACGCTATTAGCGACGCCGGGGGTTATAAAAACCCAATGTATTTCCGTCGCTAACAGCGTCACAAGAGCACACAACCTCTTGTAGTGCTAGTTGATTGGGGACGATTTATATCACAAAGGGAAAGATTTGGTCTTGAGGAGAGTACCAGGTGTGCAAGAGATAGAGAAAATTCTTCTTTCATGTCATGATGATGTCTGTGGTGGTCACGTTTCTCAAGATATTACAAGTAGGAAGATTTTACAAGCAGGGTTTATTTGGCTGAGCTTACATCGTGATGTCCAACATTGGTGTAAGGCATGTAAGCAATGCCAAATTGCTGGGGATAGACGACTAACATATGAGCATCGAGTCCCAATAATATCTTATGGCCCTTTTGAAAAGTGGGGTTTGGATGCAATAGGTCCCCTACCTTGTACTTCTACAGGGAAGGTTTTCATCATCATGGGCGTTGACTACATGACACGATGGGCGAAAGCAACAAGCACAACCCGAATCATAGCTGAAGAGGTATCAAAGTTTATTCTTGATCATATTTGTAGTAGGTTTGGAACACCCCTAGAAATCTTATATGATCGAGGCCCGGGTTTTAGGGCTGACCTTCTGAATGATCTCTTGAGGAGGTTAAAAGTGAAACACCTGCATTCCACACCCTACTATCCTCAATGCAATGGATTGGTGGAAAAAGTGAATGGAATGATATGTAAGATCATTTCTAAGCAGGTTCTGGACCGGCCTAATGATTGGGATCGCCATTTGACGGCTGCTCTTTGGGGGTATAGGACATCTTTCAAGGTATCTACCCAATTCACCCCTTTCCATCTAGTTTATTGACAGGAGGCACTTCTCCCCATTGAGGTAGAGCTCTCAAGCTTGCGCATTCTTGCAAGAGTGGCAAAAAAACCAAAAGAGGTTCTACATGAAAGGATCTTAGATCTCCAATGACTTGAGCTAGATAGAGAAGAGTCCATTGATCACTACATCACCAAAGCGACAAGCCAAAGGGACAAAATCAACAAGAAGCTCAAGGGGAAAGGATTGAAGGAAGGTATGTTGGGTCTTCGCTATGATAACCGACTTGATACTCGAATTGATAAAAAGTTTTTGCAAAGATGGGAGGGACCTTTCATGATAAAAACAAAGTTTGGGAATGGCAGTTATAGATTAGCAGATTTATAAGGAAAACTCCACAAGACCAGAGTCAATGGATGGAGATTAAAGCCCTACTTTCAACGTATCAATCCGTTGATAGGAAGTCATCTACCTACATCGTCTAAGCTCCAAATTGGCATGGCTCCCTTCAGCTTGGCAAATGCTCCACCTATTTTTAAAGCTTTGATGTGCAAAGAAGAACCAGCCTTGGAATCTGAACATACCCAAGGCAACCCTCCCATCTCCGATTTATGGGATTGAGGTAATGAAAAGCAGGTCTAATTGAGTAAAAGAGTGAATGTTGCTCCTCCTATTAAAAAAAAAAAAGGAAAAGAAAAGAAAGAGAAAGAAACAACACAGTCCTCCTAAAGATATGAATATCTCTAGGCTTGGGGAAGGGCTAATATGAATGGCATAAAATGGTAACCATCTTTTTGCAACATTTTTTAGCCTACTCAACGTCCTCTTCCTCATATGTGTATATATTTTTCTACGCTATTAAGTTATCTAGAGTAAATTCCCCCTCTTTGTTTAACCTTTGTGGAGACACATACATTGTATTCTTCCCAAAAATGTCACCTTAGTCATATATTTATATTACCACCCTTTTCCTTTTTGCTTTGTAAATAAAATTAAGCATACAATAACCAACTATCTACCCCCAAACTTTCTTACCTCTTGTGAATTAGTAGTACAAAAATAATATATCCATCTTCCATCCCATATAGATAAATTACCATGGAAAATCAACTCTCCACTTGTCTTTACCAAAGATTATGGTCCAACTCTACAAGTCTTCTATGCCCCTACATAGGTGGCCCAATATCTCTTAAGAATATACATATAGTTTTTCTCCTTTCAAAAAGACTCAAATTGTATATTATTTTCACAAGAAAATAATATTGGTCCCTCCTCTATTTGTTTAAGCATCATACCCTTTTTAAAAAGCATGATTCCCCTTGGATACATACAAGCAAAGGGCCCATACAAGAAGACTTGAAAGCAAAAGGTTCCCTAGCCTAGTGTGGACCTTTAAAACTGAATTTCTTTGTTCATGGGCATGAATAATAGTCCAAATTCATATCAAACATGTTGAGAAGGTCAAATTTTCCTTTTGAAGCATGTCATTCCGAGCTACAGGTAAAACGTTATGGTCAAAATAGTGTAAATCTGTCAGATTCGCAGCAAAAGGGAACTGTGAATCAAGTAAATCAACAGGGTGAGATCTTATTTTTCCCCTACTCATCTTCTATAAGAGCAATGAGTGTTCAAGTTCACTTGCATGTGATGGGACCAACCTAAAGATGCTTTCTAAATGCCAAGACAGACAATTTGAGATACCCCGCAAGAGCCACCCGTAGGGCCTCATGGTGGGGCCCACCTACATTATGCACCCCTATGGAGACTTCACGGTCTAAAATGATATTTTTTGTGAATAAATAGTCCCTTTTATTTCCAATATTCAATGAGTGGTCAAAGGACACTTAATTAGGGCTAATCACTCACCCTAATTAAGTGTAGCATAATCCCACTCCTACACAACTATAAATAGCCCCCCTTGGAGAGACTCAAGGACACACACCTATATTTTCAACTTCATGTTGTTCTTGATCAATAGTAGAGAAACCCCCAACTCTCCCTCTTTCACATCCTCCCTCCTAACCCTCCTCTTTGGAGGAACTGCAACTCTATCCTACACTCTTTCTATTCTACAATCTCTTACTCAATCAACCCAATAAATCATTGTAGCACCTCAATAACTTGTAAATATATCATGATCTCTCTCATGGTTATGCTAATGATCATTAAATCATCTTCAAACAATCAAGTGTCACAATTCATGATGGTTAGCCAGCGTCTGTCTATCCCTTGAAAGGTGTGTGAGAAATCGAGTAAGTGTTCTACTCTCAATTTACCATTGGTTTGTTTCTCCACACTTATTCAATTAGTCTAAAGAAAATTCTCACTCAAACTCTTTTTTGCTTCATTACATATGCATGTGGCTACCTCTCATGGTGATTTTATTTGTCACGGCATTGCATAGATGGAGATGAGCTCTCTATGCAAAGTGTGTTATTGCGATGTAGGTGATACTCTTGTGTGTTTGAGAGGCAGGTCTTGTGTGCATGAGTTTTTGATGAGTGCTTGAGAGAGGAGGAGTTTGGATGTATCATGGGTATTCTTATGGGGAGAAGGTGATTGCTATTCCACAAATTGCATATTTACATTTGATGCACGGCATTGGGTTGCATAATCTTTGATGGTGTCAAGTGTCCAAAGTGTACATAGAATAAGGGTTCTCAAAGTGTGTTGCTTGAGTGGGTGAGTGAAAATGTTATTTTGATTGGTTTCCTTCTCCACTCCCAAAAGAAGGTGGTGCCCCAAGTAGTGTGCGTACCTCTTTACGAACATTTTGTGAGGGTAGGCCCATTGGTTTGGGTTTAGAGGCCCCATTTCAAAAAGCTCGCCCTCAACGTGTCTCATCGTCTCCTCTAGTCTTGGAGAAAATCTCGGTGGAATCCTCTCAGATATATGCTCTGGAATTGTTATTGGCTGAAAGCAAGTAGAGATCAGAGTACCCTTGTATGTGTATTGTCCTAACTCAATCGGATTGACAAGTTTGTACTCTCCTCCATACTTATCTACCATCAAAACTTGAACTTCATGGGCATTTGTATACGTGACTGCATAGAGATTCCTATGGAATGGAATCTCTCCAGCATAGGGTTCTACACACTTGTAGAAGATATATTGATTCTGGTTTGTGAATCAGTATATGCTCTCATGAGTATAATTCGTAAGCACTCTCATGGCTTTGTTGGTTCTGATGAATCTCACATTCACTTTGTTGATCAAAGGATACCTCTTCTCTAGGTATTCTCCCAATCCCCCTATTTTGTTGGCATTGCAACGCTTTTCATGTCTCTAAGAAGAGTAGAAAACCCTGGTTGTGGATGATTTTTCATGGTCAAGGCTCATTCGAAACTCTCAAGATAGTCCTTGACAAGCCCAATTTGGCTTAGTAAAGCTTATCTAGTTTTTAGTCCTGGTCCAGTCTCTCAAAAGCTAGGTCTTTGTGGATTTTTGGTCTCTGGAAACTGGTCTTGGGGTACCCTAAAAGTCCTATTGTCCACAATATTTCTTCTTGGATGTACCTGACTCAATTTGTAGTTGTCTATCAAAAGTTAGAGCAATTTTGGTAAACTGCACTTGAAACAACACTCAAAACAGTTTTTGGACTAGAACACAAGAACTTTGGCTTATATCTTGGTCTCTAGAAGGTATTTTTAGCTCAAACTTGGGATTTGGGATGTTCTCAAGTATATCTACAAGATCAACAAGCCAGATACCCCACTATGCTGAGGTACATGGATCGCAATCCAGGTTCCTCTGTCATTTTGTTTTCAAATTTTCCCAAATTTTGACAGTATGTAAACAAGGTCATACGTAGGCTCTGTACCAATTTTCATCAAATTCTGAGGTTGAGGTACATGGATTGCGATCCATGTTCAACCACACCTAGACTTGATCTCTTATTCCTGACTATGTCCACAAGCTAAATCTCAAATCTTTCTGAATTTGGACTTGATTTGATAGGTCAAATAGCCAACACTAGCTCTACACAGTGGTTTTCAGTCTGTCACCTATTTTGCTCCCTTTTGACCCAAATTTTTTGGGTTTTTTTTTTCAAAACTAGACTTGGGTATATGTCTCCTTGTGTATGCACTACTGATCTGCAAAATTTTAGCAAGTTGTCATATGGGTACATGGATCGCGATCCATGTTTGGAGGCCAAACTAACTTTTCTTGGTACCATCAGAATCAACATGATTAGTATGTTCTATGGTATCAAAAATTTTGAAATTGGACCTCTAGATTGAAATTTAGGCCAATGAATGAACCTCCCAACCTCCCATTAAATAGCCTCTTGGGCCTCATTCCCTATCCACGCTTGCAACGAGCCCATTGGGTCTAATCCTTGACCACCAGGCATTGCCCTTGGCATGACAAGGACTCTGCCAAATTTTATGCTAGAAATCCTATGGAGTGTCCTATGGCACATCAAGTATCACTAAAGTTATGCAACACAAGTGAGAGAAACTCTTCTAGCAAGAAGGTGTTCTTGATGATGCAAAAGCTTTATAATCTTTGTATGAAAGAGTGAGCTAGCATTGCTAGCCATATCAATAAGTTTGAATCTTCTTTGCCCAGACTCTTACTCAATAGATGAAGATAGATGATGAGATGAAAGTTATTCACTTTCTTTTCTAATTTTCCACTATTGTGGGATACATTTTGTACAGATGTTAGTTATTCTACACCAAATGGTATGCTAGTGTACAATGATATCACTAGTTCTCTTCTTTTAGAAGAAGTGCGTCATAAGACTATGGGTTTCTCGCATCATGGAAAAGTTCACTATGTGCAAAAAGAAATTTTGTTAGTCTATAGATGTGTTCTATGATGAACGAGAGATTGTATGTTTATAGAGTTTGTTGCTAGCCAAATTGCTAGTTAGTGATGGTGAAGTGTTATATATGTGGATCCTAGATTCAGGTGCATCTCTTCATGTGACCCCACATAGGGAGTAGTTTAATTCCATCACATTGGGTAACAATTATGCTTGTGACATAGTTGGCATTGGTGACATTACTATCGTTTTGTTGAATGACGTCAGATTTGTCATTCACAATGTTCATCATGTGCCATGTTTGAGTCACAATTTTATTTTAGTTGGTAGCTTATGACTTGGTTATAAAGTCACTTTATATTATCAATCCTAGAATATAAACAAACGCAACTTGTTTCTTGCTAATGGTTCAAAAGTTCACTCTTTGTATACTCTTTATATGTCTAACAAAAACAATGTTCTTTCAATAATCGAACTGCTAAATGTTACTTTGTGACATAGTTGGTCGGGGCATATGTCCAAGAAAAGAATGGAATGCTAGAGAATCTGGTATTTTCTTGATTTACGATAGAAACAGTTATGACATGTGTACTTTCACTTAAGAGGATTCTTTAGAGGAGAGAGAAGTTGTGTCGGGTTGATTTCATTGCACATTCATACACATGTTCAAAAATTTAATGAAGCACATAAACTTGAAGAGAATTATGAGACTAAAAGAGACAAGATGATGGGGATCAGATTTCTAGGAGCCAGTCTCCCCTCTTAAAAGACTTGTATTATAATTCTCTCAAAAGAGATCTTTGTTAAAATATAAGATTGAGCTCTTGCGGAGCCTTTCTTGAACCAAAAAGATGGTATACTTCAAGAATCCATGATGTAACCCTCCTTCCCAAACCCTAAACACCCCAGCGAGGAGAAAGGAACTGCAGGGAAAGGCAGATGAGGATAAAAGAAGTATTTTTCAAGCAAGAGAAATTGTATATCGTATACATTTACTCAGTAGGAAAGCTATTAGCATAGCATAACATAAAATAATAGTAAGAGAAGAAGAAGAAGAAGAAGTTTTCACTTGGTGGGATTTGCATCTATATCCAAGTTTCTTGAGCATGAAAACTATCTCTTAAGATCCGAGGAGAGAGGGAGTTAAATTACTTTTCTTTTTCTTTGCTTTGCACACTTCAAATCTTGCAAAATGAAAAGGGAGGGGGGGGGGGGGGGGGGGGGGGGGAGAGAGAGAGAGAGAGAGAGAGAGAGAGAGAGAGAGAGAGAATGACCCCTTCTTACTAAATTTAATCTCCATACTTGCACATTATTCAATTAGAATGCTCACTAAGTGGTCAAATGAAATGTAAACACTTAAGAATGCAACTTATGCTTGCTCCATACTTGTTGATCTTGAAGAGATAATCCTCTTCTTTCTTGGACTTTGCTTGGCACGTTTTCCCACCATGACATACACTCATTAGCTTCACATAGAGCATGTATGTGCTACTTTGGACATGTGGCCTAGTCAAACATGCAATAGAAGGTCTATAGCCAACTTACTAATTAAAGACGGGCTGATTTAACCATCGATTTTCAAATTTTCTAGACTTAATTAAAGACCCTAGTCCTACCTTTGAATTTATTGGCTCGGGTGTAGGACCTTTCCACAATCCTTTGGAAGCTTATGAAGTTGGACCGGGTTAGAGCCTACCTGCTCATTTAAGACCTGCTAGATTAGGCTAGGCCCTAGAAAACATTAAATGCATCTTTGGGCTTTGAGTTCCACCTCCTGTGGAAAACGTTAGAATAGGGCCTTGGGGGTGTCACAAAGCTTGTCCCAAAATCTGTTAAATTTAGACTATCTTTGGTGGATTTTAACTTTACCCTAAGGCTATCTAGACTTCATACTTGGAGTCTAAAGAGTTATTTTAATTATTAAAACTTACCACATATATTTTATATTTTTTGACTCCTATAATTGCTCTAGGTAATCTTCTATTTTCTATTTAAATTAGACTCCTATAATTGCTCAAGGTAATCTCCTTTCTCCTATACCCTAGATCAGGGCTTCTGAGGATAGATTTATCCTCTCTTATACCTTTGATTGAAATCACTAACTGGAAATTATCCTCACTCTTTTATAGACTTATCTCCCTTGGTCCCAAGCCTATGATCGAGCTAGTTTATAAGCAATTAAGTCAACTTCATTTGTTCTCTTTTATTTTCCCCAACCTTAATTGGCCAAATTAAGATGAAAAATACTTTAGAAGTCTAAAAATTGCTTTTCATGACATTACCTCTTCCTTGAAACCATAGTCATCTTTGACTATGGAGTAGGGAAAATAAAGTCATAACTAGTCTTGTTACTTCGGGTAGAGGATCTCTTTTTACCCAATATTGACATTCTTCCACAAGGGTGACTAACTCCACTTGGTTCTTGGAAGACTTAGTTGTCTCAAGCATGTCTTTACTTAGCCCTTATAGTAGATTGAAAAGGTCTACTCGGTGCTTGAGAAACTAATTGCTGCAAGTGGGCAGTGATTGTATGTATACACTTAAATAACTTATGAACATTAAAAATAAATCTTAAGAGTTAAAACAAGACAAGATCATTTATAAAAATTCTTTGTTCGTACCTTCTTACCTTGGATAAGACTCATTGTAATTATTTACAAGGTTTACATTATCTTTTAACTACATGTCTTGCATCCAACGTGCATCTTCAAAAGGATATTTCTCAATTTTAATAGGATATCATCGGATATCCTTACAAATTTTTAAAACATTTTCTTCATGTTGTAGAATAGTCTCAGGCTGCTAGATCTCTTCTTAACCTTCAAACTTGAGCGGTTCCTCAACTACGGGTTCTTTGGGTGGCTCGCCCCTGTAGGGTTTCAAAAGTCTCACATGAAAAGCATTATAGATGAGCCAAGTGCTTGGAAAATTTAACTTATAAGGTGACTCATTAGTAGGATTTATAATTTTAAATGGGCCATAATTGCTTTTTGTTAGCTTGGCATAATATTTTTGATGACATGTTGAGCATCCTTATCTCCCTTCGAATGTGGAGGGAGATAAGGATGCTCAACATGTTGACATATTTTTGATGACATGTTGAGCATCCTTATCTCCCTTCGAATGTGGTATGACTAATGCGTGCTTTGGGAAAATTAAGCAAAACCTAATCAATTTTTTTGAAGTCCAAGGCTCTCCAATTCTAATCACCATTAGCAGTTTTCTTCTGTTGTGTGATGGATATAACATTTTTAACCTTTTTCTAAGATTCTTTAAGATCTCTACTATACTCATTAGCTGCAGAAAATCTTCCCAAGTGTCTTGACTATCAATGGTAGGCTGGGTTTTTGTGAGCTACATACTCATTCATATCCTTGGTTAAGCCAACACAGATTTTTTTTTTTTGTTTTGCAAGAGTTATCTTTTTATAAACAATGGCTTTGAGATGTAACTCCCAAAACTTATCTACATACCTATGGATAGACTCATAGGGTGCCATCTTCAAACTTCACCATTCTTTAAGGCATTTGTCAATGGCATCACTCGAATTTGGTTCATGATTCCAACCTTGAAGTTCTTCCAGGTCTTTCGAGCCTCCTTGAGCATGAAGGATTTCCCACTATTGACGGGGTAATTTCTAAAAATGCATAGCAACATTACAAATCTTTGAAGATTTTGAAAATATTCATCATCAAAATCCGTGTCAAATTGTTGGAAATCCAACACTTTATCGGTTTCTCCAAAGGTTCCAACAACACGAGGAAGGAGATTGATGTTCTTTCCCTCTTCTTTGAAGTTTTTCAATTTACCTTGTCAAGAAGTGCGGAGTGCAGCTAGGAAAGCATCGGGCCTCTGACTGTGAGAGTTCACGGAAAAATCAAGCAAGTTGTAGAAGATTTGAGGCTAAAAACACACTCAAAAAGAACAAAACTCGAGCCATGAGGAGTGTTACCATGCACCGAGCGATTTTTTCCGAGCAAGGACAAACCCGAGCAAGTGTTTGTACATGATATAGTAAGTTTTATCGTCAACAGAATACTTATCGTTTGTTATATATTCATGCACCACAACAAAAAGAGTTATCAATGGATATATTACCTCCTAAATTCCAAAAGATCAAAGTTTACTTTTAAGAAAATAAACACAATATTTGAAAATATTATCTTCTCTCTTAGGCTCGCTTGGGATTCACATGTTTTGAGCAGAAAGTAAGATTAATAGACTAATAAGAGCTCTAGCCTTGTACTTAATGCTCAAGTCATTGTAAGTTTCTTTTTGTAAGGTCATTTGTAGTGCTCCTGTGTCTAGTACTTTGGTTCTTGATTGTCATTTATACTTGAGAGCATGTGAATACTTCCTCATCTTAGAAGCATCAATTTGATAGCAATTTATTGCACCTCATGAGCTCATTTATACACCAATCGTCTTTTCCATGTCGTCTTGCCCTATCTATACTACAAGACTGTGATCTTCATAAAAGACACCCTTCTTACACGACACATTGCTGGCAAACACCATTAATTATGAAAGACTTATTTTGTTACAATAGAATCATTTCTTTCCTTAGTTGATCAATATAGGACTTTTTTAATCAATTTACAAAAACAACAACCAAAATTTATAGAGTTCTATGACTAAAATGTTCTAGAAAGGCATCGTCATAACTGAAAAAATTAGTTGTAAATAAATAAAATAATAAGGATTTTTTACCATACAATATGACAGCCTCAAAGCTTAGGGGCGCGAGTCTTCATATGAAGAGCTTCTTTCACAAAAGATTGAAGATGGTACTCCTTTCTATTGTGAATCATTGTTTGAATAAGTATGGCAGATGTCAGATATCAGGAAGGCCATAACATTCACCACTCAATGGACAAGCACATTATAATTGGAATATGATTTACATCCTTGCTCATGTGGAATATTCATGTCACCACCAATTATAAGAGGCAAATTCTTCTCCAATATATGAAGATCAAAGCCATGCACTACTCTAAAAGGTAGTATTGGAGCCTTCTTCACATCTAAAATGATAGTTTCAACAAGAGGGGAAGCCGTTGTAGTGACTTTGCATAGTAATTTCGTTGCAAAAAAATGCAATCTTTTTTGAGCTTGTGTTTGCTCAAGATAAGATTGTATGGAAATCTTACTAGCTAGATGAGGGAAAGAGTTGCATCATGTTGAGAACGCATTGTTTTGCAATGGATCATGAAAGAACGACGCTAAGTGAGAGAAGATGCTTAGACCTCTCTCTCTCTCTCTCTCTGTCAAAAATGAGAAACAATATCACTATCAGGGGCACATTAATTATCGATCGATTTTCAACAAAAGTGCCATAGAAAAGCGGTCTTTAGTGTATTTTTAAAGCACAAAAATTAAAAATTCTCAGGTAGTTTTGAGGGTCACCTAGAAGGAAACGGTTAGATTTGGCAGATTAAAGTGTTAAACCCTCAAAAAATCCTAAATTTTATGTGGAGATTTTCAATGCTCTCCTTTTCCCATTGATTCTTAGGTGTTTCGGAAAAATTTGTCTCACCTTAATATCATACCCTTTTCAATTTCAAAAATCCCAATATGTCCCACCAATTTTTGAAAAAAAAAGTACGATACAAATCCCAAGAGATGCCAGTTGCAAAGACAAAGGACAGGACTGACAAAAGGAAGGACATGGAGTCATCTACTATAGCACGCTGGCATGATCAATAGCGTGGGTCAATGACACACAATCATTAACAAATCGTGGCTAAAATCGTGGCTAGACATGTTTTTGGAGGCTTGGTTATATTTTTTTATTAATGCGCTGCACTATGTCGGGCAGCACTATGTAGCCTCCTACGTTGTTAGTGCAGTTGATTGGAAGATGCGCATGTGAAGCAGTGAGAGTTTGAGTCCATCTTGCTAAGTTTTTTGGTTGGGGGACTGTTTCGCAACCTACCTTGGCCATAAGTTGACGCAGGCAAGCTGAGAGAGAGAGAGAGAGAGAGAGAGAGAGAGAGAGAGAGGGAGAGGTGCTCGCCTCTTCTCTCCTACCAAAAAATTATAGCTTGAGCTTGAGCTTGCCAGCCCACTTTGGCCAGTATGCGGGCAGAAGTCGATAAGAGAGAGAGAGAGAGAGAGAGAGAGAGAGAGAGAGAGAGAAGAGAGAGAGAGAGAGAGAGAGAGAGAGAGAGAGAGAGAGAGAGAGAGAGAGAGAGAGAGAGAGAGAGAGAGAGAGAGAGAGAGAGAGAGAGAGAGAGATATGCTCCTTGAAGAGGGAGAAGGTAGACGAGGCTTACCTCCCTGCTTCTAGGTATCCATCTTCCTGAAGCACTCTGTGTTATTAACCTCACCTGAAGCTTTCCATTCTCGACCCACCACACATACCTACTATCAATTCAAGCTTCCCTTGTGTTGCAGTACATCATCCTTTGCACCCACACAATGAGCTCTAGGAAAAGTGCCCAAGACTTTTTCCCTTCCTCTCCTCCTGATAGCCAAATATTGAGCCCAAGCTTCCATGGCGGCCTCGACCACAACCACAACACAACGTATATTTTGATTTCAATTGAAGTAACAGGAGTACTACTGGAGACTCCCATAACATAACCTCTCATGAAGACTTTAGCCTTAGGGAATAAAGCACAGACTCTTGTGGAGGCCCACCTGGCATGAACAAGAGCATTATATGTTCCCATGAAGAGCTTACAGGTTTTCAAAGGTTCTGGAACCCTAAGTGGGAGGTTATGTGGAAAGAGGTGAAGCTTCAGGGTTGCCTAGCAGGCCCAATGATTGCTTTCAACTTTTCGCAGATGGCATTCCAATTTATTGCCGTCGCATTTGTCAGCCACTTGGATGAGCTTGCCCTGTCTAGCAGCTCCATAGCCACCTCAATAGCCAATGTAACAGGCGTATGCATGATCTCTCTCTCTCTCTCTCTCTCTCTCTCTCTCTCTCTCTCTCTCTCTCTCTCTCTCTCTCTCTCTCTCTCTCTCTCTCTCTCTCTCTCTCTCTCTGTGTGTGTGTGTGTGTGTGGGCGGGTTTAGACGAGCCCATCGGCATTCTCTGTGCCTCCGCTCGTGATGTTCACATGAGACACTCTAGAAAACTCTTTTGTAATGGTGCAAAATCTGCACAACAAGGAGGGTATGGAGATCACATGTTTTCTTTTTCCCAATGGGTGTCTTCCAGAAAGGACACACGCCTTGTCCCCTCACGCTACCTTTGCCTCGTCTGAACCCAACCTCTCTCTCTCTCTCTCTCTCTCTCTCTCTCTCTCTCTCTCTCTCTCTCGCTCGCTCTCTCTCTCTCTCTCTCTCTCTTCTCTCTCTCTCTCTCTCTCTCTCTCTCACCGCCGGAAGTTAACTCTCACATCTTTAGTGATGAGAATGCCAACTCTTGCCGAGTTATGTGAAAAATTATGTGTTAAATCAGTTTTAAGGTTCTTATAATCCCTGTTAGTTTAGTTCTTTGTTTTTAATATAACATAATTTACGTTAGATTTAGATTTATGTTTATTAGATTAGACTGAGGTTTATTTAGGTTTACCCACAACACACACAACACACACACACACACAACACACACACACACACACACAACATACACGAAGAAGAGAGTTTTTAACGTCGTATGAAACTATCCAAAAGACGTTAAAGATTAGGTTAGATGTAGACTTACGTTAAATTAGATTTAGGTTTATTTTTAGTTAGATTTACGTTTATTTAGATTTACGCTTATTTACGTTAGATCGAGTCCACGCAAGAATTACTTACGGTTTAGGGTTTAGAGTTAGACGAACAGTGAAAAAATCTACTGTGAAAAGATGTTAAGATGCTGTGAAGTGCTACAGCTAGAGAAGAGGCAAAGGGGTTTTGTCCACTACATGCAGTATCATGTAGACGTGGGTTGGTAGATTTCTTGTACCCACAAATATAGGTATTGACCAATAAAGACGAGATTATAACCCAGTGGTTCTGATCTCCGTGCACCTCTAGACCGAGGTGTGCGGGGATTGGACATGACTAGAGAATTTGAGGTAGAGAGAGAGAGAGAGAGAGAGAGAGAGAGAGATAAGACGAAGAATGCCAATAGAACATTAAATTTGTTGTCCAGGTTATAAGATTTTTATCCTCATTATGAGTAGTGACGAGGATGTGGGACCGTCCAACCGAAACACCTATCTCTCAACGAGGGTCTTATGTCCTTGTAATCAATGCAAGCATGCTGTGCGACGGACAAGATGTGTTTCTTTGCAGCACGTTCGCGAATTTGGCGAGTTCGATCCATCTATTATAGATCGAGTTGTTGCCAATTATAACTCGTCGGACTCTGACGTTGGCCAACAAGCAGCAATCTTGCAACCCAATAGACGTGTTCGCAGGCGCTTTGGTCAAGCAGCATATGTGAGGCCACAATATGTAGCCTCTGACAGCTCGGGGGATGATCATGCAGAGCACATTCCCAACGAGGCAATGTTTGAGCCCGAGATTGAAGAAATGATCGAGACGATATATCATGGATTCAGAAAGGCTTATCTATGATGATATGAAAAGTAAAGACGATACGCCATTGTATAATGGAGCACGTATGTCTAGATTGAAAGCACTCCTGGTTCTTCTCAACATGCAGGCAAAGTTTGGATGGAGTGACACTAGCGTCACAGCGCTTTTCAGGTGATCTATTACAATTAGTTTACTTTAATAAAACTCTAAATGTATAATGATCTGATAGATTTTTACACGACTGTATCGTATTTTTATGTTGTGTAGATTGCTTAAAGAGCACATACTACCAGCTGACAATGTGATGCCAGATTCCCAAGATGAAGCAAGAAAGATTTTGCGAAAGTTGGGGATGGATTACAATTCTATCTACGCTTGTCCTAATGACTGCATTCTTTTTAGAGGGGAATACATAGACATGGAGAAGTGTCCGAAATGTGATTCTGAAAGATATCGAGTAGATCTCCACGGGACAAAATTTCCACAAAAGGTTTTGCGACATTTTCCTCTGCTCTCTCGCATCAAGCATTTCTTCGAATGTAAGTCCATGGCCGCCCTAGCATCATGGCATGAGGAGAATAAATCTTCGGATGGTGTGCTACGAATTCCTACAAATTGCGCAGCCTGGAAACATATAGATGGAACATGGTCGGATTTTGCCAGGGAAGCTCAAAATTTACGCTTAGGCCTGGCTATGGATGGCGTAAATCCATTTGATCAAAGATCAACATCTTACAGTGTATGGCCCCTTGTCATCGTCAACTACAACATTCCCCCGTGGTTGACTACGAAGAAGGGGCACCTATGGCTAAGCTTGATTGTGCAGGGCGATATAAAGTGGAGAATATGGATGTGTATCTTCGTCCACTATTGGAAGAGCTACAACAATTGTGCATTGGCATAGAGGTGGTGGATATGAGCTGACACACAAGATGACGGAATGCTTTGATCAGAGGCATTCTAATGTGGACCATGCATGACTATCCCGAGCTAACAGAATGCTCAGGTGATCTATTGACACTCCTCACTCAGACACTGTAAATCTTGTTTTTTCCCATAGTTGATCTATTATCATGTGTATACATGCAGGGCTTCAAACAAGCGGATACAGAGCATGTGTCACATGTGGACCTAGACTGAATGCACGTAGGGCGCCCTCACTGAAGAAGCAAATCTACGAAGGTCATCAAGCGTATCTTCCAGAGAATCATGTGTTACGCGACGGCTTTTTGGGAAGAGAGCCACCAAGGATGTCTGCACAAGCATGGTTAGAGCAGAAGGAGATGTGCGATGACGGATTGCCTCCAGGGATGAAGAGACTATCTCTATGGTACGAGTTACCATACTGGCCCCGACTCATGATCAATCACTTGATCGATCCAATGCACATATTCAAGAATGTGGGTAATCTACTATGGGACCATCTGACCGGCAAGAAAGATACTTTGGGAGCCAGAGTTGACCTTAGGAATGTGGATCGTATGGAGCAATATTGGCCGCAAACAATGTCTGATGGATCGATAAAACTCCCTAAAGCACCATGGATTTTCACAGGAGCCCAAGAACGCAAAGTAAAAGAGACCATTCGATCTTTGCGGACCCCCACTGGCGTAATGCACTCGCTCCGAACGTGTTTTACTAAAGAAGGAAAGCTTACCGGTTTGAAGTCACACGATTGGCATAAAATGTGTCAGGTACGTTCATAGTGGACTTTAATATCATTGCATAAAATGTGGAATTTATATCATTGCTGCACATACTTTACAGTTTATTTTACCGGTTGCCATTGAAGGATGTTTGTCTCTCGACATCCGTAACACAATCTACAAACTTGCAAAGCTGGTGCAATGGATCTCACAAAAGGAGATCAACGTAGACTCCATACCATTCGCCAAACTAAATGCTGCGGAGCTTGTGTGCATGTTTGAGAAACATTTTCCTACTACCATGCTAACCATTCAGGTGCATCTTCTTGTTCACATAGTTGATGAGGTGGAAATAGCTGGCATAGTTCATTCCAGATGGATGTTCTTCTTAGAACGTTTCATGAAAATGCTTAAGGGATATGTGCGTCAAAAGGCACGTCCGGAGGGTAGCATGGCAGAAGGTTGGTTGGTATCAGAGTCCCTAGTGTACATTGGAGAGTGGCTAGACGGATTTGATAAAGCTCGGGACACGCTATGGCGAACCATAGATGATGAGCGCATATCTGGGATTGTCATGTGCAATCTCGGTGTTGAGAAGAAGATGGCGAAAGATCTAGAGGCTAAAATCAACCGATTTTGCATGCTTCACAATCCAGTGATGCAAAAGTGGATTTCACAATATGAGGATGCAAAGCAAGAGCGACAAAGGGCACGAATCAAGTGGAGACAGGGAAGACGACCACCGATGCACTATCCGACGGTTCTGGAGAGCCTACCAACATTCATGAGCTTAAGATGGTTGCACAACCAATTGAAAAGCGCACAACAATGCGGTGACGAAGTGACTGAGGAAGAGTGGGAGTACTCTCGGGGTTGCGGGAACAAGGTAAGTTTGCAATGTATGACTAGCTAGTGACTTTATTTCTAAACGTTTGAACGGCCACTCATAATCTTTGTTCGTTGTAGTATAAGTGATACACAGCAGCATGGTGTAAAGGTCGACATTTTAGGGTGGAACGGATCGACAAAAGGCGTTTTACTCAAGATTGTGGAATCATGGCAAAATTTGAACAGTCTAGTCGACGACGTTCCTCTGATGCAGATCCTCTGGTGGTGGAACTCACTTACTTCGGCACGCTACAAGAGATTTTGAGGATCGATTACAGAGGATTTTTTGTCGACTTGTTCGACGTGCAATGGTTCAAGATAATCATGGAGGGTCGTAACACTACTGTGCGTAGAGGAGAGTCTGGTTTTCTTGAGGTGGATTCTACTAAGAAATGGACTGACCTAAGAGACACTTTCGTACTACCCAAGCATTGTGAACAAGTAAGTATGTAAATAGTTAACATCCCCCTTTTACAAGTTATGTGCTTGAAAGCTCTCATGTAAGTTATGTGGCTCTGGCAGGTAATATTTCATCCTACAAAGTCTACATCAAACTGGTGGTACATCATAGAGGTAGCCCCTCGTAGTGCAAGGACGTATGAAGGCTACCATGTGCCAATCACAACGGCATCAATGGAGGAGATCAGAGAAGATGCTCAATCAGAAGCCACTGCGGTGGTGCCAGACGAGCATCAAGATGCTACTACTCTATATGGGGTGCATGCAGAGGAGCTACAAAATGAAATAAAGGATATGTGTTTAAACGGAGAGCTCTATATAGATATAGGAAGTTATGCTGAGTTATGCGAGGATGAGAGAGAGATCTCTTAAAGCCACAAATATTGTATTTGAACAATTTTGCTCCGTGTTGTAAAAGCTCTGGCTCTCTAAGTACCTTCCATGGTGTATAACGCTCTTTTCTACTCGCGCTCACATCTTTTGATTGAAAATTCTTCTATCACTCAATTCATTGCGTCATCGTATTTATATGCGTCATTACGTCATTGTATTTAATGGTCTTTGCATCATTGTCTACTCTATTCATTCAATATTAAGTTTAAATATTCGTGTGTTTAATGCAGGTATGGATGATGAGGTTGTACAATTGTCATTATTACATTTGCCAATCAATTCATTTTGCCTATGATGTGTACAATTGTCAATTTTACGCTTGTCAATTTTGCAAACAATGCATCTTGTGGGTGACTATTTTGGGTCTATTATCTACCCTTGCACTTTTTTTAAAAAGTGAATCAAGTACAATATGGTTGATGTGTGGCAGGGCATTCAATGCCCTGTCACCAAAAAAAAATTCTCTCGGGCGTCGCTATTTATGGCACTGGAGCGTCGCTATCAGCGTCGCTATAGACTTCTGTGTAAACGTCGCTATGACCGTCGCTATGAGTGTCGCTATGAGCGTCTCTATATAGCGACGCATATAGCGACGCATATAGCGTCGCATATAGCGACGCTCTTGTAGCGACGCTATTAGCGACGCCGGGGGTTATAAAAACCCAATGTATTTCCGTCGCTAACAGCGTCACAAGAGCACACAACCTCTTGTAGTGCTAGTTGATTGGGGACGATTTATATCACAAAGGGAAAGATTTGGTCTTGAGGAGAGTACCAGGTGTGCAAGAGATAGAGAAAATTCTTCTTTCATGTCATGATGATGTCTGTGGTGGTCACGTTTCTCAAGATATTACAAGTAAGAAGATTTTACAAGCAGGGTTTATTTGGCTGAGCTTACATCGTGATGTCCAACATTGGTGTAAGGCATGTAAGCAATGCCAAATTGCTGGGGATAGACGACTAACATATGAGCATCGAGTCCCAATAATATCTTATGGCCCTTTTGAAAAGTGGGGTGTGGATGCAATAGGTCCCTACCTTGTACTTCTACAGGGAAGGTTTTCATCATCATGGGCGTTGACTACATGACACGATGGGCGAAAGCAACAAGCACAACCCGAATCATAGCTGAAGAGGTATCAAAGTTTATTCTTGATCATATTTGTAGTAGGTTTGGAACACCCCTAGAAATCTTATATGATCGAGGCCCGGGTTTTAGGGCTGACCTTCTGAATGATCTCTTGAGGAGGTTAAAAGTGAAAACCTGCATTCCACACCCTACTATCCTCAATGCAATGGATTGGTGGAAAAAGTGAATGGAATGATATGTAAGATCATTTCTAAGCAGGTTCTGGACCGGCCTAATGATTGGGATCGCCATTTGACGGCTGCTCTTTGGGGGTATAGGACATCTTTCAAGGTATCTACCCAATTCACCCCTTTCCATCTAGTTTATTGACAGGAGGCACTTCTCCCCATTGAGGTAGAGCTCTCAAGCTTGCGCATTCTTGCAAGAGTGGCAAAAAAACCAAAGAGGTTCTACATGAAAGGATCTTAGATCTCCAATGACTTGAGCTAGATAGAGAAGAGTCCATTGATCACTACATCACCAAAGCGACAAGCCAAAGGGACAAAATCAACAAGAAGCTCAAGGGGAAAGGATTGAAGGAAGGTATGTTGGGTCTTCGCTATGATAACCGACTTGATACTCGAATTGATAAAAAGTTTTTGCAAAGATGGGAGGGACCTTTCATGATAAAAACAAAGTTTGGGAATGGCAGTTATAGATTAGCAGATTTATAAGGAAAACTCCACAAGACCAGAGTCAATGGATGGAGATTAAAGCCCTACTTTCAACGTATCAATCGTTTGATAGGAAGTCATCTACCTACATCGTCTAAGCTCCAAATTGGCATGGCTCCCTTCAGCTTGGCAAATGCTCCACCTATTTTTAAAGCTTTGATGTGCAAAGAAGAACCAGCCTTGGAATCTGAACATACCCAAGGCAACCCTCCATCTCCGATTTATGGGATTGAGGTAATGAAAAGCAGGTCTAATTGAGTAAAAGAGTGAATGTTGCTCCTCCTATTAAAAAAAAAAAGGAAAAGAAAAGAAAGAGAAAGAAACAACACAGTCCTCCTAAAGATATGAATATCTCTAGGCTTGGGGAAGGGCTAATATGAATGGCATAAAATGGTAACCATCTTTTTGCAACATTTTTTAGCCTACTCAACGTCCTCTTCCTCATATGTGTATATATTTTTCTACGCTATTAAGTTATCTAGAGTAAATTTCCCCTCTTTGTTTAACCTTTGTGGAGACACATACATTGTATTCTTCCCAAAAATGTCACCTTAGTCATATATTTATATTACCACCCTTTTCCTTTTTGCTTTGTAAATAAAATTAAGCATACAATAACCAACTATCTACCCCCAAACTTTCTTACCTCTTGTGAATTAGTAGTACAAAAATAATATATCCATCTTCCATCCCATATAGATAAATTACCATGGAAAATCAACTCTCCACTTGTCTTTACCAAAGATTATGGTCCAACTCTACAAGTCTTCTATGCCCCCTACATAGGTGGCCCAATATCTCTTAAGAATATACATATAGTTTTTCTCCTTTCAAAAAGACTCAAATTGTATATTATTTTCACAAGAAAATAATATTGGGCCCTCCTCTATTTGTTTAAGCATCATACCCTTTTTAAAAAGCATGATTCCCCTTGGATACATACAAGCAAAGGGCCCATACAAGAAGACTTGAAAGCAAAAGGCTCCTTAGCCTAGTGTGGACCTTTAAAACTGAATTTCTTTGTTCATGGGCATGAAGAATAGTCCAAATTCATATCAAACATGTTGAGAAGGTCAAATTTTCCTTTTGAAGCATGTCATTCCGAGCTACAGGTCAAAAGTTATGGTCAAAATAGTGTAAATCTGTCAGATTCGCAGCAAAAGGGAACTGTAAATCAAGTAAATCAAGAGGGTGAGATCTTATTTTTCCCCTACTCATCTTCTATAAGAGCAATGAGTGTTCAAGTTCACTTGCATGTGATGGGACCAACCTAAAGATGCTTTCTAAATGCCAAGACAGACAATTTGAGATACCCCGCAAGAGCCACCCGTAGGGCCTCATGGTGGGGCCCACCTACATTATGCACCCCTATGGAGACTTCACGTCTAAAATGATTTTTGGTGGAATAAATAGTCCCTTTTATTTCCAATATTCAATGAGTGGTCAAAGGACACTTAATTAGGGCTAATCACTCACCCTAATTAAGTGTAGCATAATCCCACTCCTACACAACTATAAATAGCCCCCCTTGGAGAGACTCAAGGACACACACTATATTTTCAACCATGTTGTTCTTGATCAATAGTAGAGAACCCCCAACTCTCCCTCTTTCACATCCTCCCTCCTAACCCTCCTCTTTGGAGGAACTGCAACTCTATCCTACACTCTTTCTATTCTACAATCTCTTACTCAATCAACCCAATAAATCATTGTAGCACCTCAATAACTTGTAAATATATCATGATCTCTCTCATGGTTATGCTAATGATCATTAAATCATCTTCAAACAATCAAGTGTCACAATTCATGATGGTTAGCCAGCGTCTGTCTATCCCTGAAAGGTGTGTGAGAAACGAGTAGTGTTCTACTCTCAATTTACCATTGGTTTGTTTCTCCACACTTATTCAATTAGTCTAAAGAAAAATTCTCACTCAAACTCTTTTTTGCTTCATTACATATGCATGTGGCTACCTCTCATGGTGATTTTATTTGTCACGGCATTGCATAGATGGAGATGAGCTCTCTATGCAAAGTGTGTTATTGCGATGTAGGTGATACTCTTGTGTGTTTGAGAGGCAGGTCTTGTGTGCATGAGTTTTTGATGAGTGCTTGAGAGAGGGGAGTTTGGATGTATCATGGGTATTCTTATGGGGAGAAGGTGATTGCTATTCCACAAATTGCATATTTACATTTGATGCACGGCATTGGGTTGCATAATCTTTGATGGTGTCAAGTGTCCAAAGTGTACATAGAATAAGGGTTCTCAAAGTGTGTTGCTTGAGTGGGTGAGTGAAAATGTTATTTTGATTGTTTCCTTCTCCACTCCCAAAAGAAGGTGGTGCCCCAAGTAGTGTGCGTACCTCTTTACGAACATTTTGTGAGGGTAGGCCCATTGGTTTGGTTTAGAGCCCCCATTTCAAAAAGCTCGCCCTCAACGTGTCTCATCGTCTCCTCTAGTCTTGGAGAAAATCTCGGTGGAATCCTCTCAGATATATGCTCTGGAATTGTTATTGGCTGAAAGCAAGTAGAGATCAGAGTACCCTTGTATGTGTATTGTCCTAACTCAATCGGATTGACAAGTTTGTACTCTCCTCCATACTTATCTACCATCAAAACTTGAACTTCATGGGCATTTGTATACGTGACTGCATAGAGATTCCTATGGAATGGAATCTCTCCAGCATAGGGTTCTACACACTTGTAGAAGATATATTGATTCTGGTTTGTGAATCAGTATATGCTCTCATGAGTATAATTCGTAAGCACTCTCATGGCTTTGTTGGTTCTGATGAATCTCACATTCACTTTGTTGATCAAAGGATACCTCTTCTCTAGGTATTCTCCCAATCCCCCTATTTTGTGGCATTGCAACGCTTTTCATGTCTCTAAGAAGAGTAGAAACCCTGGTTGTGGATGATTTTCATGGTCAAGGTCATTCGAAACTCTCAAGATAGTCCTTGACAAGCCCATTTGGCTTAGTAAAGCTTATCTAGTTTTTAGTCCTGGTCCAGTCTCTCAAAAGCTAGGTCTTTGTGGATTTTTGGTCTCTGGAAACTGGTCTTGGGGTACCCTAAAAGTCTATTGTCCACAATATTTCTTCTTGGATGTACCTGACTCAATTTGTAGTTGTCTATCAAAAGTTAGAGCAATTTGGTAAACTGCACTTGAAACAACACTCAAAACAGTTTTTGGACTAGAACACAAGAACTTTGGCTTATATCTTGGTCTCTAGAAGGTATTTTTAGCTCAAACTTGGGATTTGGGATGTTCTCAAGTATATCTACAAGATCAACAAGCCAATACCCCACTATGCTGAGGTACATGGATCGCAATCCAGTTCCTCTGTCATTTTGTTTTCAAATTTTCCCAAATTTTGACAGTATGTAAACAAGGTCATACGTAGGCTCTGTACCAATTTTCATCAAATCTGAGGTTGAGGTACATGGATTGCGATCCATGTTCAACCACACCTAGACTTGATCTTTATTCCTGACTATGTCCACAAGAAATCTCAAATCTTTCTGAATTTGGACTTGATTTGATAGTCAAATAGCCAACACTAGCTCTACACAGTGGTTTTTCAGTCTGTCACCTATTTTGCTCCCTTTTGACCCAAATTTTTGGGTTTTTTTTTTTCAAAACTAGACTTGGGTATATGTCTCCTTGTGTATGCACTACTGATCTGCAAAATTTTAGCAAGTTGTCATATGGGTACATGGATCGCGATCCATGTTTGGAGGCCAAACTAACTTTTCTTGGTACCATCAGAATCAACATGATTAGTATGTTTCTATGGTATCAAAAATTTTGAAATTGGACCTCTAGATTGAAATTTAGGCCAATGAATGAACCTCCCAACCTCCCATTAAATAGCCCAACCTCCCATTAAATAGCCTCTTGGGCCTCATTCCCTATCCACGCTTGCAACGAGCCCATTGGGTCTAATCCTTGACCACCAGGCATTGCCCTTGGCATGACAAGGACTCTGCCAAATTTTATGCTAGAAATCCTATGGAGTGTCCTATGGCACATCAAGTATCACTAAAGTTATGCAACACAAGTGAGAGAGACTCTTCTAGCAAGAAGGTGTTCTTGATGATGCAAAAGCTTTATAATCTTTGTATGAAAGAGTGAGCTAGCATTGCTAGCCATATCAATAAGTTTGAATCTTCTTTGCCCAGACTCTTACTCAATAGATGAAGATAGATGATGAGATGAAAGTTATTCACTTTCTTTTCTAATTTTCCACTATTGTGGGATACATTTTGTACAGATGTTAGTTATTCTACACCAAATGGTATGCTAGTGTACAATGATATCACTAGTTCTCTTCTTTTAGAAGAAGTGCGTCATAAGACTATGGGTTTCTCGCATCATGGAAAAGTTCACTATGTGCAAAAAGAAATTAAAAAAAAGAAATTTTGTTAGTCTATAGATGTGTTCTATGATGAACGAGAGATTGTATGTTTATAGAGTTTGTTGCTAGCCAAATTGCTAGTTAGTGATGGTGAAGTGTTATATATGTGGATCCTAGATTCAGGTGCATCTCTTCATGTGACCCCACATAGGGAGTAGTTTAATTCCATCACATTGGGTAACAATTATGCTTGTGACATAGTTGGCATTGGTGACATTACTATCGTTTTGTTGAATGACGTCAGATTTGTCATTCACAATGTTCATCATGTGCCATGTTTGAGTCACAATTTGATTTTATAACTATCAACAGCCCTCCAAGAAATAAAACAAACGCAACTTGTTTCTTGCTATGGTTCAAAAGTTCACTCTTTGTATACTCTTTATATGTCTAACAAAAACAATGTTCTTTCAATAATCGAACTGCTAAATGTTACTTTGTGACATAGTTGGTCGGGGCATATGTCCAAGAAAAGAATGGAATGCTAGAGAATCTGGTATTTTCTTGATTTACGATAGAAACAGTTATGACATGTGTACTTTCACTTAAGAGGATTCTTTAGAGGAGAGAGAAGTTGTGTCGGGTTGATTTCATTGCACATTCATACACATGTTCAAAAATTTAATGAAGCACATAAACTTGAAGAGAATTATGAGACTAAAAGAGACAAGATGATGGGGATCAGATTTCTAGGAGCCAGTTCTCCCTCTTAAAAGACTTGTATTATGATTCTCTCAAAAGAGATCTTGTTAAAATATAAGATTGAGCTCTTGCGGAGCCTTTCTTGAACCAAAAAGATGGTATACTTCAAGAATCCATGATGTAACCCTTCTTCCCAAACCCTAAACACCCCAGCGAGGAGAAAGGAACTGCAGGGAAAGGCAGATGAGGATAAAAGAAGTATTTTTCAAGCAAGAGAAAATTGTATATCGTATACATTTACTCAGTAGGAAAGCTATTAGCATAGCATAACATTAAAATAATAGTAAGAGAAGAAGAAGAAGAAGAAGTTTCCACTTGGTGGGATTTGCATCTATATCCAAGTTTCTTGAGCATGAAAACTATCTCTTAAGATCCGAGGAGAGAGGGAGTTAAATTACTTTTCTTTTTCTTTGCTTTGCACACTTCAAATCTTGCAAAATGAAAAGGGAGAGAGAGAGAGAGAGAGAGAGAGAGAGAGAGAGAGAGAGAGAGAGAGAGGAGAGAGAGAGAGGAGAGAGAGGAGAGAGAATGACCCTTCTTACTAAATTTAATCTCCATACTTGCACATTATTCAATTAGAATGCTCACTAAGTGGTCAAATGAAATGTAAACACTTAAGAATGCAACTTATGCTGCTCCATACTTGTTGATCTTGAAGAGATCATCCTCTTCTTTCTTGGATTGCTTGGCACGTTTTCCCACCATGACATACACTCATTAGCTTCACATAGAGCATGTATGTGCTACTTTGGACATGTGGCCTAGTCAAACATGCAATAGAAGGTCTATAGCCAACTTACTAATTAAAGCGGGCTGATTTAACCCATCGATTTTCAAATTTTTCTAGACTTAATTAAAGACCCTAGTCCTACCTTTTGAATTTATTGGCTCGGGTGTAGGACCTTTCCACAATCTTTGGAAGCTTATGAAGTTGGACGGGTTAGAGCCTACCTGCTCATTTAAGACCTGCTAGATTTAGCTAGGCCCTAGAAAACATTAAATGCATCTTTGGGCTTTGAGTTCCACCTCCTGTGGAAACGTTAGAATAGGGCCCTGGGGTGTCACAAAGCTTGTCCCAAAAATCTGTTTAAATTTAGACTAAATTGACTCATAGGTAATCTCCTATTCTCCTATAATTGCTCCTAGATCAGGCTTCTGAGGATAGATTTATCCTCTCTTATACCTTTGATTGAAATCACTAACTGGAAATTATCCTCACTCTTTTATAGACTTATCTCCCTTGGTCCCCAAGCTATGCTATGATCGAGCTAGTTTATAAGCAATTAAGTCAACTTCATTTGTTCTCTTTTATTTTCCCCAACCTTAATTGGCCAAATTAAGATGAAAAATACTTTAGAAGTCTAAAAATTGCTTTCCATGACATTACCTCTTCCTTGAAACCATAGTCATCTTTGACTATGGAGTAGGGAAAATAAAGTCATAACTAGTCTTGTTACTTCGGGTAGAGGATCTCTTTTTACCCAATATTGACATTCTTCCACAAGGGTGACTAACTCCACTTGGTCTTGGAAGACTTAGTTGTCTCAAGCATGTCTTTACTTAGCCCTTATAGTAGATTGAAAAGGTCTACTCGGTGCTTGAGAAACTAATTGCTGCAAGTGGGCAGTGATTGTATGTATACACTTAAATAACTTATGAACATTAAAAATAAATCTTAAGAGTTAAAACAAGACAAGATCATTTATAAAAATTCTTGTTCGTACCTTCTTACCTTGGATAAGACTCATTGTAATTATTTACAAGGTTTACATTATCTTTTAACTACATGTCTTGCATCCAACGTGCATCTTCAAAAGGATATTTCTCAATTTTAATAGGATATCATCAGATATCCTTACAAATTTTTAAAACATTTTCTTCATGTTGTAGAATAGTCTCAGGCTGCTAGATCTCTTCTTAACCTTCAAACTTGAGCGGTTCCTCAACTACGGGTTCTTTGGGTGGCTCGCCCCTGTAGGGTTTCAAAAGTCTCACATGAAAAGCATTATAGATGAGCCAAGTGCTTGGAAAATTTAACTTATAAGGTGACTCATTAGTAGGATTTATAATTTTAAATGGGCCATAATTGCTTTTTGTTAGCTTGGCATAATATTTTTGATGACATGTTGAGCATCCTTATCTCCCTTCGAATGTGGAGGGAGATAAGGATGCTCAACATGTTGACATATTTTTGATGACATGTGTTGAGCATCCTTATCTCCCTTCGAATGTGGTATGACTAATGCGTGCTTTGGGAAAATTAAGCAAAACCTAATCAATTTTTTTGAAGTCCAAGGCTCTCCAATTCTAATCACCATTAGCAGTTTTCTTCTGTTGTGTGATGGATATAACATTTTTAACCTTTTTCTAAGATTCTTTAAGATCTCTACTATACTCATTAGCTGCAGAAAATCTTCCCAAGTGTCTTGACTATCAATGGCAGGCTGGGTCTTTGTGAGCTACATACTCATTCATATCCTTGGTTAAGCCAACACAGATTTTTTTTTTTTGTTTTGCAAGAGTTATCTTTTTATAAACAATGGCTTTGAGATGTAACTCCCAAAACTTATCTACATACCTATGGATAGACTCATAGGGTGCCATCTTCAAACTTCACCATTCTTTAAGGCATTTGTCAATGGCATCACTCGAATTTGGTTCATGATTCCAACCTTGAAGTTCTTCCAGGTCTTTCGAGCCTCCTTGAGCATGAAGGATTTCCCACTATTGACGGGGTAATTTCTAAAAATGCATAGCAACATTACAAATCTTTGAAGATTTTGAAAATATTCATCTCCAAAATCCGTGTCAAATTGTTGGAAATCCAACACTTTATCGGTTTCTCCAAAGGTTCCAACAACACGAGGAAGGAGATTGATGTTCTTTCCCTCTTCTTTGAAGTTTTTCAATTTACCTTGTCAAGAAGTGCGGAGTGCAGCTAGGAAAGCATCGGGCCTCTGACTGTGAGAGTTCACGGAAAAATCAAGCAAGTTGTAGAAGATTTGAGGCTAAAAACACACTCAAAAAGAACAAAACTCGAGCCATGAGGAGTGTTACCATGCACCGAGCGATTTTTTCCGAGCAAGGACAAACCCGAGCAAGTGTTTGTACATGATATAGTAAGTTTTATCGTCAACAGAATACTTATCGTTTGTTATATATTCATGCACCACAACAAAAAGAGTTATCAATGGATATATTACCTCCTAAATTCCAAAAGATCAAAGTTTACTTTTAAGAAAATAAACACAATATTTGAAAATATTATCTTCTCTCTTAGGCTCGCTTGGGATTCACATGTTTTGAGCAGAAAGTAAGATTAATAGACTAATAAGAGCTCTAGCCTTGTACTTAATGCTCAAGTCATTGTAAGTTTCTTTTTCTAAGGTCATTTGTAGTGCTCCTGTGTCTAGTACTTTGGTTCTTGATTGTCATTTATACTTGAGAGCATGTGAATACTTCCTCATCTTAGAAGCATCAATTTGATAGCAATTTATTGCACCTCATGAGCTCATTTATACACCAATCGTCTTTTCCATGTCGTCTTGCCCTATCTATACTACAAGACTGTGATCTTCATAAAAGACACCCTTCTTACACGACACATTGCTGGCAAACACCATTAATTATGAAAGACTTATTTTGTTACAATAGAATCATTTCTTTCCTTAGTTGATCAATATAGGACTTTTTTAATCAATTTACAAAAACAACAACCAAAATTTATAGAGTTCTATGACTAAAATGTTCTAGAAAGGCATCGTCATAACTGAAAAAATTAGTTGTAAATAAATAAAATAATTAGGATTTTTTACCATACAATATGACAGCCTCAAAGCTTAGGGGCGCGAGTCTTCATATGAAGAGCTTCTTTCACAAAAGATTGAAGATGGTACTCCTTTCTATTGTGAATCATTGTTTGAATAAGTATGGCAGATGTCAGATATCAGGAAGGCCATAACATTCACCACTCAATGGACAAGCACATTATAATTGGAATATGATTTACATCCTTGCTCATGTGGAATATTCATGTCACCACCAATTATAAGAGGCAAATTCTTCTCCAATATATGAAGATCAAAGCCATGCACTACTCTAAAAGGTAGTATTGGAGCCTTCTTCACATCTAAAATGATAGTTTCAACAAGAGGGGAAGCCGTTGTAGTGACTTTGCATAGTAATTTCGTTGCAAAAAAATGCAATCTTTTTTGAGCTTGTGTTTGCTCAAGATAAGATTGTATGGAAATCTTACTAGCTAGATGAGGAAAGAGTTGCATCATGTTGAGAACGCATTGTTTTGCAATGGATCATGAAAGAACGACGCTAAGTGAGAGAAGATGCTTAGACCTCTCTCTCTCTCTCTCTGTCAAAATGAGAAACAATATCACTATCAGGGGCACATTAATTAGCGATCGATTTTCAACAAAAGTGCCATAGAAAACCGGTCTTTAGTGTATTTTTAAAGCACAAAAAATAAAAATTCTCAGGTAGTTTTGAGGGTCACCTAGAAGGAAACCGGTTAGATTTGGCAGATTAAAGTGTTAAACCCTCAAAAAATCCTAAATTTTATGTGGAGATTTTCAATGCTCTCCTTTTCCCCCATTGATTCTTAGGTGTTTCGGAAAAATTTGTCTCACCTTAATATCATACCCTTTTCAATTTCAAAAATCCCAATATGTCCCACCAATTTTTGAAAAAAAAAGTACGATACAAATCCCAAGAGATGCCAGTTGCAAAGACAAAGGACAGGACTGACAAAAGGAAGGACATGGAGTCATCTACTATAGCACGCT